>NC_066581.1:12056824-12656824 GCF_024323335.1 Lathyrus oleraceus
TTCATTATCCTTGAAAGAATTATTTTGAAGGTTTTCCTGACCAATCTAGACCCGCCATTGGTAGAGTCTACATTTTTTTTCTCCTGAGTGAAGTCTTCTTCTCCAGAGAAGTTGGAACCCAGCAGCAAGATCTTTACTCCATCAAAGGTTCACATTTCATCCCCAAATGAAGCATCTTCCTCTCCCAGAGAGAATTGGACCTCGCGACAAGACTTTTCTCCTTTGATGACCTTTAACTTATCTCTAGTGATGTTTTTGAAGGAGAATTACGATCCAAAACGCAGTGGAAATTGAAATTTTCTCCTTTAGAGATCCTTACGAATGGTCATGATCAGCGATAGAATATTTACCTCTTGTGACGATTGAAACTTTTGGTGCAGATCTCTTGTGATGATCAAAACCTTTGATGCAGATCTACGGAGCGATCACGAACGTTGAACGATGACAACGTCTCTACTCAGTCCACACGAACGGATTCCTTCAATCTCAGTACTAGCTGGTACGAATGAAGGCTTTGAGTGAGAGAGAGAGAGAGAGAGAGAGAGAAAACGAAAATAATGCAACCGCAATGAATGCTTCTGCACAAGGGTTCTATTTATAGAACCACTTGTGTGGGATTCAAGCTAAAAGGCCCACTTAAGTGTATTTTGGCCCATATCTTATAATATGCCCAAAATCACTTAAGCCCATGGCACCTTACCATATTTCGTATTCTACTTAAGTACACCGTACCTTACGATGCTCTACAATTCACTTAAGTGCACCGTACCTTACGGTGTTCCTTAGTTACTCTATCTCTCATCAATCCTTCCTTTGTGTGTGACCCTGTAGGTTTTCGCGACGTTGGCAATTATATAAAATCACGCATTTAACATAATAAACAGTGAGCGGTATCTAGCAACACATCACTGCTACCCAAGACACGAAAATGTCATGTGATCTGACAAATCCTTCTGTGATAATACTTATGTGTATAATTACCCTTTTTCCCTTATGTCTATATTGAACACAAGGCATAGACCGTGTCATCCTTGTCCAGTTCAATATTGGGCCCATAGACATTTATCTTGTTATGCAGGATAGGAAAATTCCATCTAGGTCACTCATGTCCCTCAGCATGCTTCGTGGAGTATCCATCAACTGTCTTTATGGTTATCCAGTTACGGACAACGTTTGATCAGCAATAAAGCACTTGACTCTACATCTAAGGTCCATAGTGGTTTCAGGTCGAAGAGTGGTATACACCATTATCACCATGAGAATAACTTATGACACTTTGCATAACTTTCTATATAGTATTCTCATAGCGGGTCAATCCAGTATAAATATTACTCTTAATATTCATACCTATGTTTAAGACTCGATAACTCCTTATCCATGACCCATGAGATGTGATCATCAGTCTATATACATAATAGTCTTAATGCTTTAGTGTTATCCCACTTCACAATAAAGCTCGACTACGGATACTTTAAGAATAATGTCCTTATGTTTAATGTGATCTCATGATCAAGTCACACTTGATACATTAAACAGACTAGTTTTTCTAGGGACTTTATTAAACAAACGTAATAAAGAAAAAGCCTTTTATTATTAATAAATAATTCGAGACAAGTACCAAAAGTATTGGCCTCTAGGGCTTACACCAACAATTTTCCACCTTAATAAGACTAGCCAAATGTTGAGCTATGAAACATACTATGTCCCCAACGTGTCTGTTTTGTCTTTTTTTGTCAGCATAAACATAACGTGCATACATGCATATATACATACATGCATATATATCATGAATAACCAAATTCACATCCATTTTTTGCATTCCTTGATGACGTTTACCTCAATTTCTTTGAATATGTTCATCCTTGGCTGTTATGTTTCCTTCCCTATAGGAGTCGTCAACCTTAAGAAGAGAGTTTATATCCTTTCTAACTCCCCATTGAGTTCATTCCTCGTGGAAGATCGTTGTTCTAGTTGTCCTTTTCCATCTTTGGATAGGATAAAATCCCAATTGAGCTTCATTCCCCATTGGTAGAGTCTTACTTTTTTTTTCTCTCTCAAGTTGTTCCTGGAGTGAGCCAAATATTTGGAAATTAATGGTGAATCTCTCTAGGTTGTTAAATTTAGACTGAGAGTGCAGACATATCCTTTTACCTAGTGTGAACACAAGTGGTTATCTCTTTTGAGAAGCTTGTCTATCTCGAAGGAATTATCAATATAGAAGTTTTCTTCCATCAGATGGTTTTCTCTCCAGAGAAGTTTGATGAAGACTTCCAACAGGTAGCTGTCTCTTTATTTGAGAAGCCTGTTTCATGATCTCTGATCCCCAATAAGTAGCTATCTTTTCTCGAGAAGCTTATTGACGCCCATTTTGGATAACAAATAGCAGCCTCTTTTTGAGAGGTTTGTTTATCCCCAATGAAGTTATCAACATATCAAACGTTATTTCCAACAAATGGCCATCTCCCAAGAAAATTTCGTCAGAGAAGTTTGTTGAAGACTACTACAAGCACCTTTATTTTATCAGAAGACTTTATATCCCCGGTGAGGTATTCCGTTACAAGGACTTATATCACCAGTGAGGTGTTAGTCACAACCAATGATACTTTCCCTAATAAATCACGGTGGAAGTCTGATGAAGATCCTTACTATTATTTTCTCTTTATTTGAGAATTCCAGATTTTTATAAGATTAACTGACCCGCATCCTTCGAAGATACCTGGTGAAGTTACTTCTCTTTCCCCAACAAGTGGTCACCTTTTTAGGAGCTTGTTCATTCATCATTTCCAAGATAAAGACTTGGTTATAGAAGAAACCAAGGCCCGTTCGTTGGCTTATGACCCGAATCGCGGATAAGTTTATTTTTCCTTTTCTAAGTGGAATATTTAAGTAAAGAAGGAGTTGACTCATGTTTTGATCATGTAAGCATATTTTGACTCGTTATTTGAACAGGAGGTCATCTCTAGATTTGAGAAACCCGTTGCGAAGATATTTCCTCAGTGAAGCGTAATTTTATGTTGACTCGCTATTTGAACAGGCGGTCATCTCTACATTTGAGAAACCTGTTGCGAAGATATTTCCTCAGTGAAGTGTACTTTTGTTTTGACTCATTATTTGAACAGACGGTCATCTCTACCTTTGAGAAACCTGTTGCGAAAGCTAGAACTCGTTATTTGAACAGATTGTCATCTCTACCTTTGAGAAACTTGTTACGAAGATGTTTCTTCAGTTGAAGTCATGATCATTTGGAATGATCTATTCCCTAGGGAGCCCGAATCTATTGGAATTTGCAAACTGAAGTTGTAATCTTTTCCTCGATGGAATTTCCTTTTGTCTGTCCCCATAGTGGCGTTCCTTTATCCCTATGTGTTTTATCAACTAATATTACTCCCCTGTGACATTGTTCCTCGCAGAATTCCTGAGTCCTGCATGCATATCATATCATAAGCATTTGGTGACCTCTTAGGGCCAAAAATCGTGCATGTTTGTATTTAAATCTCTTCAACCACGTCGAGATGAAAATTCCAATATTCATATCTCCAGATTGAAGAAACTTAAATAGGGGCATCTGTCATACCCTAATTTTCAACCCTAAGATGCCACCATCATTTGTATCATTTGCATGACATCTAGCATCTTTGAACTACTAACCTATTGAAAATACACAAAGATTTTCTACTTTATTTGTCTTAAGCTAGGGTTTGCACCAAGAGCTTTCAAAGATTGATCAATCAAGACTTGGCATGAGTTTTAACATTTCAAACTCCTCATCCTTCCCAAGTAATCAAGTGACTTCCATCAATAAGAATCGATTTCAAGATCATTCCATCTCAAGTTCATCAAGCCACAATTCATTTGACACTCAAAATTAGGGTTTTGGTCAAAGTCAGTTAAATGTTGGCTCTTTGACGAAAGCATGACTCTATGGCTTGAGGCATGATCAAAGGTATTACAATGTATACTCATAACCCACTCATACAATTCATATGGCTCAAGAGGTTAGGTTCATAAGTAGATGAAAGTTTGAACACTACTAATGAAAAAGTCAACAAATGCTTAAAGTCAAAGTTTGACTTTTACGATTTTTGGTCAACTGTGGACTTTTCAAGTCAAGGATTATGAAAATATGATCATTGAAGTCATTTGATCAAGAGTAAACAAGAAATTTGAGGTTACTTGCAAAAAGGGCAAGATTTGGTTTTGAAATTTTTTCTAAGTTATGAAAAAGTACATGTCCAAGTACCCAACTTTCCAAGGCCATAACTTATGATCCAAACCACCATTTTCTTTGCTCCAAAGATCATATTAAAGACCTTGATTCATACTTCAACTTTGTCCTAGATAATAAAACCTCAAAAAATGCAAATTACACAAACATTTGATGCATTACACAAGGGATTGAGTCATTAACCAAGTCTTGATGCCATATTTGGAAGGTTTTGCAAAAAGCTTCATATCCATTTTGATAAAGGCCAACTTTTCCAACCACTCTTGCATTGAGCTTCTAACTTGTTTCTTCTGATCACACTTAACCTCTAAACCAGAAGCAACATCCTAAAAGTACCTTTAAGCTCCTTCTTTGACTCCACCTTTTCATCATGATCCATTATGTTTTTTGTGCAAAATGAAACCAAGTCACCAACTAGCATTCCAATTGAACCAAGATTGATTTCTGCAAGTTACATGAACCATATGGAGCCCCTATAAATAGAGAGACAAGCCTCATAACTCAACACACCTGAATTGGCACAAAACCTCCATTATAGCAAATTCTCCAAACCTCAAACTTCCAATTTCCATTGTGCTTGTGTTTTCTCCAAACCAACACTTCAAACAACTTCTAAACATCCATTAGAAGTTGTCCAAACACTTGAATAACTTCTATAACAGCCCTACCATCATCTTCCAAATCACATTTTCATAACTTGCAACTTGATTTGGAAAGGAAAAACCAAGCACTCTCAGCCCAAGCCAGGCATTCAAACACCTTTCTAGATGTGTAAGGAAGCTGTTCAAATCATAAAATCACATCCGGAACACCCCTACTTCAAAGGACGATTTTCATTTTTGAGGTATGTATTCATTTCTGAAATTTATGATTTAAGGCACCATTTTGCATCATTCGTGTTACCATTACACTTGCCAAGATGTCAGGAACAAAACCCCTATGATCATTGGTCTTAATCGGTGATGTTTGGAATTTAATTTTAAATTCAATTTTTAGGGTTCATATGCATTTTGTTTGATTTCTGGATATTTATGAAAATAAATGAAATTGGTGAGTACCATTAGATTCCTTGCGAAATTCTAAGCAGTTTTGGTCTTTACAACTTTCGATTTCATTAAGAATTGAGAGAGTTAGAGCTTTGACAATATGTGAAAATGGTGGAAACTATGGACTACGGGATGAATGAGGAAGATGAAGTTTGGAGCCATTTTTAAAATTTTAAAAGTCACTTTAATATATATTTTAATTGATGTAATGGAAAACATGAATTGGCATTGTACCCTAGTGGTAAAACACTGGTTTGTTAAGTTATTGGGTGTGAGTTCAAATCTAGGTAGTGTAATGATTTTTTTGCTTTCACTTGTTATAAAATGTTCATTTTTCTTCATATCTTCAAATATCCATAACTTCATGATCCCTTAACATTTTTGACCCATTCTTTTTGCCATGTGTTCATGGGAATGTCTATTCTATGGCGACACCAAAAATCCCAAAAAATATTATTTATTTCACCACTTTTTATTGGATAGAAAAACATGTGTTTTAAGTGTTTTTTAAGGCTCCTAATTGATTCTTTTGGCTTATGTCTTATTTGTTCTTGATTTTGGAAGTTTGTATGATTAAAGCATACTCTTTTAAATGTTGATTGTTGTCCTTAACATGTTTGAACTTGAGTATCTTTATACATTGTATCAATTGATTCACCTTAAAAAACATGCTTGATTGAATGGTTAGGAGGTGATTAGGTTTCCACTTAAGTTTGGTCTTATCATGAACTTTGATTCAAGTCTAATGTTTATTTTGTGAAGACTTATAATGTGATACATGTTTGACCTAATTTTATCCATGTTATGTTTACCATGTACCAATGAATGCTTTTACCATGTTAAGTATGATTTTGTCTTCACCATCAATATGTTGTGTGAAACTTCATCATGTCTTGTTTATGCTTATCTCCCTCAATCCATGATCTCGACATTTCCTCTAGTAAATGAAACATGGTTAGTAACTACCCAAGACGTGTTATACGTTAAAAAATACCTTGTTACGAGAACGGCTCTCTCTCTCTCTCTCTCTCTCTCTCTCTCTCTCTCTCTCTCTCTCTCTCTCTCTCTCTCTCTCTCTCTCTCTCTCTCTATATATATATATATATATATATATATATATATATATATATATATATATATATATATATATATATATATATATATATATATATATATATATATATATATATATATATATATATATATATTCAGAATGTATTCACTTTGTTTCATGGTCACCAAAACATGGTTTATATCTTCATAAATTTAGACCATAGAGTTTAAGTAACTAAATGTTTAGAATAGCGAAACATAACCGTTGTTGCATCGAGATGTTCAATTTCTACACATCAATAATGGGAGGTAAGTGCTCTTTGAAATTGCTTCCATTTAATGTGTTATTTATGAAATTGATTAATATTTCTATCAATGACGATTATGAAATTGGATACACTAGATTCTCACTATTAAAATATATTAATATCCAGTTACTAATTTTGTTAGGTTAAGAGTTGATTACATGTTCACTTACTTTCGTAAATAAGTTTTCTATAAATTGTATATACTTCATAATAAATAAATAAAAATATATTTTTTATCTATCATTTTTACTATATGTTCGATATTAATTATTATGTATTGATAATATAAAATTATTTAATATAAATATTCAATTGAATTACATCAAAACGTCGTTTCACTAAATTAGAAGTTTTACTTTTCTACTTGACGTTTTCTTTAATTTAAATCTATCATGTTTTCTAATGATGATGAGAATGAGAACATATTAGTAACTCTTTGCATAAAGATTTTTTTAAAGTAAAGAAAATGTGATAAATTAAATATAATTTGTTTTTAAAAAATTAACGTTGAGTTAAGTGTTAAATATAAAAAAAAATAAACTTTTTATTTTAATAATTAAAACAATATTAAAAAATTAATAAAAAATGATAAATTCCAATGTTATTTTGCATAACTTTAAAAAAAATGTAATACACTAATTTATGGTAAGTGAAAGTATTACCTAGTAAATCTATCTTTGTCATTTGACCTTTAAGTTCAAAATACTTACATTGTCTTAGTAAAATGCATTTTGTAATGCAATAATTTAATGGTAAATTCTTAGTATTCATATTTTTGACTAGGTATCATTGTTTTTAAGCAAAATTAATTTTAATTTTAATTTTTGAAATAAAATCACTTTAAAAAATGACATGATACCATGAACAACAGTTACATTATTCAAGTCGATATCAACGAACAGTGTCTCGGCTTCTTTAGTCAAATTTTGAATGGCTTCCTCTTTAGGACCCTCGATCAAGACTTCTAGGACGAGATTAACATTCAGTAACCTGTCAAACTTGAGCTGAAATATAGACAAACCCCATGAATACAATGTGAATATACCTTAAAATAAAAAAAAATCAAGATTACTCACCCGAATCTGATCCTCGTTTACATTGAGAGGAATCTTAACTTGGTTATCCTGAAGTATTAACCTCCATCTCCTTCCATGCCAATATACCCCCTTTTTAATATTATGAGACACGACTCTACTGTATTATAGACGAGGCATGACTACTCTGCAATCTTGATGATTATTATGACAATGATAACTTAGGAAGAAGATGATGACTATTTGTATACATAGAGCATTTTCTTACACTGGACTTTGTTGAAATATTCTTTGGACCGTGAAGTGAAATTGAATGAATAAGTATAGGATTTAACATGTTGGTCTTTAATTAAATTTTACACCTCCATGTCATGGTTGTTATTACCCTTACGTCCTTATTATTTTTTTTTGAATTTTTTATTGTATTTATCAAAAGTTTCTTATAAAAAATTGAATAAATACGGGAACTTTTGAAAAAAAATTCCAAAAATTTAGAAAAAAAAATTATATTATCGAAAATTTCAAAATTTCTAGTAAACTACAACACTTTTTTAAATTTCCGATAAAATACAAACACTTTTCGAAATTTTTGATAAACTACAACACTTTTCAAGAAAAATTCTTACCGACAATTTAAAAATGAACTATCAGAAATTTGGTATGTTGTTGGAAATTTTGAATGAACTACCGAAAATTTTGTTCGCACTTTTGCAATTGTCCCCCATAGTGGGTGATGGTGGTATCTGTTTACTGTGAAATTTCGTAAACAAACACAATTTTCTATTAATACTTAAGGGATCAAACTCGACGGGACATATTTATGTGCATTTATGGTTTTAAACAACATTATGTATCAAAATCGAAGGGTTACTTCTTTGATTTATTTCAAAGTTTGAAGTAAGATTTGGAAAAAAGATTTTTATAGTAAAGATTGAAAACAAAATGCAAGGTGAAGTAGAAGCATGAACTATAAAGTCAAATCGAAAGGTAATTCAATACATAAAAGATACTTAAATATGAAAAGAGCTGAAATTTATAAATAATGAAACGCATAGGTACATTTTCCTCACTCGTTTCTCAAATGCGCATATAATTTGAGTTTACAGAATATGTCTACAATTGCAAACCTCTTCCCAAATGAACATAAGTTCCTTTATATACTACTATAAAATAACTACCCAAGAAAGATCGACTAATCCTATCACGACACATTTCATCCCCATGCAGCGGTTCTCCCCAACCAACTTCCACGCGTCCTTGAGTAACCGTCTATGTTACACCAGTTCCCGCTCTTTTAACATCATTCGAATATCTTAACTACTTTTACTTGTCATTAGGAACCGACTTCTCACGTCGAAGTCTTTAATGTTAACCATGCTACGATAACCCACTCCAGTATTTTCCTCATGCAATGCCCAAGATGACATTGTTTCCATTTTAATAATGAACTCCAACCTTAGCCAACATACCAAAGTATTCAATTTCAATAAGTCACCTAACTCTTACAATGCCCTTCGACGTGTAATCACTTCGACCAACACCACTATACGTGACTTCTGTTAATACCTTAGGATTGGCATTAATTTTGTAAAACAAAAAATAATGTAATCATCTCTGTTGTTTTAATATGTTGGGTTGAAGAAGTTCAACATCTGGACCAACATGTCATGTACGATGTCACGACATCATGCCTGTGACATCGTACATGTGTAGAAAACTGAATTAATTAATTCAGTATATATTCTGGGATTAGTGAGGATATTTGGTGAATATCCTAACTCCCATGTGGAGGTCTTAAAGACTCAATCAGAATATATATAGGCTCCAAATATGGAGATATATATGGAGAGATTTTAGGATTGAAGACCTTATTTGTAGCAGAAATTTTCTGCTGACTTTGTAACAGCAAAGAAGAAGTTTGCTGTGATTTCTGAAGGCCCAAATCCAGTTGGGTGATTAGGTTATAAATAGCACAATGTAACCTAGTTTTTGTAAGCCTCATAGATTGAAAAAATTAGGGGTGTGTGTGAGGTAAACCTCCCAATCTGTGGGAAGGTTACCATGTGGTTCTCAGTGTTCAAAGTTGAGAGTATTTGTATCTCAAAGCCTGCAGGTAAGAGTTTTTTGTTCTTGAATGAAGCTGTGAAGCAAGTTCAAGTTGTTTAACATTACATTGTATTTGTAGTGATAGGAATGGAAACTGGAGGTTTCTATCTAGGAGTTCCTAGGTATAGATTGCATTGGGTAGGGATTAAGTGAAGAGTTGTAAATGGGGGAGTTTAACTCTGAATTAATACTGCTGATAGTGAATCTTCTTCCTGGCTTGGTATGCCCCCAGAGTAGGTGATGTTGCACCGAACTGGGTTAACAATTTCCTGTGTTTGTTTACCTTCTGCATGTTATAATCCTGTCTGCCATAACTCAGGTTGTATTTCAGTCTGCTTATCAAGTTAATAACAGACTTGATACATAGCCTTCTGTTTGAATGTCAATCAGAATGTTTTGACATTCATCATTAACAACATATACTGAATAATAGGCATGTTGATCTCAGTTCAGTATTTAGTTAAGTCTGGTCTTCAAGAGAATAACAGACCTGGCCAAAGGATCATAGTGAACCTGTCAAACTGGAGGTCTTGACAGTTGTTCGTGTAGGCTGATACTGAAGTAGAGACTGGTTAGTCTTTCACAGTATAGCAAAGTTAGCACAGTCTGTTTTCAGGAACATAATAGAATCAGCATGAGGTATATGTCCTGGATGTCAAACTGAATCTTGTGACATTCACACCTGACAGTTTGTGCTAAATTGTAGGATAATTAGTTTTCCTGTTTCAGCATTTTTCTCAGGCTATTTTTAGGAATCCAACAGCTGAGCTAAAATCCAGGAAAATAACAACTAACCTACAATTAATGAACCTAACAAATAGCCTATTTTTCAGCTCCCTAATGTGTGGAAATTAGGTTAACTTGCTTGACTTTTAATTTAGGAAACACGAGTACTAAGCCAGCACACTGGAATACAGTAACAGGTGATGTTCAAATCAATATTGATATATCATGCTGATAACTGTGCAAACACAACAGAAGTAAGTGTGGTGTTTGATCTCTGCTGTGTCTTTGTACAAGAAGGACAGAACTAGGTGTTCTTCCATTCTAAGGTAATACAGTAGCAGATGTCGTGTCAACTGTGAAAGCGTGCTTGAGTATAGGGTTTTAATTTGTATAACTGTCTTGATGTATTAGTTACAATGTTGGATCAGATGTCATGACTTGGAGTAGAACATCTGAATTCTGACTACGCCAGAATTTCAACTTCCGACCTGACATCATCTTGGTTCCCCTTCGACTTCGTTTACCTGTCCTTCATCCTAACATTTTTCTTCATTTTTGACCCATTCTTAAAAAATGTTCATTTTTCTTCATAGCTTCAAATATCCATAACTTCATGATCCCTTAACATTTTTGACCCATTCTTTTTGCCATGTGTTCATGAGAATGTCTATTTTATGGTGACACCAAAAATCCTTAAAAATATTATTTATTTCACCACTTTTGATTGGATAGAAAAACATGTGTTTTAAGTGTTTTTTAAGGCTCCTAATTGATTCTTTTGGCTTATGTCTTATTTGTTCTTGATTTTGGAAGTTTGTATGATTAAAGCATACTCTTTTAAATGTTGATTGTTATCCTTAACATGTTTGAACTTGAGTATCTTTATACATTGTATCAATTGATTCACCTTAAAAACATGCTTGATTGAATGGTTAGGAGGTGATTATGTTTCCACTTAAGTTTGGTCTTATAATGAACTTTGATTCAAGTCTAATGTTTATTTTGTGAAGACTTATAATGTGATGCATGTTTGACCTAATTTTATCCATGTTATGTTTACCATGTACTAATGAATGCTTTTACCATGTTAAGTATGATTTTGTCTTCACCATCAATATGTTGTGTCTTGTGATGTTGTGTGAAACTTCGTCATGTCTTGTTTATGCTTACCTCAATGCCTAAAAAATCATGTTTAATATTGTCATCCATACCTTGTGATTTCCATTGTATTTAGCCATATTTTATACCCTAATGTTAATGCATGTTCAATCTTGTTATTGTTTATATCCAAGGGAAAAGAATCATGACATTATTGTCATTTTGCATGTGTGTGTTCATCTACATTTTACACAACTTTTTATTCCCCTTAATCCAAAAATTTCTAGATACAATCTTAGGTTCCCCTTAATTTAAACCTTAGGATTCTATATCTCTCTCTCCTTCTTATAACCACTTATATAATAAACTTTGACTTAGGTCATTGTTTCCCCTTTTATTTCTTAATCAAATGCTTCAAAACACTTAAGCATATTCAAAGATCTTTTCATAAGACCTAAAGAACACAAACTTAATTCAAACCCTTTTTCCACTTTGGCTTTTCCATGTTTAAAACCTTTTCATAAAAGGATTAGACATGAGTCATCCCTAATTGAGATTTAAATCTCCTACCCCATAACATTGTTGAGATTGATATTGATTCTTTTCCATTTGGAAGAGGTATGTGGCATACTTGTTGATTCTATATCCAAGTGAGAGCCCTTCTTTCAATTTGATGCAAAGATCTATCTTCCACATGTTTGTGGTGGTTTAAATGTGAGTTTTCTCCTTTAGAGTACAATTTGTCTCTTTCTCATAAAACCAACCTCAACAAATCCCTTTTTACTTTTGAACCCGAACTACGAGGTTTTGATCCTTCATGGGTACGTAGGCATAAGACTCAACGTCTTTCCAAATCATCAAATAATAAAAAGATGTTGTTTTCCTCATCTCCCCAATTAAATAGCAAACAATTTTAAACCAAACACATATATTTAAAAGGTTCATGTAGAGTACTACAGATGATTAGGATGCTAATACCTTCCCTTTTCATAACACACCCCGGTACCTTTAGAATCTCCCCCCCTTTTGCTTAGCTTAAGTTTAATCTTATAACCTTGCATATACATATTGGTTATTTTTGAGTATTTTCCCTTTCCCTTGGATAAATTAAAGTTCGGTGGTGATATTTTGATTCATGAGTCAAGTCTAATCAATAGCTTGATCTCCGATTCGTCACCGCGACAGAAATGGCGACTTCACTGTTGAAATAATATTAAGTGGGTGATACCTAACTTGTTTATATGTGTTTATTATTATTTGTTGATATGTTTTCTTGGGTTTCATTATGGAGATCTATAAGTGGTGACAAAATCCTAACCCGGATTAGAGAATACAAATAAGATAGGATGGTGGTATAATCAAAGTTACATGTCTGGAGTAATCCTAAGCATGATTAACATATGATATAACCCCGCTCAGTGGAGACCCATTTGATGGTAATATTTGTTGTTACGATTAAATCGTAGTGGCATTATTATCTTCGATCTGGGAGTCTAAGAAACTGAGGACCTTTAGAACCCTTTCAACCCCTCTAAGCCTTTTTAGGATGTGGTCCGGAGATTATTCAGGTGTAAGATATGAGTTAATTGTTACGCGATGCTACACTCAGACGAGTTTCTCTTGAGAATATTATTGGTCTACGAGCAAGTCGTTAAACCGATAATATCCAAAAGATGGATCTATGACTCTGGGGACCATTTTAGAACCTTATTCTACAGGTACAAAATAAACCTATTAGTTCATACATTGTGGGATGGTTAGACCCTTGGCTCCATGCTTAATGTCAAAATCCTAAACCTGTATTTGTGAAACATTCATTCATGCATTCATGCATCCATAAAAAACCTTTTTGCATAAAAACCAAGAGACTCAATAGTTTTCTTTTGCAAATATCGATAGGTAAAATGGAACTGGGAAGGAGGAATACCAAGAAATACACTTTCAAATGTTTTGACTTAACAGAGTTGAAGAAGCTTGGTTCTATGATAGTTAGTCCAGAGGATTTCAGAGCTCAGTATGGAAGACTTATGGGTATCTTGATGTTAATGCTATACGAATCTTCTTAATTGGTAACCCAGTACCCACATTACTTGAAGATACCTACCATTCTATCCATCACATGACTAAGAAAGGTGGTTTAACCATTCTTTGTTGTGCACCTCTCCTATATAAGTGGTTTATTTCTCACTTGCCCAGATCCAGGCTCTTCAGGGAGAACCCGTAGAAGCTCAGATGGTCTTAGAGGTTCATGTCCATTGATCAAGGGAGTATACATTGGTATGACCCCTCCTATGATGTTGGAGTAATTATTGACAGTTGTGGTGAATTTCCTAATGTACCTCTCATTGGTGTACATGGGGAAATTAACTACAACCCCATCCTTGCCAGACGCCAGTTAGGATATCCTATGGAAGATAAACCCGACAACCTTCTGTTGTCAAGTTTCTTTTACCTCAATGACGAAGAGAGTTCCAGTTTGAAGGATAGAATCATACATGCTTGGTGCAACATGCACAGAAAAGGAAAAGACCGATTAGGAAGAAAGAATTATGTTGCTCTTGAGCCCTACACCCGATGGGTTTGTGCTAGAGCCAATGAACTTAAGATGCCATATGCTCTTGAGAAACCGTCATTTCCTTATGTTATAACATCATCATCCACAATTCCTATTGAGAATAGGGAAGAGTTTCAAGAAATTTTGGATAGGTTGAAATTGGAAAGAGACACTTGGGAAGGCAAGTACCATGTCTTGAATGATAAGAAGATGGAGATGGAGCAGCAGCTAAAGGAGAAGGATGATTTGATTGAGATTTTGGAACAACAAGCTATGAAGAAACAGGAGGAACAAGAAGGTTTACTTCTCTCTAAAGTCCAGCCTTTTCATGAATACTCCAGCATACCTCCCACCTCAGGTGCTTGGAAGGGAATTGTCGTCAAGCTTATGATCGAGAATGCTCAGCTAAAGAGGCAGAAAAGGAAGCATCAGCGAGCAGCAGGACCTTCTACATATGAGATTCCTTAGGACTCATAAACTTAGCTGTTTTCCTCTTGTATTGTTTAGGATCGTTGAAATTGTATTTCATCCTTTGTAATCCCTCAATTGTTTAATAAAAACAGGTTTTTGTTCAGCTTATACCAAATTTTGTATCTATAACATTTGCAATAAACTTTTGAGTTTCTTAAAAATTAAAACTCATACTTTGCATATGCATATCATGCATCATTCAAGCACAAGTTCTTGCATTTCAAGAAACTTACACGTGTCTTCTCCCTCCAATAGTCAAATTGAATCACCAGTACAATACTCGAGCCAGTCGCCGGAGAAGGATGAGTCAACTTGAACAAGAACAACAATCTCTGAGAACATCTCGACGCCCATTCCAGTGGCGGCCGTCAACGATCAATAATATCACATGCCACCTGGTTTCCCTTGGGGCATGCCTCACGGTTATATGCCAACAGGATACCGCCCTCAAAACGTTAAAGCTCCAGTAGTGACTGCTGTGATGTTTGTACCTCCTCCCGTGGTGCATACAACTCCTTATAATGAAGAAAACATTTTTCACGCTGCTCCAAGTGAAGTTGTGGGAGTAGATGAAAGGTTAGAGGGAGAGGTAATGATCTTTTTGGCAAGACCACTTCCGAACTCTGCTTGGTTCCTAATGTTCAAATTCCTCCTAAATTCAAAGTACCAGATTTCGAGAAATACAAAGGAAATTCATGTCCTCAAAGTCATTTGGTTATGTATGCTAGGAAGATGTCTACTCAGACAGACAACCATCAGCTTCTGATCCACTACTTTCAAGACAATTTAATCGGTGCCGCTCTTAAGT
The DNA here is from genome assembly GCF_024323335.1 of Lathyrus oleraceus. Taxonomy (NCBI): domain Eukaryota; kingdom Viridiplantae; phylum Streptophyta; class Magnoliopsida; order Fabales; family Fabaceae; genus Lathyrus; species Lathyrus oleraceus. The sequence goes on from NC_066581.1 coordinate 12,072,254, forward strand.
GGTACACGGGCTTGGGCGGTGCAAAGATTCGTATTTTCAATGACCTTGGTGAAGCTTTTGTTCATCAATACAAATCGAATATAGATATGGCTCAAGACAGAGATCAACTCCGGGCCATGTCTCAGAAAGACAAAGAGAGTTTCAAGGAATATGCTCAAAGGTGGCGTGAAATTGCTGCACAAATTTTCCCTCCGCTTGAAGAGAAAGAGATGACTAAAATCTTTTTGAAAAATATGAGTTCATTCTACTATGACCGCATGATCACCAGTGCACCCAGTGATTTCACCGAGATGGTAAACATGGGCATGCGACTTGAGGAAGCAGTCCGAGAGGGACGTTTGACTAAGGAAGCCAGCGCTTCTAGTCATGTTAAGAAATTCGCCAATAATTTCTCCAAAAAGAAAGAATAAGATGTTAGTGTCGTTTCATATGGCAGACAAAGAAGAAAGTATCAAAACGTTGGAGTCGTTTCACCAATCATTAGTCCACCAATGGTAGCGCCAATTTATCAGCCACAGTTCTCGCATCAACATCAACAACATCAGCAACAATAACATGTTCAACAACAACCACCAAATCAACAACATCAACAGCCTCCATAACAGGCACGCTCTCAATTCAACAATCAGAATCGTATTCACAAAAGGCCACAATTTGATCCTAACCCAATGTCCTATGCATAATTGTTTCCTGCACTGCTAGCTAAAAATCATGTCCAGACAAGGTCTCCACCACCTGTGCCAAAGGACCTTCCCTATTGGTACAAGGCAGATCAATTTTGTGCTTACCATCAAGGGGCACCAGGACATAGCAATGAAAACTGTTTTGGTCTAAAGTCAGATGTTCAGAGGCTCGTCAAGAGTGGTATCCTTTCATTTAAGGACGTAAACCCCAATGTTCAAGTTAATCCTCTACCACAACATGGTTCAGCCTCAGTTAACATGGTATATGGTTGCCCGGGCAGTTTCCGGATCTATGATGTATGATTATTGGGAGAAAACTTAGTAAAGAAACACGCAAGATATAGGTAAAATGGTTTTGTGCCTCCACATAACTACGCCTTTTGTAGGGTTTGTTCTAGGAACTCTCAAGGATGACTAACTATTGTAACGGATCTCCAGGATCAAATGGACCAAGGTTACATTGAAGCCTGGAAAGAGAAAGATTATAATCAAGTCAATATGGTCAATAATGACAAGAAAGTGAATATCATAGTTCCTCAGTTCAACGACTCTGAGCCTATACAAATTACTTATGACAGTCAGAAGACTTTTGTGACTCCTCTGGTCATTAACTTACCGGGCCCAGTTCCCTACCAATTTGATAAAGCTGTTCCTTACAAGTACAATGCTACAATGACTGAGAATGGAAAGGATGTTCCTCTACCCTCCATTGTTAACGTCACTGATGTAAGAAGAGTCACAAGGAGTGGACGTATATTTGCAAAAAGGATCGAGGATACCGCAGCAGGAAAACAGGCTCATGTTGAGGTCCCTTTTGAACCGGTTGGCCAATTCGATAACATGAATCCGAAAAGTGATGATGATAAGATGTTGAAGCTCATCAGGAAAAGTGAATACACTATGGTGGAACAATTACTGCATACACCTTCCAAGATATCTGTGTTATCTTTGTTGATGAACTATGAGGCTCATCGTGAAGCTTTGCAGAAAGTCTTAGAACAAGCCTATGTAGACCATGATATGACGGTCGAACAGTTTGATGGTATCGCCACTAACATCACGGCCTGCAACAACTTGAGTTTCAGTAATGAAGAGCTCCCCGAAGATGGAAGAAATCATAACATGGCACTAAATATCTCAATCAACTATATGAAGGACTCTTTGTCAAGTGTGTTAGTGGATACAGGCTCGTCTCTCAATGTCATGCCGAAGTCGACACTTTTCAGACTTTCTTTTCAAGGTTCTCCTATGAGGAGTAGTAGGATTATTGTCAAAGCATTTGCTGGTTCCAGAAAAATAGCCATTGGAGAAGTTAACCTTCCTATGACCATCAGACCTCATACTTTCCAGATGATATTCTAGGTGATGGACATAGAAGCTGCGTATAGTTGTTTATTGGGTCGGCCTTGGATCCATGAAGTTGGGGCAGTCACTTCCACTCTACATCAGAAGCTTAAATTTGTGAAGAACGGGAAGCTAGTGACAGTCTGTGGGGAGAAAACACTGGTTGTGATTCACTTATCATCTTTATCTTATCTTGAACCTGAAGAAGATGTTGGAACTCAATTCCAAGCCCTTTCTTTGATTGACAAAGATGTCAAGAGAGGAATATCCATCTCTTCATTCGAGGATGCACAACGGCTAGTCAATGATGGTATAACCGATGGTTGGGGAATAATTTTGGATCTCCCAGAAAACAAACACCAAGAGGGTTTAGGCTTTTCTCTTACTTCCAAGAAGATTACAGAAGGAAGTAGATATGTTTGTTCAATCAAAGAAACTTTCCATAGTGGAGGGTTCATTAATCCCACTTTTCCAGAAGTTAGTGTCGTCACTGAGGATAATGATTCAACATGGGAACCCTACTGCGATGATCCTGAATTTGATCTTGAGGCGGAAGATGCATATGTGCCTTTCTACTTTCCTCATCATAGAGAACATGAATACATCCCGGAGTCAGAAGACGAAGCAGCTGAAGCCAATGCCATTGTGGAAGACAATCCTAAAGATGTTCCGACCGACTTCATAGCTCACAAAGTAATTCGTCAAAACTGGACCTCTGTTGTTGTTCACACTTCCAAATAGCTGCACATGACTTCACACTTTTATCTGTTTCTAAAACAAGTATAAAATCATGTGCAGATTAATTCATGACATATCCATTAAAACCAATGACCCTATGCTCTCTTGCAACTTTGAATTCCCTATGTACGAAGCGGAAGAAGAAGAGGAAAACATTCCATATGAAATCTCTAGACTGCTCGAAAATGAAGAAAAGACCATTCAGCCATTCAAAGAGCCAATGGAAGTAATCAACTTGGGGTCTGAAGAGGATAGAAAAGAAGTCAAAGTTGGAGCACTACTCGCGCCAGAGGTCAAAGAGAGGATGACCGAGAATATACCGATGTGTTTGCTTGGTCATACCAAGACATGCTAGGGTTGGACGCCGATATTGTGGAGCATCATTTACCGTTGAGGCCAGAGTGTCCACCGATCAAGAAAAAGTTAAGAAGAACTTGGTCGGACATGGCGATCAAAATCAAAGAGGAAGTGCAAAAGCAGATTGATGCAGATTTCCTTGTGACATCAGAATATCCACAGTGGTTGGCCAACATTGTGCCAGTTCCCAAGAAGGACGGAAAGGTTCGCATGTGTGTTGACTATAGAGATCTAAATAAAGCCAGTCATAAGGATGACTTTCCTCTACCACACATTGAGATGTTGGTCGATAGCACCGCCAAGTTCAAGGTCTTCTATTTCATGGATGGATTTTCCGATTACAATCAAATTAAAATGGCGCCCAAAGATATGGAAAAACAACTTTTATTACACCTTGGGGCACATTTTGCTACAAAGTAATGCCTTTTGGCTTGAAGAATGATGGTGCCACCTATCAACGAGCTATGACTACTCTTTTCATGACATGATGCATAAAGAGATTGAAGTCTATGTAGATGATATGATAGCAAAATCAAAGACTGAGGATGATCATGTTGAGTATCTTTCGAAACTGTTTCAATGTTTGAGAAAATACAAACTCTGCTTGAACCCAAACAAATGCACCTTTGGGGTTCGTTCAGGAAAGCTTTTAGGCTTCATCGTCAGTTAAAAGGGTATTGAAGTTGATCCCGACAAGCTTAAAGCCATTCAGGAAATGCCAGCACCTCAAATAGAAAAGCAGGTGAGGGGATTCCTTGGACGTTTGAACTACACTTCAAGGTTCATATCTCATATGACTGCTACTTGTGCTCCCATTTTTAAGCTCCTCCGAAAGGATCAGGGTTGTGTTTGGACAGATGATTGTCAAAAAGCCTTCGACAGTATCAAAGTGTATTTGCTAGAACCTCCTATCTTGTCCCCTCCAGTTGAGGGAAGACCATTGATTATGTATCTGACTGTACTAGAAGAATCTATGGGCTGTGTCTTGGGTCAACAGGATGAAACAGGAAGAAAAGAGTATGCCATATATTATTTGAGTAAGAAATTATTTGACTACGAATCCCGATATTCCATGCTAGAGAAAACTTATTGTGCTCTGGCTTGGTCTGCCAAGCGTCTCCGTCAATATATGATGAATCACACAACTTGGTTGATATCCAAGATGGATCCGATTAAGTATATCTTTGAAAAACCTGCATTGACCGGGAGAATTGCTCATTTGCAGATGCTCTTGTCCGAATATGACATTGAGTATCACACCCTGAAAGCTATCAAAGGAAGTGTCTTGGCCGATCATTTAGCTCATTAGCCAATCGATGATTATGAGTCTATAAATTTTGAATTTCCAGATGAAGATGTGATGTACTTAAAAGCCAAAGATTGCAATGAACCACTGCCAAATGAAGGGCCAGAGCCAGGTTCTCAATAGGGTTTAATATTTGATGGAGCAGTTAATGCTTATGGTAATGGTATTGGGGCAGTAATCATCACTCCTCATGGCTCACATATCCCTTTTACTGCAAGATTAACATTCAAGTGCACGAACAACATGGCGGAATATGAAGCCTGCATCATGGGTCTAGAAGAAGCCATTGATCTTAGAATAAAAAATCTCGATGTTTATGGAGACTCATCTCTAGTTGTCAATCAAATTAAAGGAGAATGGGAAACCCGTCAACCCGGCATAATCCCATACAAAGACTATGCAAGGAGGTTATCTACTTTCTTCAACAATATTGAATTTCTTCACATCCCTCGTGAGGAAAATCAGATGGCATATGCCTTGGCAACTTTGGCTTCCATGATCATTGTGAACCGTTAGAATGATGTGCCTAAGATCGATGTTATGCGTCTTGATAGACCTGCTCATGTATTTGCAATGGAAGAAGTCCCTGATGACAAGCCGTGGTACCATGACATCAAGTGTTATCTCCAGAGTCAAGAATACCCACCTGGGGTATCAAACAAAGATAAGAAGACCTTGGGAAGACTTGCTAATAACTTATTTCTGAACGAAGAAGTGCTATACAAGAGAAACTTTGACATGGTTCTGCTCAGATGCGTGGATAGACACGAAGCAGACCCGTTGATGCAAGAAGTTCATGAAGGTTCCTTTGGTACTCACTCCAATGGACACGCAATGGCTGAAAAAATGTTAAGAGCGGGTTACTATTGGCTGACAATGGAAGCTGACTGTTGCAAGTCTGTGAAGAAGTGTCACAAATTCCATATTTATGCTGACAAGATACATGTACCTCCGACTCTGCTCAACATTCTCTCTTCTCCATGGCCTTTCTCTATGTGGGGCATCAACATGATTGGTATGATTCAGCCCAAAGCTTCCAACGGACATCGTTTTATTCTGGTTGCCATTGATTATTTCAAAAAGTGGTTTGAAGCGGCCTCATACGCAAATGTGACCAAGCAGGTGGTAGTTAGATTTATCAAGAATCAACTTATTTGTCGTTATGGTGTGCCAAGTAGAATCATCATAATTCCTCTCCCTACAAACCTAAGATGAACGGTGATGTTGAAGCTGCCAACAAGAACATCAAGAAGATCATCCAGAAGATGGTAGTGACTTATAAGGATTGGCATGAGATGCTCCCTTTTGCTTTGCATGGATATCGTACGTCCGTGTTCACTTCAACAGGGGCAACCCCCTTTTCTCTTGTCTATGGCATGGAAGCAGTGCTCCCAATAGAAGTAGAGATCCCGTCAATGCGTGTCTTAATGGAAGCTAAGTTATCCGAAGCTGAATGGTGTCAAAGCAGGTATGACCAACTGAATTTGATTGAAGAAAATAGGATGACGGCTTTATACCATGGTCAGTTATATTAGCAGAGAATGGAGAAATCATTCGACAAGAAGGTTCGACCTTGCATATTCAGAGAAGGTGACCTTGTGCTTAAAAAGATTCAATCTTTCATATCTGATTCTAGGGGCAAGTGGACTCCTAATTATGATGGCCCATATGTTGTCAAGAAAGCCTTCTCCGGGGGGCCTTGATTCTTACAAATATGGATGGTGAGGAGCTCCCACGTCCTGTGAATACTGAAGCAGTCAAGAAATACTTCGCCTAGAAAAAGTAAAAGAATAGCTCGCTAAGTCGAAAACCCAAAAAGGCGGCTTAGGCAAAAATGAGCGTCTCGGTGGACTGAAAACCCGAAAGGGAGGTCCAGGCAAAAATTAGAGACATAAACAGAAAATGATTATCCTGGTAGATTGAAAACCTGAAAAGGAAATCTAGGCAAAACAAAGGATTATGCCAAGTAACTACATCAGATCAGATTGGATCACTTGAAGAACGTCTTCTTGTCAAAGCTCTCAATTGACTCTTATTAGAAGCCCAAACACATTTGGAATTCAAATTTGTTAGGGAGAATAGTTTCATTGTATTTTAATGTAGCCTTTTCCCATATTACCATTTTTCTAACTTTGTAAATAGCCATGGGATCACGCCATTTGCGGATCACCATTCTATCTATAAAATTCGAGACTTATCCATTTATTGGAAATCCTTATTTTATTTTTGCTCCGCGAAAATATCATTTTTATTTTGATAAAAACTCTTGAAACGAATATTTGAAAAAAGTGTTTTTTTTTTTCAAAATAAAGTTTTGTTTTGATTTGTGAATGCAAAAAAAGAACGTTCATAGTTAAATCCCCAAGTGGCGAGTAAGTTGTGAAGTGTTGGATGTTGGAACTCAATGTACCCCGGTAAAGTGTTAAGCCTGGATTTTCTATCAAGCTTTAAAATAAACAGTCAAGATTTTTCAAGCAATCTTCATTATCCCTGAAAGAATTATTTTGAAGGTTTTCCTGACCAATCTAGACCCGCCATTGGTAGAGTCTACATTTTTTTTCTCCTGAGTGAAGTCTTCTTCTCCAGAGAAGTTGGAACTCAACAACAAGATCTTTGCTCCATCAAAGGTTCACATTTCATCTCCAGATGAAGCATCTTCCTCTCCCAGAGAGAATTGGACCTCGCGACGAGACTTTTCTCCTTTGATGACCTTTAACTCATCTCTAGTGATGTTTTTGAAGGAGAATTACGATCCAAAACGCAGCGGAAATTAAAAATTTCTCCATTAGAGATCCTTACGAATGGTCATGATCAGTGATAGAATATTTACCTCTTGTGACGATTGAAACTTTTGGTGCAGATCTCTTGTGATGATCAAAACCTTTGATGCAGATCTACGGAGCGATCACGAACGTTGAACGATGACAACGTCTCTACTCAGTCCACACGAACGGATTCCTTCAATCTCAGTACTAGCTGGTACGAATGAAGGCTTTGAGTGAGAGAGAGAGAGGGAGAAAACGAAAATAATGCAACCGCAATGAATGCTTCTGCACAAGGGTTCTATTTATAGAACCACTTGTGTGGGATTCAAGCTAAAAGGCCCACTTAAGTGTATTTTGGCCCATATCTTATAATATGCCCAAAATCACTTAAGCCCATGGCACCTTACCATATTTCGTATTCTACTTAAGTAAACCGTACCTTACCATGTTCTACAATTTACTTAAGTGCACCGTACCTTACGGTGTTCCTTAGTTACTCTATCTCTCATCAATCTGTCCTTTGTGTGTGACCTTGTAGGTTTTCGCGATGTTGGCAATTATATTAAATCACGCATTTAACATAATAAACAGTGAGCGGTATCTAGCAACACATCACTGCTACCCAAGACACAAAAATGTCATGTGATCTGACAAATCCTTCTGTGATAATACTTATGTGTATAATTACCCTTTTTCCCTTATGTCTATATTGAACACAAGGCATAGACCGTGTCATCCTTGTCCAGTCCAATATTAGGCCCATAGACATTTATCCTGTTATGCAGGATGGGAAAATTACATCTAGGTCACTCATGTCCCTCAGCATGCTTCGTGGAGTACCCATTAACTGTCTTTATGGTTATCCAGTTACGGACAACGTTTAATCAACAATAAAGCACTCGACTCTACATCTAGGGTCCATAGTGGTTTCAGGTCGAAGAGTGGTATACACCATTATCACCATGAGAATAACTTATGACACTTTGCATAACTTTCTATATAGTATTCTCATAGCGAGTCAATCTAGTATAAATATTACTCTTAATATTCATACCTATGTTTAAGACTCGATAACTCCTTATCCATGATCCATGAGATGTGATCATCAGTCTATATACATAATAGTCTTAATGCTTTAGTGTTATCCCACTTCACAATAAAGCTCGACTACGGATACTTTAAGAATAATGTCCTTATGTTTAATGTGATCTCATGATCAAGTCACACTTGATACATTAAACGAACTAGCTATTCTAGGGACTTTATTAAACAAACGTAATAAAGAAAAAGCCTTTTATTATTAATAAATAATTCGATACAAGTACCAAAAGTATTGGCCTCTAGGGCTTACACCAACAATTTTCCACCTTAATGAGACTAGCCAAATGTTGAGCTATGAAACATATTATGTCCCCAACGTGTCTGTTTTGTCTTTTTTTGTCAGCATAAACATAACGTGCATACATGCATATATACATACATGCATATATATCATGAATTACCAAATTCACATCCATTTTTTGCATTCCTTGATGACGTTTACCTCAATTTCTTTGAATATGTTCATCCTTGGGTGTTATGTTTCCTTCCCTATAGGAGTCGTCAACCTTAAGAAGAGAGTTTATATCCTTTCTAACTCCCCATTGAGTTCATTCCTCGTGGAAGATCGTTGTTCTAGTTGTCCTTTTCCATCTTTGGATAGGATAAAATCCCAATTGAGCTTCATTCCCCATTGGTAGAGTCTTACTTTTTTTTTCTCTCTCAAGTTGTTCCTGGAGTGAGCCAAATATTTGGAAATTAATGGTGAATCTCTCTAGTTTGTTAAATATAGACTGAGAGTGCTGTCATACCCCGATTTTGATCCTGATATTCATATTAATTATTTCATTCATTATTTGCTCCTCATGATTTTGTTCCGCTACTATGGTACTCCTTTTTCATGAGCATCAAGTGGTCTCCTTTTCTGTTATAGGTGCACCTTGCTGTGTTGTGTGGATTCAAGGCGAGGTTCTACCGTTAACATATTTGGATACGTAGGCGTATTCCGCGTCGGTGGTAATCAAGGAATTCAAGGATTATTGTGTTTGGATTAGAGTATGTGGTCAAAAATATTAGTCATGAAAAGCTTTGATGAACATTATTTGATTCAAGGAGATTCCAGTGGTTTACCATGTTTTAAGGGAGAGTTATTATCACGTGAGTTTAATTCAAGAGAGAACAACCTAACAACATATACCAAATGCTTGGTGATCAAACTGGTGTGCTGGGAGTATTGTCTGATTGTAATGTAGGGAGTTTCCAGTCAAAAGAATTAGTAGAAATCGGCAGTCAAACAAAAACCAGATGAAATGAATCATGTTAAGGTAAATGAAACAGGGAGATTTGAGCATACAGAAGCATATGAATGCTCATCACAATCAGAGTCATCGCATGCTGAAAACATGCATGTAAAAAATGTCTCCAAGTATGTTCTCAGTGCTGCAAGAAAACCCAGAGTTTGCTCCTAAACTGCACACTATTCTTTTAGAAATGGTGCATCACCTCCTTCTGATCTTTTTTCAAATATGAATTCCCGGGATAGGGGTTTAGATACTGTTCAAGCCGATTCAAATAGGCTGTTATTATTAAGTTATGATAAGTCTCTCATACTCCCTCAAGGAGTGGGCTCTTCTAGTAATACTAGGTTATGTCAATCAGCTGACCAATTAGCCGAACAGCCAAAGGAATTCCGCACAGATGCCAATGAATTTTATGATTCTTCTCAGATTAGTAGTTCAAGGAATCCTTTTGCAACTGTTTCCGGTAAAGATGGTGATATACAACAATCTAATCCATTAATTGTTGACTTTGTTTCTCTTAATACATGTAACACGTGTAAAGAAAAGTGTCCCGAGTCTTCCTTGTCCAAGGCAGTCTTTTCTTGCAAAAGGCACAATGGTGTTGAATGTTTTTGTGATAATGATGAAAGTGGTCCTAGAAATGAGGCTGGAGCTTCTTTGAATAACATTGAACTTGGGACTGATCCAGTCATTCAAATAAACGAGACAGTTGATGGAGATTGTATACTACATGATGATGGGAAAAGCAAACAAATAAATTCCTACAACCTGCAAAACAACAGCACCCCGCACACACAGAAGCAAACCGCAACAGTAACTAACATGTCGGAGAATTCAGTACAGAGTTTATTTCATAACTTTGAGAAAGTTGCAAATTTTGTTCAACATCATGTATCTAATTTCATAGGCCATCATATCCAGTCATCAGGAACCACTGGTATAGGCTCTGTCAATGCCTCCATCAAAGCTCCATCCGCGAACTGTAGTGCATAACTGGTTGGGCTCCGGTGTCTGCCCGCAGGTTGTAGCAAAAGGCATGAGGAGTTTCTTTTGGACCCTGAAGTGGACATCATCACCAAGCCTCATTTGAGCCAAAACCTGCAGTGGAAACGTGTTACAAAGGTATAACCAACCATACAACCAGTTTCACAGAAGAGCATAAAAAAAATTTCAAAACAGTTACCCCTTAAATTTTCTCCATGGACTGGTCAGGCAAGCCAAATGTGTAAGGGAAGATGTAATATCCGATGACCAGTTGGAGGATCCCTGTCAAAAGCAGAAACCAATAATTTCTAGAAGGAAAAACAAAGGCATTGATAGAAAATTTAAAAGTGAAGTGTCCGATGACCAACGAGAGGATCACTTTCAGCAGCAGCCACTCCGATTGTACTTTTAACTAATGGAGCATCTGACCATGTCCATGCTGGGGAAGAAGCCAAGCTTACTCCTCATGCGTCTGACAGTTTGAAAACAGAAATGCTAGGAAAATCATCAAGAAAGAGAGGTAAATCATGTGATGACCAAACCGTTCACAAAGGATAACAATTGGAGAAAGCTGAAGCTGAAAATATTAGTGATGATAAATCAAGCCAAAGCTTACCAATTTCACTGATGCCGACTTCAAGCCTGCAAAAAGGGCCAAATACACGACCCAATATAGTTGCAGTTCAATTCATTATCAATTTGCATACATTTAGTATCCACCGCTTTGTTCCTGGATCAAGAGGCTTATTTTATGATGATGGAAATTACTCTAGTTCGACAAATGTGTAGGAAAATATCAGCAGGCAGTTTTCTCATGTAGACGGATGTTACTTCTTCATGGCCAAATCTGTAGCCATCCACACAAACCAAAACCAACTTCCAGAAACTAAACCGAAAAAGCCTCAACCATAATCCTTAACAGAGCCTCTTTTCTACACCCTGTAAAACAAAAACTCCTACTGCTCACAATCCTCAAACAACTTTCAATAACAGATTGAATAAAGTCTAACCAACCTCCAACCGACATCCTTAACCAATTTCATAACCTCCCCAACTGACCATAATAGAAATCATCTTCAGAAATTGAACTCTCTTCTTCAACCTCATCAATTCAACAAACCACCCCAAAACCAAACTTGTTCCAAGCCTGTACCTTTTGCTTCCTCATTAACCAAACAACTCACAAAACAATCTTAACTGAATCCCCAGCCTCCAGGTTACCCGAAGTTTCACTGTAGTAAAAGGGTACAGGTAAAATTAGCAAAAGCAGTGAAATTCAGAAGATTACCCAAAACAGAATTAAGACAAAAAACGAAGAGAAAGCATGAGCGCAGTTTACCGGTTCTGATTTAGCATCGAGTATGGCCCATCCCGACTGAGCACATCAAAAGGGATTTTGCAGAGACCTCTTTTGATCTCCAAACCCTAAAATGCGTGGAGGATAAATAGAGAGAAAGAGAAATCAGGAATTAACAACGAAAATCGGAGGCGGATTTGAAAGCTGGAAAACAGAAAAACCCTAACCTTAAAATCAAAGAAAACCTGGTTGAAGAGCGGGAGGAGTTTGAAGCTTCATCATCAACGTCATCACCGCCGAAGGTGAGCTCTTTTTTATCCTATCCACGAGTTCTTGCATGTCCTGTTTTGGTGAGAATGAGAGAGAGCGATTGGGGGGGGACCGTGCAAATAAGAGAGATTGTTGAGAGGTGATCGAATGAGAGGTTGTGAGGGATTGTGAGGGATGAGCGAAGGTTGACGGTGAAGGTTGGGGACGCGAGAGCAGAGGGAGTTTTTTCTTTGAGTTCGAGTGAGAGAGGGTCCGCTGGTGAGCAATATTGAGAGAGAACTTTGGATTGAGATGGAGAGAACTCAGAGGCAACGAATGGTTACTGTTCCCGTTTTTCTTTTTTTTTGTTGTTGAACGTTCTTACTTGTTTCTTTATATTTTGCTAGCATAATAGACTTTGGGAAAACATTAAAAAACACGTTTAAAATTCCTAAGTAGTTAATAAATATTTCCTTTTTCTGATTCATATTCCCTTGAAAAACCCAACAGCCAGGCGGCTGGGTTTAACTACCGGTAGTCCAACAGACTCTTTTTTTTATTTTAGTTTTTATTCTAATGTTTAATCTATTTTGGTTCATATATTTAAAATAGCATTAAGATGATAACTAGTGATAAATGGCCTAGTGGAGAGAAGTTAGTTTTATAATATTAAGTGGAGAGGGTTCAATACTCATGTGTAGTACTTTTTGTTTCTTATTTTATTTTTTATCTTCTTTTAACATTTTTTATTTTAGTATTTTGTTAATATCTTTTTTTGTTATGTTTATGCTTCATTATTTTTCATAGTTTCATTATCACAGATTTGTTGTCTATTAAGTTCATCATGCATGCAAAACCATTTTTAAACTTATAAAAAAATCATACTTTTCTCGATTTAATATCGAGCCCCTTTTTTCCACACCCTCGTAAGTCGATCGCTTTTTAAGCATCGCCGTCGACCTCACATAGCTTACTCTTGGGCTTTCTTACAATGATCCGGTTCCTTTGCACTTACACTCATACATTGTTTAATGCTTTATTATTTCATTCTTTGATTATTTGACTTGATCATATACTTGTTTATATATCTTATCTGTCTGATTAATAACTGTGGCCTACTTGTATGGTGTATGAGGCATGTATTATTATTGTTTGATTGCCATGACAACCCCCATTCATAACAAATGTACCCCTCTCCCATGAAATGTATAAAATTTACTCTTTCATTCTTTATTCACCTGTTAAATACAAGAATTAAAATGAACACTCGATCACCATTTCAAAACAAGATCAAAACCTCGATCCAACGTCGAGTAATCATTTTTCAAAACCTAACAGAACCAGCACGTATTCATCCACCCTTTTGTAAGTCGATTGCTTTATGCATCGCCATCAACCTTGTAAGTCGATTGCTTCATGCATCGCCATCTACCCTTATCCCCACTCCTCTCCTTGCTCCATTCGTCGATTCTCGTTCCGATTAGGTAGCACCCATTAGATAGAACCCTTTGTATGATAACATAGGTAGAATTCCCATATTCTTTGCATGTTAACATTAGGTAGATATTCCCATTTGTAAATCCTAACACTTAAGTACACATTGCATGACAACTCTAGGGCAGAGCTTCCCCATTTCTTTTAGACCTTTCCGAGCGTCTCCGATCTTGTGGCATGTAGTCCGTTCTATTGCAAAGAGGTAACTGCCTAAGACTCGATTCAGCGAGCTGCGACACCTACTGCTAGGATGTGAACACATTGCCCACTCTCCTTTGACACAACTGGTGTCCTCCTTCTCTAAGTCCATATTCAGATGGCAACCCCTCTGTAGGGGAACTACATCGCCCTGATCCTTGTTCCAGACGAGGTATGTAGGCAGGTGGTCGTGCGAGACCACTCCGGGCACCTTTCTTTTTCTTTTTGTGTGTGTTTTGGTTCGGATGCTGATGTAAGTCCAGTGATTGGCAGTTGGGCTCCATGTTTGCCACCTTTTTGTGTGTAGGTGTCTTGTTTTGTTTGGCGTGCGTGTCAGCCGAACTACGGCAACTCTGATTCTCATGTTCAGATGAGATACGTAGGCACAAGATGCGATGTCTTGCCGAGTTTGACTAATAACTAACAACTAATCCTTCCTTTCTCTCGCCCTCGTTGCGATCGAGACCTTCCTTTTCTCTTGCCCTAGTTGCAATCGAGACCCTTATTCCCGTAGTTAGCTGAACTACGTTTTTGCTCTGATTCTCATTCCCGATGAGATACGTAGGCATAAGACGCGACGTCTTAGCGAGCACACATCTCTTTCACCCATAGGTAGCCGAGCTACGAAGACTCTGATTCTCATATTCAGATGAGATACGTATGCAGTGGATGCAACATCCGTGCGAGTCATTTTCTTTGACCCTTTCTTTTAGTAAATAGTACATTAGATAAACGCACACCCTTTAGACAAGAAACAACAAGAGTGGATCCCGTAGAGTACTACGGATGCGTAGGGGTGCTAATACCTTCCCTTCGCATAATCGACTCCCGAACCCAAGATTTGGTTGCGAGACCTTGTCTTTTCCTTTCCTTCTCTTCAGGTTTACTTCGAGCGTTTCCTTTCCCTCCTTTGGGATAAATAACGCACGGTGGCGACTCTTCTGTCATTTCTTTCTCGCCGGTTGTTTTTTTCGTAGACCGTATTTTTTCGGGTTGCGACAAGTGCAGACATATCCTTTTCCCTAGTGTGAACACAAGTGGTTATTGTAAGACCCCAATTTTGTCCCTAAGATCCCTCATGGCATCATAACATTGCACTTGCATTGCCTCAAGGATCACTAGAATCTTGGTTCCCTTTGCCTTTGGGTAGGACTTCTTGAGAGTGGTTTGAGATCACCAAGCATGCTTGAATTGTATATAATTGCTTTTCTTATTTTGTTTACTAACCAAAATCACAAAATATGTCACTAACATCTTTTGTTTGTAGCTTGAGCAATCACAAAGTCAAAAGCTTCAAGAAGATCATTGGTACAAAGACATGGTCAAGGAGAGATGAAAACAAGCACGGTAAAGGTTCCCAAAGCTCTCATCCATCAGATATGCCTCCCTAGTACCTCAATGCATCATTTTGATCAAGCAAGTCAAAGGGTTTGAGGTCTTGCTTTTCAGAGAAACCCTAATTCATTTGTGCACCACAATGCCTTGCTCATGAAGCAACCTCAGCCCATGGTCAAATACAATCAAGGGAAGTTCTTTAATTCATCATTTCATACATATTTGAACTTATTTTAGTGCCCTCAACCATCAATTCATCAAGATATGAGTTGTGGACTTGAGAAGTTGATCAGTCAATTCATCTGACTATTTTGAAATACACTGAGACCTAACGTTTTATGTGTTGGTCAAATGGAGATGGTTCCAAAATCAAAAATGTTCTTAAGAACAATATGAACAACTTTCATGTTCATCAAAAGTTTATTTGAAGCTTGGAAGGCCATCTGCCATTCCAATACATTATAGGTCATTTTGACTGAAACCCTAATTTTTGGTCAACTTGCCAAGGACATAACTCATTCATTTTTTATGATTTTGAGGTGGGATAAAATGAATTGGAAAGATTAAGATGTCTACTTCAAATTTTATGTTGAACAAAATTTCAAAATCTCAAAGGAAATACATGTGATAATGCAAGACATTATAGGTCCTTTTGGGTCAAAGGCATTAAAAGTCAAAAAAAGTCCAACTTCAAGTGCCCATAACTCTTTCATCAAAAATCCAAATGATGTACAATTTAAGTCCATTTGATTGTCTTGAAAAGATCTACAACTTTGATGTTGGAGGTTTTTCCATTTGAAGCTTGCATCATCAAAACAGAAGGGCTTGAAAGTTGGCCAATTTTAGAAACCTTGCCTTGACATATCATGCACCTTACACTTTAAACTCAAATTTCATAAATTTCCACACTTCAAATGAGTTTTTTTCCAACATAACATTTGTTCCTTATACAAAAACATTTCCAACCATTACCCATATGCCTATGCTTGGATTTTTTAAATGGTACTTTCAAAGAGATGAATGTGTAGGTACAAATGAGGAATTCACTTGAAATCTTGATTAAATGAGCATTTGCCTTGCAAGTCACACGTCCAATTCCATTTGGCTGATGCTCAGAATTCATTTGGCATTGTTTTTGGGCCTTGTGCATGATCATGCAAGCCCATGCAATGAAGCTTCACATGCCATGCACACGGATTTGATCACAAGCTCCATGCCACTTCCTCTATAAATAGAGACCTCATTCCATTCATTTCAGACGCCCAATTCAACCTGAAATGCTGCAGAATTCTTTCCATAGCCATCACTAAAGAATCAAGTTCCATTTCTTTTCAAAATTTTCAGATCTAAAATTCAACTTCATCTGGTTGAATTCTTAGATCTAATGCTTCTAGACCTTCATCATTCATCTCATTGAACTTCTGTTTTAGCAAAGCAAGCAAGGCATCATGCTCAAATCACCAGAACTCAAGCTCACATTCCAACTGTTATTTTCTTCCATTCTCATCATCCATGGACCTTTTTGCTTGGATCTAATGTTTTCCGAAGTCCTCACTTGAGAGGCAGGCTAGTGGTAGCTTCAATTTTGCTTTTCCTTAATCTGTATTTTGCATACCTGAATCTTCCACCTCAGATTTCTCCATTTATAGGAATCTTGAGTGTGATTCAAGGTTACAGGGGTGATGTACATCACCCCAGCTTCATTTTGGTATAAGGATGGTGTATTTCCATGGAGGTTTAAAAACCTGCAAAACTGGCAGGAATCTGCAGGCTCACCGGAGAAGAAGGTGGCTCCGGTGGCCGCCTGTTTCCAGTTTAAATCCTGGTCGTGTGATCTTGTTCCTAGATCGAATCCTGATCATCCATTGTTATGACTTTTATTTGTTTCCCATGTGCTTACATTGACTGTGGACTTCCATGCGCGCGCATCTCCCAACCTTGTGATCTGCCAGCTCAATTAATGAGCTCAGATCCAAGCGCTGTGGATTTTTCTAATTTTTTAATTTCTGTTTTTATTTTCTTTAATTCCTTTTATTTCAAAAAATGATATCTTTTTCATCTTTAATCCAAAAATTATGGGACCAATTGCATTATTTCCCAAAAAAATTCTAGTTTCTATTTCTGATTTTTATTTTTTTTTATTTTGTCATTTGATATTTTTTGTGAATTTTCTCTTTTTTGGTTATTTTTAATTCATTTTAAATAGTTTTTGATATTCAAAAAATACAAAAATATTTTCCTAACCTATTTGAATGATGATGGATCTACGAAAAATATTCTTATCAATTTTTGAATTGATTTGAGATTTATTTGAGATTTTAGTTCAATTAGGTTATTTTTATTCATTTTTAATTGATTAAAAATAGTTTCTGACTTTTAAAAAGTGCTGAAATTTTTTGTCAAACTTTGTTTGACCTTGTTGAACTTGGGATAAATTACTTGGACCTTTCAAGGTTGATTTGAAGTAATTTTGAAGTTTGACCTTTCCATTAATTTTTTAGTTCAAGTTTATTTTAAATATTAAAAAATGCCAAAAATAGTTTATTCATTTCTTGACCTCCAATCTTCATCTCACTTCTGTTTTTGATTGTTTGACCTTGACTTTCAATGTTATTGGTCAACATATGAGGATTGGTACATTGTATTTCATTTAATGCATTTTAATTTTGCCTTTTTCCATTTCTCTTATCCATCTTCTCCTTCTTCTTCCTCTACTTCTTTTCTCTTTTGATCAATGAGTTGAAGGTTGATAAGTTAGCATTGATTATGGAGATTTAACCTTCCTTGATTCAAATCTAATTCATCTTGATCAATTGATCAAGTGAATGGCTTTGCATTAGGGATAGGTTGTCTTTTAAATCATGCAAAAGGCTTAAACCAATACAAGATCAATTCTCATTTTTTTTGGCATGGCAAGCTGTTGGGACTTGGTTCACTAATCAAGACTCCTAACTTGTGTTTGTTGCCTACATTATTATTGACCGACCTCAGATAGTTGTGACTTCTACATAAGTCCAATTACGATTGCTTAACATAGCGCTAAATTTGCCTTATGGCACAGTAACTACTAACACTAACTATTGACAATTAACATTTACTTTATGCAAATTAGTTTTATACAATTTACTATTCTTGCACATATTATCCATTTGCTTTTCTCTTTGCTCACTTGAGCACATGTTTATGTTAATGCCATTTGCCTTTTGCTCACTTAAGCACATAATTGTGTACATATTATTGTGCTTGTGTTTTTGTCTTGATTATTGTGAACCAAATACAAAGAAATGGACTTAGTTTCTAGGACTTTCCCTATGAAAAGAAATGGAGAATTGGACTTAGATTCTAGGACCCTTCCTTATGCAAAATTGGAATAAAAGGATCTTAAAGATGAAGATGGATTAGAAGGACCAAATCTCTAAACTCATTCTTGTCCATTCTTGTTTTACTTCATGGAACTTTTGATGTGTGTGCTTTTGTGCTAGGGATTCTATGAGCTCAATTGAAGGACCATTACCATGTTCATCCAATTGGAAGATACAAGATACATTGAGGATCTCTTATGAGACTTGTTTGATTGCTTATGCTTTGTGATTGCTTATTCCAAAGGATGGGAGCTACTTGGATCATCAATATGATTTCAAGAGAGGAACCCCTCATTGTGGTTTTGATTCTTCATCCCTTCTCTTTTTGTTTTACCTAGGACTTAGCCCTTCTTCTTCTTCTCTCCACTCTAACCCAAGCCAAAACCTTTTGTGCAAACATTTAACTATTGTTTTCAAACATTAGAAACCTAAGCCTTATGCTTTTGATTTTCAAACTTTCTTTTCATAACACTTATTTTGAATTGAACTTCTAAATTAACTTTGACCATTTTGTATATACTTCTAATTGGTAAATATAACCCATTCAAATGTCTTTTGTGGTTCCAATGGCCACTTTCTTAATCAAATCTTTCATAACCTTTAGCTATTAGGTTTGAGTTAACTTGGTGGTAGATGTAATACTCACCTATATCCTTAGTGATGGACAATAAGTCTTCCATGCTTATTATAGGGTTAACCCCTCACTAGCATGTTGAAGCTATCCTCATATGGTGGATTTGTGGTTTGGTTGAGTTTTCTCCCTTTGATAACAAAAGACCTTAAGGCTTTTGGACCAATCAATTCACCAACTTGTTTTGAAATTTTTACCCCGAACTACGAGGTTTTGATCCTAATCTTTTTATAAGATGGTACGTAGGCAATGGGTTCATCCATCCAAACACAAAAATGTAAATAACTTGTATATTCTCTTCTCATCTCTTCAATCATGTTTGCACAAACAAATTTTCACAAAACAAACAACCTTTGTAACAAGTGTGAAAAGGGCTCCCTATGAGTACCTAGGATGTTTTGGGTGCCTAACACCTTCCCATTGCATAACCAACCCCCTTACCCAGATCTCTGTTTCTTTTACTAGTTTTTGTTAAAACTATTAGGTTTTTGTTCGCTTTCTAACCATTCCCTTGGATAAATAGAAGTGCGGTGGCGACTCGACTTGTATGATTTACCTTGGATTTAGACAATATATCTAATGGTAACGAATACCCCGCTATAGAAAAGTGGCGACTCTGCTGGGGACATTTGCCTAGTGGGTTTTGCCAACTTTTCATGTTTGTTGTATTGTATTGTCTTGTGACATATTTTTTGTGCAATTTGGGATTACTGTATTGTATGTAATGATTGAATTGCTTGAATATTAATTCCTTGTATGCTTGGTGATCTTTGTGAGATGAGTTCTATACCCGGACTCGAGTGCACTTAGGATAGGAGAGTGGCGTAGTCTTGTTGACTTGTGTGGAGTTATTCCTTAGCAAGTTGATTTGCTAGTCCATTCACTTGGTGGAGGTCATGTTGGGATCAATAATGTCACACAAGTAAGTTGTGGTTAGACATTACTCTTTCCAATATAGACCTTAGAAGCCAAGGACCTTAGTTTACCAAACCCATCTTGGCCTATTCTTAGGATGTAGTGCGAAGGTCGTTCAAGTGTAAGATTTGATACGATTGTTAAGCGATACTATACTCATAAGAGTCTCTCTTGGGAACATTTTTGGAAAACGAGTAGTCGTTTCTCCGATAATATCCGAAAGACGAGATGATGACTATGGGAACCTCTTGTAGAACATGCTTGGCAGGTTTAAACCATAGTACATTCCCTTTGGGTGGTTCTTAACCGAGACTCCATGCTCGTGACTTACAACAAACCCTTTGTCGCAACCTGAAAAATACAGTGTGCGAAAAAACAGCCGGCGAAAGAAAATGACAGAAGAGTCGCCACCGTGCGTTATTTATCCCAAAGGAGGGAGAGGAAACGCTCGAAGTAAACCTGAAAAGAGGAAAGGAAAAGACAAGGTCTCGCAACCAGATCTTGGGTTCGGGAGTCGGTTATGCGAAGGGAAGGTATTAGCACCCCTACGCATCCGTAGTACTCTACGGGATCCACTTTTGTAGTTCTTGTCTAAAGGGTGTGAGTTTATCTTGTGTTGTTTACTAAAAAGGGGTTAAATGAAAATGACTCGCGCGGATGTCGCATCCACTGCATACGTATCTCATCTGAATATGAGAATCAGAGTCTTCGTAGCTCGGCTGACCTATGGGTTGGGGGGATGTGTGCTCGCTAAGACATCGCGTCTTATGCCTACGTATCTCATCTGGAATGAGAATCAGAGCAAGCCGTAGTTCGGCTAACTACGGGGTTAAGGATTATGTTTTGGGGGCGGACAACGTTACTACGCAATCTACCGGATGCTCGACCTTTGGAGACTTACTCACCTGTAGTAGAAGGAGTAAACATGTGTTTAGGAGAAGAAAAATCAATGAAGGGTTAGGGTTTGGGATGCTCATGCAAAAAGGCAGTCCTTGACGAAGGAACCGCGCTACCTGCGGGGATACGAACACATACAAAACAAACATGTATAAAGTAAATGTGCCAACAAGGCAATCAGAATAAATCTCCCAAATGGTATCCCACAAGCAAAGTGGAATATCCAACGAGCTATCCCTGCAAAAGTCATGTGAGCCTTCACAAAAACTCAACAAAAGGGTTAGTGAAACATGATAAGGATTAGGAGAAAACATGTTATGACAAACGTAAGTCAGATTAGAGCAAAACAATATGGTTTTTCATGGATAACAGTATGGTTTCAGAAACCTCAAACCCTGTGGCATACACTTCAGAAATTAAACGATTAAGTATTCAAGGCATTATTTATACATTCATACATAATTATGAACCCGTGGGCAAAAACCTAATGAAATTCATCCATCATACCTCAAACATTCAGAGTATTCAACTTCAAAGCGCAAAGGTAATGGGAATAAGGGCAAACCTGATTGAAGAGATCGGTTGAAATCAAATGGCACGACTGGATTTGCAAACCAATGTTAGGGTTTGCTTGAGCTGAAAGTGTGTGAGTCAGAATGAACCTTTCAGAGTTGCCTGGAGGTTGCTCTGAACTCTATTAGCTCTTCTCTCACTATCTTTTTCCCCAGGGTTCTTCTCTCACTATCTTTTTCCCAGACAGGGTAATAGGAATAAAATGGCCTTTTGTTTCACTGAAACTCTGAATTTATAACCTGATTTTTGTGGACATGTGGGCTCAAATGAGAGAGGTCCAAGTCCAAGATTTTTTCTTTTATTTATTTATTTATTTATTTATTTATTTATTTATTTATTTTTTTTGTTTTTCGTTTTTTTTTTGTTTTTTTTTTGTTTTTCAAAACACGTGGGCTTCGCCTAGCGAGCATGACAGCTCATGAACAAACCTTTGCTCCTTCAAGATTAACGTTTTGACTTGACGAATAGATCCCTGTTGGAAGTAACTCAAGTCTTTCCCTTGTGTTGACTGATCATCTAAATAGAGCCCACAAAGTGTCCTAGATGATGTTCAAGCTTTTTGGATCCGATTCCGATTGCCATGATGAAATGCAAATGCTAAATGATCCTAAAATGAATGCATGCATGAGGTGTAAAGCGTATGCTTCCAGGAAAAATGAAGGGTAAATTTTGGGGTATTACAGCTGCCCCTATTCAATCAACAGGAGACCTGGAAAGAAGATAGCAGCGACTTTCGTGCTTTCGAGGTATCAAGGGATTGAATACAATAAAAGCCCGAAAATTTGCACTGAAGTGAAGTGAAGTAACAATGCCTGTCAGAATCGGCAAAGAGGTGGTCTTGAAAGAAGAATCCGTCTGGTACGGTGAGAGTCGGTCTGAATACCGAAAAAGAATGTTAACCTGGATACCAAAATAAATGATAACACAGAAATAACCATGGCCTGAATGTCGCTCATCAGTCTGAATACCGAAAAAGAATGTTAACCTAGATACCAAAATAAATGGTAGCACAGAAATAACCATGGCCTGGATGCCGCGCATCAGTCTGAATACTGGAAATGACTTCGATCTGAACATCGGGAGATATGAGATTATTAATATCGGTCTGAACACCGAGAGGCTGGCCTGAATGCCACAAGTTGCGTCGACCTGAACGTCGGAAACTTCTTCGATCTGAACGTCGGAAAATTAGCCTGAATGCCACAAGTTGCATCGACCTGAATGTCGGAAACTTCTTCGATCTGAACATCGGAAAACTGGCCTGAACGCCACAAGTTGCATCGACCTGAATGTCGGAAACTTCTTCGATCTGAACATCGGAAAACTGGCCTGAACGCCACAAGTTGCATCGACCTGAACGTCGGAAACTTCTTCGATCTGAACATCGGAAAACTTCATGCCTGTCAGCATCGGCAGAAATAGGGAACGATAATAGAGGCGTCGCATGGGCCAATGACACTTGCTGGGGATAACAAAGGTAAGTCATGAACAATCTTCAGTCTGAGTACTGGAAACAACTTCTGGCTTATCACTTGGGATACCGAGAATGTTTTATGCTTACATGCGTATGTTTAAATTTTCAATGGCGTAATGCTCCATGAAAATGGAAATGCTACGCGATTTGGGAGGATGCAATGCAATATGATTCTATATGCAGGGATGCGAAATGCTGGGTAGAATGCCAAGCTGAGGCAAGGGGATCTGTTGGGGAAATGATCACCATCTTCTGGACCCTGGCAAGGCTGCTGGAGATGCACATCACAAAGAATTCTGTGGGGAAATGACCCGCAACACGGTGTTCTAGAAATGACGAAATACCGAGATTCTGACTGGGGAGAGCGATAGTGGTTCTGGCAACCACGATCTGCGAGAGATGACTCAGCAGGGGAAGCAAACACCGATACGGTACCGAGGTTCTACTTCAAGGAAAGAAACCATGGATCTGGCATTGGGATTATCGATCTGGCCTCGATCTCTGAGGAGCAGCCGCTTCTGCTGGGAAGATACAATCTGGCACTGTCAACTCCGCTGGGGGTATATAGTCTGACACTGTCAACTCTACTGGGGAGTGTATAATCTGAAACCACCGCTTGGGGGGAGTTACAATGGTGAGAACCTACTGGGGATTGAAGAATCCAACGCTCTGATCAGCTCTACAGGGATAGGATACCGAATTCGTCTGTTGGCGAAAAAACATTCACGATCATCTGCAGGGGATTTTAAGGAAATGCCCCGAGGGTACCTGTTATGAATAGACGATCCAAAGCACTTAAAATTTATAACAATTTTAAATGTTTATTAAGCATGTACTTGTAAAGCTCTTATGTGTCATGATGCAATGTTTATCAAAAAATTCGGACGTCATTTTTGCAAATAAAACAGAAAAATGAAAATGAAAACAAAGATATACTGAATAACATGATTTTATTGATTGAACGACCTCTGAATAGGCATTTACATCAGGAAGCAATGCCTGGAAAGAGGTAATCGCACAACAGATAAAAACAGACATTAATCTAATGGCAATGTGAAATGGATTTCTATTGGGTTCCAATTCTGCTATGACTTGCTCGTCTTCAAGATCCTCCAGGTGATCAGCTTTCTGAAAGAGTGATTGGACTGTTTCATATCCTTCAAAAGTTTCCAGTCATTGACTCGAGATAAGATTCAGAACTACTCAGAACGCAGTCATTCGCTTAATCCCTAACTTTTGCCTGGATCGCCCTTTTCGGGTTTTTAATCCACCGGGATACCCATTTTTGCCTAAGTTGCCTTTTCAGGTTTTCAACTTACCGGGTGTACAATCTTTTCACTTTTAATCCCTAATTTTTGCCCGATCCTTTTTTCATATTCTTGGTTTGCCGGGATGCCCATTTTTGCCTGGACTACTCTTTTTATTGTCCAGCGGGTCTATTTCATGCGAAGTATTTTTTAACTACGTCTGAGTTCACCGGGGAAGTGAAGTTTTCACCATCCATCATTGCAAGCATTAAGGATCCACCATCAAAAACCTTGGTGACAATATACGGTCCATCATAGTTAGGAGTCCACTTGCCCCTATGATCTGTCTGAGGAGGAAGGATCCTTTTCAACACCAAATCTCCGACCTGGAAGCATCGAGGACGCACTTTCTGATCAAAGGCTCTCTTCATCCGACTTTGATACAACTGCCCATGACAAATGGCTGCCATTCGCTTCTCTTCGATAAGACTCAACTCAGTGAACCTTGTCCGAATCCATTCAGCTTCGTCTAACTTGACATCCAACAGGACTCTTAGAGAAGGAATCTCCACTTTAACAGGTAGGACTGCTTCCATACCATACACAAGGGAGTAAGGGGTTGCCCCGGTCGACGTACGTACTGAAGTACGGTACCCATGCAAGGCGAAGGGTAGCATCTCATGCCAATCTCTGTACGTAACGACCATCTTCTGCACAATCTTCTTTATGTTCTTATTTGCCGCTTCAACAACACCGTTCATCTTAGGGCGGTAAGGGGAAGAATTGTGATGCTGAATGTTGAAGTTCTGGCACAACCCCTTCATCATTTTTTTGTTGAGATTAGAACCATTATCAGTAATGATTCTTTCGGGAATCCCATAACGACAAATGATTTCTTTCTTGATGAAACGGGCAACCACATGTCTGGTGACCTTCGCAAATGACGCTGCTTCGACCCACTTGGTGAAATAGTCGATGGCAACAAGGATGAAGCGATGCCCATTGGAAGCGGTCGGCTCAATATTTCCAATCATATCGATGCCCCACATAGCGAAAGGCCACGGCGAAGACATCACATTCAAAGGATTCGGCGGCACATGCACCTTATCAGTATAAATCTGGCATTTATGACACTTCCGAGCATATTTGAAACAATCAGATTTCATGGTCATCCAGTAATAACCCGCTCTCAACAATTTCTTAGCCATTGCATGTCCGCCGGCATGAGTACCGAAGGAGCCTTCATGAACTTCCTGCATTAACATGTCCGCTTCGTGTCTATCCACGCATCTGAGCAAAACCATGTCGAAGTTCCTCTTATACATCACATCGTCTTTGTTCAAGAAGAAACTGCCTGCCAATCTTCTCAATGTCTTTCTATCATTGTTGGATGCCCCTGCAGGGTACTCTTGATTCTTCAGAAAGCGCTTGATGTCGTGATACCAGGGCTTGTCGTCAACTACCAATTCAGCAGCAAACACATACGCGGCCCTGTCGAGGCGCATCACATCGATCCTGGGAGCGTGGTTCCACCGAATCACGTTGATCATGGAGGATAGAGTGGCAAGAGCATCTTCCATCTGGTTCTCATCACGAGGTATGTGATACAGCTTTACTGTTGTGAAGAAAGTCAATAGTCTTCTCGTGTAATCTCTGTAGGGGACCAGAGTAGGCTGGAGAGTGTTCCAATCACCATTCACTTGATTGATTACCAAAGCTGAATCTCCGAAGATGTCCAAAGTCTTGATTCTCAAATCAATGGCTTGCTCAATACCCAAGATACAGGCTTCATACTCATCTTCATCATTGGTGCACTCGAAAGTCAGACGAGCGGTGAAAGGCATGTGGGCACCTTTCGGAGTTGTAATGACAGCACCAATTCCACTTCCTCTAGCGTTGACGGCCCCATCAAACATTAAAGTCCACTTTTCGTCTGGATCAGGTCCCTCTTCAACAACTGGCTCTTCACAGTCTTTCATCTTGAGGAACATGATGTCTTCATCTGGAAAATCAAACTTCATCGGCTCATAATCTTCAACCGGCTGTTGAGCAAGATAGTCTGACAGAATACTCCCCTTGATGGCTTTCTGGGAAGTATACTGGATGTCGTACTCTGTCAGTACCATCTGCCAACGAGCAACTCTTCCGGTGAGAGCTGGCTTCTCAAATATATACTTGACTGGATCCATTTTGGAGATTAGTAAGGTTGTGTGAGACAGCATGTATTGTCTCAATCGCTTAGCAGCCCATGCAAGTGCACAACATGTTTTTTCAAGCATTGAGTATCTCGACTCGCAATCTGTGAATTTCTTACTCAGGTAGTAGATGGCATGCTCTTTCCTACCTGTCTCGTCGTGTTGACCGAGAACACAACCCATGGAATTGTCCAGTACTATAAAATACATAATCAGCGGTCTCCCTGGGACCGGAAGCACAAGGATATGAGGATTCTGCAAATACTCTTTTATCTTCTCGAAAGCCCTTTGGCAATCATCATTCCACCTGATATCCTGATCTTTTCTCAACAATTTGAATATTGGCACACACGTGGCTGTTAGGTGAGAGATGAACCTTGCAATGTAGTTCAACCTCCCTAAGAAACCACGTACTTGTTTCTCTGTTCTTGGCTCAGACATTTCCTGTATCGCTTTCACTTTGGCCGGACCCACCTCAATCCCTTTTCCGCTAACAACAAAACCTAGTAGTTTTCCAGATCTCACCCCAAAAGTACACTTGTTCGGATTAAGCCTCAGCTTGAATTTCCTCAAACGCTCAAACAGTTTCTGCAAATTCACCAAATGTTCTTCTTCTGTCTGAGATTTGGCAATCATATCATCAACATAAACCTCGATTTCATGATGAATCATATCATGGAACAGAGTCACCATCGCTCGCTGATATGTTGCTCCTGCATTTTTCAGACCAAACGGCATCACCTTGTAGCAGAAGGTGCCCCATGGGGTTATGAATGTTGTCTTCTCCATGTCTTCTGGTGCCATCTTAATTTGATTATAGCCAGAAAAGCCATCCATGAAGGAGAATACTGAGAACTAAGCCGTGTTATCCACCAAAACGTCAATGTGAGGTAAGGGGAAATCATCTTTAGGACTAGCCCTGTTCAGATCCCGGTAGTCAACACACATCCGTACCTTTCCATCCTTCTTAGGTACCAGAACGATATTTGCAACCCATGGCAGATAATTTATGACTGCTAGAAACCCTGCATCCAACTGTTTTTGCACTTCTTCCTTTATCTTGACAGCCATCTCTGGTCTTATTCTTCTGAGCTTCTGCTTGACCGGAGGACAACCTTCTTTGAGCGGCAAGCGATGTACCACGATGTCTGTGTCAAGCCCAGGCATGTCCTGATAAGACCAGGCGAAGATGTCAACATACTCTTGCAGCAATTCAATCAGCCCCTTCTTCATATTATCTTCCAAAGCAACCCCTATCTTGATTTCTCTCTTGGCGTCCTCGGTGCCGAGATTAATCACTTCAACGGACTCTTGATGCGGTTGAATGACCCTTTCCTCTTGTTTTAATAACCTGGTAAGTTCTTCAGGGAGTTCACAGTCTTCATCACCCTCTTCTTCAGCTTGAAAGATTGGATTTTCAAAGTCGAAGCGAGCCATAGCAGAACCGTTATCAATAGGATCCGGTGATGTGCATCTGCATGACTGATGGTATGTGCTTATGTGTGTGAAAAAAAAAGAAGTGGAAACTAAACAAAACATTGCCATTTTTTTTGAAAAACTGCAAAAATAGAAAGACAGGGAACAAAATATTTGAATGCAAAAAGACGTCCTTTATTTATGATAAAAAATGCAAGTGTCACATAGATGAGCCCTACAATGAGTCATTACGCCCTGGCGGAACGCAAGACTTGGATATGCATGAATAAACAAAGAAAATTACTCCTCCAGACAAGTGGCTTGGACAATCTCCTCAGAAGACCAATTGTTGAGAACTTCACCCGGGATCCTCGGACGCACCCAGTTATCGATGTCGCAATCACTATCCCCATCTTCATTGTTGACCGCAGAGACTAATTTGACCTCTCCTTCAACCATGTTAACGTTGGCTCCACCATGCTGGGGCATGGGATTGTTCACGACATTAGGAGTTGGTGCAAAGTTAACGGCCTTTGAATCAATGAGGTCCTGAACTACGTGCTTAAAAGCTTTGCAGTTCTCAATATTGTGGCCAGGTGCCCCAGAGTGGAAGCTACACCTAGCGTTGGCGTCATAACCCACCGGAAGTCTACCAATGGGAGGAGCCAGAGTGCGTAATTGCACAAGTTGTAGTTGTTGAAGACTAGAAAGCAACTGAGCGTACGAAATTGGAAGAGTGTCGAAACGCCGGTCCATCGTCCTTGGCCTCGGTTGATAGGCGGGTCTGTTACCCGGTTGTTGTGGTTGGTACTGAGCTGGTTGATGATGTGGTGGTTGTTGTTGTTGTTGTAGTGGTGCTACAGCTGGAATGGTCACAGCCGCAACATACGGTTGCTGATGATAGTTCTGAAAGTTATTCCTCCGGTTATCCCTGTTCTGATAAGAAGATATGGCACTTGCATCCCCTTCTCTCCTCTTCTGTCCCTGAATGAGTGGCTTCTTCACCCCTGATGAGGATCCACCTCCACTCTGGGTCTTGTATGTCCTCAGGTAATTCTCCACCCTCTCTCCGATAGAGACTACATCAGCAAAATTGGAGGCATTGCAACCCACCAGGCACTCCAAGTAAGGTCCGGGTAGAGTGTTCATGAACATGTTAGCCATTTCTTTCTCCAACATAGGAGGTTGAACACGGGAAGCTGTTTCTCTCCAGTGTTGAGCATATTCTCTGAAGCACTCATTGCTTTTAAGAGACAGATTTTGAAGTTGAGTTCTGTCCGGAGCCATGTCTGCATTATACTGATACTGCTTCACGAAAGCCTCAGCCAAATCCCTCCAGCAACGGATGTGGGCTCTGTCCAGCCTCATATACCATTCCAGGGATGCCCCAGCTAGGCTGTCTTGGAAAAAGTACATAAGCAACTTTTCGTCATCGGAGTATGCAACCATTTTACGGAAATAGGCTTGCACATGAGTCTTCGGGCAAGAATTGCCATTGTATTTGTCAAATATCGGGACCTTGAATTTCGGTGGCACTCTCACACCTGGGACCAGCCCCAAGTCAGCAACATCTACTCCCAGAGGATTCTGTCCTTCCACTGCCTTCAACCTCTCTTCCAATCTTCTAAACATAGGGTCCACACCATGACCCATACCAAAGTCTTCCTGCAGCAGGGGGAACTAATCGTCCTGATCATCATAAACAGGATGTTGACCGGAGGTGACATGTAGGATTGGGATAGGCCCCGGTCCATTGGGTCCATTAGCCTCTTCAGCTGGAGGATCAGTCACCGTCTTTGGTTGAGCAGGGGGATTCCTCTGTATCATCTGCCTGAGCTCTTGCTGTCCCTGAGCCACCCCTTGAACCATATCCATGAATTGATTCATGCGGATTTTCATCTCGGCGAACTCTTCCTGTAGGCTTTCCATTACTCTCTGTTGGTTTCTACGGGTACCGTACCGGTGAATGCCTGGCTCAGCTATCCTGCTGATGAAACACCAAACAAACTGAGAACACTGTGGCGGTACCTGTTATGCAAGACATGCTAATGAATATGAAAATTCAATGACATGTTTATCAATTCCAAAGGTATTCTACCCCCTTGATTCCAGTCTCTCAATAGATAAACGATGTAAAAAAAAGACTAAGCCGTTGATGAGAACCAAGAAAATTCCTACTAGAATCAAGTAGAAGATATAAACCCCACAGAAATGGATAAACATGTGTGAATGATTATGAATGCAAAATGATGTGATGCAAAATGATGTGAATGCAGTGCAGTGGCATGGTGTATCACCTCAAATTTGCACCTACCATTTTGTATATACATTTTCATTTTAGGTCATTAACATTAGCATTGTCCACTGCATAACATTGCATTGTTCATTGCCTAGTGCAAGCCATCAATCAAGACTGGTCAGGAGATCCAGTTGTGCAAGCAAGCAAGTGCATTTCCTATGAAAGCAAAGCCCTAGGGTTGGTTCAATGAGTTCATATGATTCAAGGATCATTTTGAAGTGGTTTGGCCAAAGATTGAATGCTCAAAGATCATCAATCAAGATGCAATTCATCTGAAACCCTAGAAAGTCAACCAAAGTCAAATGTCAATGCAATCATGGATTTGAAGGTGGGAGATGGTTAGAGAGGCCTCATTCATGTCCATACAAGTCTCATTTGACATTGCAAATATCAACATTGAAGAATTTGAGGTCAGATGAAAAGTTTCCAAAAATAGTAAGTGACCTGTAATTTGAAATTGCCAAAAATGGAAAGGTTTTCTCCTCAAGTTTACATCATCAAGAAAGCTTCAAATGAACTTTTATCCAACATGAAAGTTGAAGATCTTTCTCTCCCATTTCCAAAAAGTCCAAGAACATGAATTTCTCATGTGTGGTTGAGAAGATATGGATCAATCATTGCCTAATGAATTTGAACTTCAAACATGCATAACTTTTGAACCATAAGGCCAAATGAAGTGGTTCTTTTTGCAACATTTCTCTCTTGACATGCACTATCCAAAACATGCATCATAAACCATGCATTTCCATTGCAAAAACATTTGACTTTTCATTTGAATTTTGGAGGGAAAGTGGTAATTTGAAAATTAAGCATTGCTTTCACATGGCACCATTTGCATTTGGTTCAAAATAGCATTTCCAAGTGAATTAAGACAGATTTCGTGTACTGTTGCATTGCATTTCCATACATGGGGTGAATTTGCAAATTGGCCAAAACACTTGTTTTCATTAATTCCACTTACCACATGGCTAATTGTGATTAAGAACTTGATTAACAGATGATATATAAGGGAAAGCATAACAGAATTCATGATTAACACATCATAATTCTCAGATCTAGATCCATTTCACAATTTTCTTCACATTGTGCTCTCAAACTTTTCTTCATTTTTCTTCAAGTACATTGCCCGGTTCTTGATTGATTCATCATCCACAAGCATTGGAGAGGTAGATTGAAGCAAGATCCATCAAGTTTCGTGCATATTTGAGGCTGTTGAAGTTCACACTCATCCATGGCAGTTGGAGTTTCTGGCCAAATCGTGCAAGGTTAAGCATCGAGCATTCATCCATTCAATCATACAAGAATGTTGGAGCATCTGTTCGTGCTTAGCAAGGCTTGAATCAACCAAATCCACTTCTGCATCTTCTTGAAGGTCAGAATTCGACTCTCATAATTCATGAAATAGTTATGTGCATGTTGTAGATCTTTCATTGGTGGTTATGCTGAGCTTTAGATCCGTGAAATCCATGCAGAAATGAGTGAGATATGCTAGATCTAAGTTTGACATGTGAAACTTCTTTTGCTCGAATCGTTTGATATATGTGGATTTAGAACAAATTAAGCATGGCATGTTGATGTACGTGGAAAGATGAACATAATGATGTGTTGGTTTTTGATTTCTGGACACTTTTGTTCTTGAGCCTCAAGAACACGATGAATGTGTATGAATGTGTTAGGTTTTCATGTCCAGATTGCTATTTGATCCGTTCCAGCGCTTGATGCATGTGTTTTTGTGTTAAGGAACATGTATTGGACCACGTGTCTCCTGCATGGCAGATTGATTGGCCAGGAACGCTTTCCATTGCCACATAGACTTAAATGAAACGGTGCGTTTCATTAGGAAACGCGCCTCAATTCAAATATCAACTCAGTTCGATTCTCTCATGCAGCATAATTTCCAAAGCCTTTTGCATTTTTATTCAATCCATTCATGCTATGCTTCATCATTCATTTTTATTTTTTCTCCACTTCAAAAATTCATAAATAAATGATTAATGATCCAAATGACCTGAGAATTTTTGCATTGTTCTCCTCATTATGTCTAGTTTTTTTTTACTATTTTTCCAGAATTTGTGCACGGTTGAAAAATGTTTTGCCTTACGGTTTGTTAACATGTGTGTTTTCTTGACCTTGCTTTCCATATGCTTTGTGAAATGATGAGTTTTAATCCAATTATTTTGAAATTTGGTATGCTTAAACTAGACATCTTGCTGGTCATTTTGGTGTTGAGTTTGCATTTTTAGCATTTATGGTTGTTGAGATATGATCTGGTTAATGTAGGTGGGACAATGTGTGTCACACCTTTGCTTTCTCAACTTGATGATTTTCTTTGCCATGCCAAATAAATTCCAAAGGATTTGATTTTTTGCATGATGCTTCTTTGGATGTTAGGATTGCTCATGAATATTCGTGGAATGTTTGGATTGATTTCTGATTTGTTTGACATTTTCCTTTCTGGATGACCATTTGTGGACATTTGAATAGTCATGAACTTCAATGATTTGTGAAATGCTGGTTGTGTATCCTATGAATGTGAAATTTTGCACATTGTTTCTAGAGATATTGAAGTTTATTGTGGCTTTGGTTTGAGGTTTTTATCATTTGTCAATTCTGTTTTAGGCTTGTGTTAAGTTGATGAACCAATTGTGGTCCTATTTGAGCTTGTTTGTGCCTACCTTGACTTGATGAATTTGATTGCCATGCTTATACTTGTCCAAATGCCTTGATTTTTGGTGTGTTGATCATGTTATGTGTGCTGTTTAGCCATGATTTTTCTTGGAATTAATTGAATCATTTTTGAATTAATGTGCATTTGTTCATTCTGTTGCTTCAATGTGGTTCCAACTTGCATGCTTTGCCATGATTGATTTATGAAATGAATTTGGTTGATGCTATTGACATTAGACCTTTTGTATTGTGTTCTTAATTGTTTGAGTTTGGTTCATGTCAATTTTCATGTTCTGTTTTAAATTATTTCTCCCCCTTTGACCCTAGGCCTTGTCCTAGTGGTTTGTGCTTATGTTTGAGATTTGTTTTCAGGATAAGAAGCATATGGCCATGAGGAGATTGATTCACATTGCTTGAGTTGGATTATTTGGTTGATGTTGACTAATCTTGAGTTGTTTTGTAGGTGACTCTTAGCTCATTTGAGTTGAGCTTGTGCTTTGCACCTTGTTGCATTGCTTGTTTGATTGTACTGTTAAATGTTGACCATTGGTTGTCTGTTTAGTTCATTTGACTTGTGTACTGATTGAGTTGGATTGTTTTCAGGTACATTAGTTGCTTAAGTTCATTGTGAACTTGCTTTTGCTTTGCTTGGTTGCTTAACCATTTGAGGTATAATTTCTCTGACTTCATGTAGTCTGGAAGACCTGTCCTGTTACTTGGGCAGGCACCTGTCTGAAGCCCTCCTTAAGAGGCAATGTTTGTGTTTGTTTATGTTTGTGCCAAGCAGGAAAAGACCTCTAAGAGGCAATTGGCAGATAAAAGAGATGTTCAATCCATCTCCTGCTATTCAGTGAGTCATTCACTTTGCTCACACACCTTGTGTTGATGCATTGTGGATATTAACCCAAGATCTTTGTTGAGTCAGTCATATGTGGAGAAGAGTTCCAACTTTCTGAACTCCCACACTTTCATTTGTCTTAAGCTCTCCCAGGCCAGGGATAAGAGCTATGAAGTCTTATCTTCACTTCCCATTTCATCTGTTTCACCCTAACTCTCAATGTTAGGGTTAAGAGCTAACATCTCCCGATTCTAGTTGGCTTGTGTTTCACAGCTAACCTTGTGTGAGCCCACTTTGTTTGTATATAGTGTGTGCTATTTGTGTGAATGTTTGCTTTGCCTGTGCTGTTTAGGATAGCTTGCTCCCTGTGCAAGTTAGATAGCAACCTTAACTTAGGGATCGTATGCATGATAACTTCTGGGCTCGAGTCGTAGTCTCCCTAGTAGTTTGTGTCTCCCTTTGTATCTTGTATCTGGTTAGGCTAGTCCTTTTTCCCTGCGTAGGGGAACTACGTCGCCCTGATCCTCATACCAGATGAGGTACGTAGGCAGGAGATGAGCTGATCTCTCCGGGCGCCCTTTTTGTTTTTTGTCTCTTGTGTGTGTTAGGAGATGGATGTAAGACCAGCGATTGGCATTCCGTATCCTATTGTTGTGTGCTTGGAGTCCGATATAAGTCCAGCGATTGGCAGTCGGTTTCCAATGTGTGTTTGCTTGGGTTGGGAGTCTGATGTAAGTCCAACGATTGGCATTCGGTTTCCATGTTTGCCTGTTTGTGTGGAGTTTGACGTAAGTCCAGCGATTGGCAGTCGATTTCCTGTGTGGTTTTGTTTGGCGTGCGTTAGCCGAGCTACGAGTGCTCTGATTCTTCTCTAGTCCGAGAAGATACGTATGCATAGGATGCGACATCCTAGCGAGCACGTTTCCCCTGTTTCGAACTACGTCGACTCTGATGTCTGTGCCTGACAGACTACGTAGGCCCAGGATGCAATATCCTGCCGAGTTAGTTTCTTTTGTCTTTCCTGTGTCTCTTTCAGCCAGTGCTTGATGTTTGTGTTCAGTTTTAGCAACCTTTATCCTTCCTTTTGTGCGTGGATCCCGTCGAGTACGACGGATGCGTAGGGGTGCTAATACCTTCCCTCCGCATAACCGACTCCCGATCCCATTTATCTTTGGTCGCGAGACCATGTCTTTTCCAGGTTTACTTCGAGTGTTTCCTTTCCCTCTTTTGGGATAAATAACGCACGGTGGCGGCTCTGTTGTTTTGTTTTCCCGCCGGTTTTTCGCGTAATGCGACACATGGGAATCAGGATCGTTGTATCTGCTTGAACATCTGTCAGGTTGCACTATCTGGAGAAAAATTAAGAGCACACCAAACAAAGGTCATGGGATGGATCATGTTATCCTTAATATCAACCACCCATTTTGGTGGATTATGGTTTACACCTTATCAACACCCAAGTTTCATTGATATTAAGGATACCTGATCGGATCAACCATGAATCAAGGGTTTGTTGCAAGTCACGAGCATGGAGTTTAGGTTAAGAACCACCCAAAAGGAGTGTACTAAGGTTTAAACCTGCCAAACATGTTCTACAAAAGGTTCCCATAGTCATAATCCCATCTTTCGGATATTATCGGAGGAACGACTACTCGTATTCCAAAAATATTCTCAAGAGAGACTCTTATGAGTGTAGTATCGCGTAACAATCGTATCAAATCTTACACTTGAACGACTTTCGCACTACGTCCTATGAATAGGCCAAGATGGGTTTGGTAAACTAAGGTCCTCGGCTTCTAAGGTCTATATTGGAAAAAGTAATGTCTAACCACAACTTACTTGTGTGACATTATTGATCTCAACATGACCTCCACCAAGTGAATGGGCTTGCAAGTCAACTTGCTAAGGAATAACTCCACACAAGTCGACAAGACTATGCCATTCTCCTATCCTAAGTGCACTCGAGTTTGGGTATAGAACTCATCTCACAAAGATCATCAAGCAGCCATAGCCAGCCAACAGATACAACAATGATATGTACACAATGCAATAAGGTAAAGCAGGTAAATAAATAACTGTACAAAAGCATGAACACCCAATAAACAAACAAACTACAAAAGCTAGGAGGGACTCGCTTAGGGAAACCGGGTCCCCAGCAGAGTCGCCAGCTGTCGCAACCTGAAAAATACAGTGTGCGAAAAAACAACCGGCGAAAGAAAATGACAGAAGAGTCGCCACCGTGCGTTATTTATCCCAAAGGAGGGAGAGGAAACGCTCGAAGTAAACCTGAAAAGAGGAAAGGAAAAGACAAGGTCTCGCAACCAAATCTTGGGTTCGGGAGTCGGTTATGCGAAGGGAAGGTATTAGCACCCCTACGCATCTGTAGTACTCTACGGGATCTACTTTTGTAGTTCTTGTCTAAAGGGTGTGAGTTTATCTTGTGCTGTTTAATAAAAAGGGGTTAAATGAAAATGACTCGCGCGGATGTCGCATCCACTGCATACGTATCTCATCTGAATATGAGAATCAGAGTCTTCGTAGCTCGGCTGACCTATGGGTTGGGGGGATGTGTGCTCGCTAAGACATCGCGTCTTATGCCTACGTATCTCATCTGGAATGAGAATCAGAGCAAGCCGTAGTTCGGCTAACTACGGGGTTAAGGATTATGTTTTGGGGGCGGACGACGTTACTATGCAATCTACCGGATGCTCGACCTTTGGAGACTTACTCACCTGTAGTAGAAGGAGTAAACGTGTGTTTAGGAGAAGAAAAATCAATGAAGGGTTAGGGTTTGGGATGCTCATGCAAAAAGCCAGTCCTTGACGAAGGAACCGCGCTACCTGCGGGGATACGAACACATACAAAACAAACATGTATAAAGTAAATGTGCCAACAAGGCAATCAGAATAAATCTCCCAAATGGTATCCCACAAGCAAAGTGGAATATCCAGCGAGCTATCCCTGCAAAAGTCATGTGAGCCTTCACAAAAACTCAACAAAAGGGTTAGTGAAACATGATAAGGATTAGGAGAAAACATGTTATGACAAACGTAAGTCCAAGATTTTTTCTTTTATTTATTTATTTATTTTATTTATTTATTTATTTATTTATTTATTTTTTCGTTTTTCGTTTTTTTTTCAAAACACGTGGGCTTCGCCTAGCGAGCATGACAACTCATGAACAAACCTTTGCTCCTTCAAGATTAACGTTTTGACTTGACGAATAGACCCCTGTTGGAAGTAACTCAAGTCTTTCCCTTGTGTTGACTGATCATCTAAATAGAGCCCATAAAGTGTCCTGGATGATGTTCAAGCTTCTTGGATCCGATTCCGATTGCCTTGATGAAATGCAAATGCTAAATGACCCTAAAATGAATGCATGCATGAGGTGTAAAGCGTATGCTTCCAGGAAAAATGAAGGGTATATTTTGGGGTATTACACCCTTGATTCATGGTTGATCCGTTCATGCATCCTTAATATCAATGGAACTTGGGTGTTGATAAGGTGTAAACCATAATCCACCAAAATGGATGAT
The DNA here is from genome assembly GCF_024323335.1 of Lathyrus oleraceus. Classification (NCBI taxonomy): domain Eukaryota; kingdom Viridiplantae; phylum Streptophyta; class Magnoliopsida; order Fabales; family Fabaceae; genus Lathyrus; species Lathyrus oleraceus. The sequence goes on from NC_066581.1 coordinate 12,109,393, forward strand.
TGATATTAGGGATAATATGATCCATCCCATGACCTTTGTTTGGTGTGCTTTGCTTGATCCTTAAGTGTGATTGTTGCATTCATGCATTCATGCACTCATTTGCATTCATATCATCAATAATGAAGAAAAATTTTCAAGGAACTTAAGGGGTTTATATGCAAAATTTTCAGACATGGAAAGACAAAGAAGGAATACAAAGAAGTACAGCTTCAGGCAACCAGATTTGAAAGAGTTAAGGAATCTGACATCCTATGTATTAGATCCTTTGGGTTTCAAAGCTCGTTTTGGAAAGCTTCTTCCTCTTCTGACTACTCAGGTGGATAAAGGGTTGATGAGTGTATTGGTGAAGTTTTATGATCCCTTGTACCGTTGCTTCACGTTTCCGGATTTCCAGCTTTTGCCTACGCTTGAGGAGTATGCCTATCTTGTGGGCATACCTATTCTAGACCAGTTGTCATTCAGTGGCTTGGAGAGTATTCCTACTTCTCAAGAGATAGCAGACATGTTGCATATAGATGAATCTCTGGTTGGTGCTCATATGACTACCAAAGGTGGAATTCAAGGTCTCCCTTCCGAGTTCCTCATTGCTCAAGCTACTGTATATGGGAAGGCCATGAGTAAGGATGCCTTCGAAGCCATATTTGTACTTCTCATCTATGGATTGGTATTGTTCCCCAACATCGACAAGTTTGTGGATATGAATGCTATTAGGATCTTTTCTACTCTTAATCCCGTTCCTACTCTGTTGGGTGATGCTTATTTCTCTTTGCATATGAGGAATGCAAAGGGTGGTGGCGCCATTGTGTGCTGTTTGCCTCTGTTGTATAAGTGGTTTATTTCTCACTTACCTCAGACGGTCGCCTTCAAGGAGAACAAGGGATGTCTACGGTGGTCCACGATACTTATGTCTCTCACTAATGATGATATCTCTTGGTACAACCGTGTGTATGACGGTGTGCAGATTATTGACTCTTGTGGTGAATTCTCCAATGTACCTCTTCTTGGTACATGTGGTGGGATTAACTACAACCCTGTTTTGGCGCGTCGTCAGCTTGGGTTCCCCCTAAAGGATAAACCTAATAACATTCTGTTAGAGGGTGTATTCTTTCAGGAGGGTAAAGATCCCCAAAATTTGAAGGGTAGGATGGTCCGCGCTTGGCGCAAGGTTCATAGGAAAGGAAGGAAGGAGTTGGGTCCTAAGAATTGCATCGCTTTGGAGCCGTACACTGCTTGGGTTAGGAAGAGAGCATCTGAGTATCTCATGCCTTACGAGTATCCCAGACCTACACCTTTGGTTATGGTTGGGCCTTCAACCCTCCCTAACCAAGGAGTAGAGGAGTTGAGAGACGAAGACCTATCACGTGCCTGGATCCGTGAAAGGGAAGAGTTGCTTCAGCAGATTAAGGAGAAGGATGCTTTGATAAAGTTCCTCGAGCATCAGGTTTTTGATGATCCTAACGATGCATGGACTTCTCTACTTCCTCAGTCTTCCTGTCTTTGGAAGAGGAAGTACGATCGGCTCGCCAAAGAAAAGGCGGATATGGAGGCAGCCTATGAGAGGGAAGTGAAGAGGCTTCGCGCATCTTATCTTCCTGTGTCCCGAGCTTTAGATGATTGTTTCTAGGGATCCATAGGATGATTATTTTCCTTTTCTCTTGTATATGATTGCCAAATGCTGTACTTCTTTCCCCTGATATTATTTGACGAGATATTTCCATATGTGATAAATATTTCCAAAATTCACAAATAAAACCCTAGAGTTCCTTTGAAATAAAAACAAATCATATGCACAAGCATTGCATGCATCATGTGCATAAGCAGGTTTTGTTCCCGGCTTCTTGCCCTGTGGTCTAACTCTGTGTTCTTCATTTATTTTGAAGACAAGCTGACTCACCGGTACTACACCAGAGCCAACATTTCAAGACTGATGGATCATCTAGAGCAAGAGAACCGTGAACTTAAGGAGGAAGTGGCTAGATTGAGCGCTTTGATGGAATCATTCTTGGCTGCCCAGAGCCAGTCTTCTCTGACGCCTTCAACTCCTCCCCAGAGGACAGTCATCTCTGAGATTGTCTCCTCAACTATGCCTGCAGCCAGTGCACACTTTGCTCCAGCATCCATGCCAGCCGGATTCCCGTGGGGGATGCCTCCTAATTTTACGCCTGAGGGTCCCGGTCCAACTTTTGCTTCTATGCCGACATCTAGCCCGGTCCTTGCTGTTCCTCCTCCTGTCGTGCATACTATGCCACGGGTAGACGACACCATCTATCATTCTGAGCCGTCTGAGGGCCCAGATGTCTATGGGAAGATGGACTCTATGAATGACCAATTTCTTGAGCTCCGCAAGGAATTGAAGACTCTTAGAGGAAAGGATCTTTTCGACAAGTCTACTGCCGAACTGTGTTTGGTTCCCAACGTGAAGATCCTTGTAAAATTCAAGGTCCCTGACTTTGAAAAGTACAAGGGATATACTTGTCCTCTCAGCCACCTGGTCATGTATGCCAGGAAAATGTCTACTCAGACCGATAACGATCAGTTAGTCATACACTACTTTCAGGACAGTCTATCCGGTGCCGCTCTGCGTTGGTACATGGGTCTGGACAGTGCAAACATCCGATCCTTCAACGACCTTGGCGAGGCCTTCGTCAAGCAGTACAAGTATAATGTGGATATGGCTCCCGATAGGGATCAATTGAGGGTCATGTCCCAGAAGGATAAGGAAACATTTAAAGAGTATGCCCAGAGGTGGCGAGAGGTGGCAGCATAGATCGTGCCTCCGCTAGAAGAGAAGGAAATGACCAAGATCTTTCTGAAGACCTTGAGTTCATTCTATTATGAGCGGATGATCGCTAGCGCTCCTTCTGACTTCACCGAGATGGTGAATATGGGGATGCGTCTAGAAGAAGGGGTTAGAGAAGGACGGCTAACCAGAGAAGAAGGCTCTTATGCCAAATGTTATGGGGCGTTTGCGAAGAAGAAAGATGGAGAGGCACATGTTGTGACCTCCCATATGAAACCTAGAAGACCCTCTGTGAGGAGGAAGATCGTGCGTCCCGCCGGTAACCAGCATCAGGTGGCTCATATAGCACCTGTTTTCAGAGACAATCAACAGTATCAACATCATAACAATAATTAGCAACCACATCCGCAATATCAGCAGCAACAACACCAACCGCAACAGCAGGCTTACCAGCCTCGAAATAGTAATCAAACCAGCACGAGTTATGAGAGAAAAGGGTCACCTTCGATCCTATTCCGATGACATATGCAGAATTATATCCCTCTTTGATAGAGAGGAAGTTGATTACTCCGAGAGACCCACCGACTATAACTGCTAATCCCCAATGGTGGTATAAGCCTGAATTACATTGTGTCTACCATTCTGGTGCTCCCGGCCACGACGTGGAGAATTGTTACCCTTTGAAGACCAAGGTTCAAGACCTTGTGAGGTGTGGCATTCTGTGTTTCGAGGACGTAGGTCCTAATGTGAAAAAGAACCCATTGCCCGAGCATGGGAAATCTGTTAACATGGTCCAGGGCTGCCCTGGCAAGTACAAGGTCGAATATGTTAGTCATATTCGACAATCTTTGGTTGAGATGCATCGTCTGCTATGTGATTACAGTCATTATGAGCATGACCATGATAGATTCCGAGTGTGCTCTGTTAACCGATTGGGTTGTCGCCAGGTGCGCAAGGATATTCAGGAAATGCTGGATGAAGGAGTCATTGAGATTCTTCAAAATAGGAATGTTGACGAAGATGAGCCTGAGGTCAACGTAATTTCCCTGGTGTTCCGGATGCCCGAGCCTGTTATCATCAAGTATGATGGTAGCAAGCAAAAGGCTTCTCCTGCCCTGATCATTAAGCTTGCCGGCCCTGTGCCGTATTCTTCCGAAAGAGCAATTCCCTATCGCTACAACGCTGTTGCGGTAGAAAGTGGGAAAGAGATGCCCTTACCGTCCTCCTCTGTGGTGAACATTGCTGACGTAAGTGGTTTGACCCGTAGTGGTCGTGTATTTTCAGCACCACCAAAACCCCAGGCTAATGTTGATTCTGTTGAACGCCCGATTGGGAATGCTGTGAGCACCCCAGATCCGGCACCTGTTGTTAAGCCCTCCTCTACATTGATAACTCCTACTTCTATTGGCCCAAGCGGCAATGTGAAAGAAGACTGTGATGAGATGCTGAGGCTCATCAAGAGAAGTGAGTACAATGTTGTAGACCAGCTTCTACAAACGCCATCCAAAATATCAGTGTTATCTTTGCTATTGAATTCAGAACCACATAGAGAGGCACTGCAGAAAGTTTTGGATGTGGCATATGTAGATCATGATGTCACAATAGAACAATTAGATAGCATTGTTGCAAACATTACTGCTTGCAACAATTTGAGTTTCTGTGACTCTGATCTCCCTGAGGAGGGAAGAGACCACAACATGGCATTACACATCTCCATGAACTGCAAAGACGATGCCATGTCCAATGTGTTGGTGGACACTGGGTCATCACTAAATGTATTACCAAAAACCACTCTCTCAAAATTATCTTATCAGGGGCCTCCCATGAGGCATAGTGGGGTTGTTGTGAAAGCTTTTGATGGGTCGCGAAAAACAGTGATTGGGGAAGTTGATCTCCCAATCATGATCGGGCCAAGTGATTTCCAAATTACCTTCCAGGTCATGGATATCCACCTATCGTATAGCTGTCTCTTAGGCAGACCATGGATTCACGAGGCAGGTGCCGTGACATCCACCCTACACCAGAAGCTGAAATTTGTGAAAAATAAGAAATTGGTGGTGGTAGGGGGAGAAAAGGCTCTCCTGGTCAGCCACTTGTCTTCCTTCTCATATATATATGTTGAGGACGAAGTTGGGAATCCTTTCCAAGCTTTATCTATAGTTGAGCCTATCGAGAAGAGATCTCCTTCATTTGCTTCCTATAGAGATGCAAAGTCGGCCATTGAGTGTGGTGCAACTGCTGGCTTAGGAAAGGTGATTGAGCTAGAAGACAATAAGTCTCAGGCTGGCATAGGTTATTCTTCTGGGGTCTTCAACTAGGAAGGGTTGTTCAAGAGTGGAGGTTTCATCCACACTGGTCAGGATGAAGAAACTGCTGCTGTCTTGGAAGAAGATACAAAGGATTCTGGCAATTTCATCATCCCTAGAGGGGTCTGCAACAATTGGATCGCTGTGGATATTCCTACAGTTGTCCACAAGTCAACGTAATGATCACTTTGTTTAAAAACCCTTCTCCCATGCCAAAAGGAGGAGTGATGACATTGTTGGCAACATAAATACAATGATATTTTCATTCAATAAATTCATGTTAAATGTTTGTTTTTCCAATTATTTTCCCTTTTTGCTTTTTGCATGAAATTGGTGATCACATAAAACCCTAAAAAAAAATATAGAATAAAATCAATCTTTCCATATGCATAATGATTTGCCTTGTTTGAATTCTAAAGTTTTTTCATATCCAAAATCATTATGCAGGTTGATTTCTAGACCCATTGAACATAATGACCCAATACCATCTTCTAATTTTGAATTCCCTGTATTCGATGCGGAAGAAGATGTGTTGAAGAGACTCCTGACGAGATTACCCGTCTACTTGAGCATGAAGAGAAGATCATTCAACCGCATCTTGAGAATCTGGAAACAGTCAACTTGGGGTCTGAAGATTGTGTGCGAGAAGTGAAGTTTGGGGCACTCCTTGAAGAATCTGTTAAGAAGGGGTTGATCGAATTGCTACGAGAATATGTTGACGTCTTTGCTTGGTCATATGAAGACATGTCAGGTCTAGATACTGATATTGTGCAACATTTCCTACCCTTGAAGCCTGAGTGCGTGCCTGTGAAGCAGAAGCTCAGAAGAACTCATCCTGATATGGCAGTGAAGATCAAAGAAGAAGTTCAGAAGCAAATTGATGCGGGGTTTCTGGTGACTTCTACATATCCTCAATGGGTGGCCAATATCGTGCCCGTGCCTAAGAAAGACGGAAAAGTCCGGATGTGTGTGGACTATAGAGACTTGAATAAAGCTAGTCCGAAAGATGATTTTCCTCTACCACACATTGATATGTTGGTAGACAATACAGCTAAATTCAATGTCTTCTCATTTATGGATGGATTTTCCGGATATAACCAGATTAAGATGGCACCCGAGGATATGAAGAAGACAACATTCATCACACCTTGGGGAACATTCTGTTATCGAGTGATGCCCTTCGGTTTGAAGAATGCCGGAGCCACGTATCAACGAGCTATGACCACCTTGTTTCATGATATGATGCACAAAGAGATTGAGGTATACGTTGATGATATGATTGCTAAGTCAAGAATGGAAGTTGAACATGTAGAGCACTTGTTGAAGCTTTTTCAACGTTTGAGGAAGTACAAGCTTCGTCTGAATCCCAACAAGTGCACATTTGGAGTCCGTTCTGGCAAGTTATTGGGCTTTACTGTCAGTGAAAGAGGTATTGAGGTTGATCCTGCAAAGGTCAAGGCAATACAAGAGATGCCTGCGCCCAAAACTGAGAAACAATTCTGAGGTTTTCTTGGCCGCTTGAATTATATTTCCAGATTCATATCCCACATGACTGCCACATGTGCGCCGATATTCAAGCTCCTCTGGAAAGATCAGTCTCATGATTGGACCGAGGATTGCCAGAAAGCTTTCGACAGCATTAAAGAGTATTTGTCTGAGCCTCCAATCCTGTCTCCGCCCGTGGAAGGAAGGCCTTTGATCATGTATCTGACAGTTCTTGAAGACTCAATGGGTTGTGTCCTTGGTCAGCAAGACGAATCGGGAAAGAAAGAGTATGCTATTTACTACTTGAGCAAGAAGTTCACTGATTGTGAGTTTCGATACTCGATGCTTGAGAAGACATTATGTGCTTTGGCTTGGGCTGCTAAGCGCCTACGCCAGTATATTATAAATCATACGACTTGGTTGATATCCAGAATGGATCCAATCAAGTACATCTTCGAGAAGCCTGCTTTAACAGGAAGAATTGCCCGTTGGCAGATGTTGTTATCTGAGTATGATATTGAGTATCGAGCTCAGAAGGCTATTAAAGGTAGTATCTTGGCTGACCACTTGGCACATCAGCCGATTGAGGATTATCAGTCAGTTCAGTTTGACTTCCCGGATGGGAGATTCTGTATTTGAAAATGAAAGATTGTGATAAGCCTACACTCGATGAAGGGCCAGAGCCTGGTTCCAAATGGAGTATGGTGTTTGATGGCGCTGTAAATCAATATGGAAATGGTATTGGGGCAGTGATTATTACTCCTCAGGGCACACATATTCCTTTTACAGCAAGACTAACTTTCAAATGCACGAATAATATGGCTGAGTATGAGGCCTGCATTATGGGATTGGAGGAATGTATTGACCTAAGGATCAAGTATCTTGATGTATATGGTGATTTGGCCCTCGTTGTTAATCAGATTAAGGGTGAATGGGAAACGAATCAGCCTGGTCTCATTCCGTATAGAGATTATGCGAGGAGGATTTCAACGTTCTTTACTGAGGTTGACTTCCATCATATTCCTCTAGATGAGAATCGGATGGCAGATGCTCTTGCTACGCTAGCTTTGATGATTGTGGTAAAACTTTGGAACGAAGTCCCCAATATCACTGTGATGCGCTTGGACAGACCAACTCATGTATTTGCAGTAGAAGAAGTGAAAGATGATAAGCCATGGTATTATGACATCAAGTGTTTCCTTCAGAACCAGGTTTACCCGCCTAGGGCATCTGTGAAAGATAGGAAGACTTTGAGGAGATTGTCAGGCAGTTTCTACCTCAATGGCGAAGTGCTTTATAAGAGAAATTTTGACATGGTTCTGCTCAGATGCGTGGATAGACATGAAGTAGACCTGTTAATGACTGAGGTCCACGAGGGTTCATTTGGTACTCATTCTAATGGACATGCCATGGCTAGAAAGATGTTGAGAGCAGACTACTATTGACTGACAATGGAGTCTGACTGCTGCAAATATGTGAAGAAATGCCATAAGTGTCAGATTTATGCAGATAAGATTCATATTCCCCCGACACTTCTGAATGTGATTTCATCACCATGGCTTTTCTCCATGTGGGGAATTGACATGATTGGCATGATAGAGCCAAAAGCGTCCAATGGACACAGATTTATCCTCGTAGCAATTGATTACTTCACCAAATGGGTTGAAGCATCGTCATATGCAAATGTGACCAGGCAGGTGGTCGTGAAGTTTATCAAGAATCAACTCATATGCCGCTATGGTATGCCAGATAAGATCATTACTGATAATGGATCTAACTTGAACAACAAGATGATGAAAGAGTTGTGTAGCGAGTTCAAGATCGTGCATCATAATTCTTCGCCTTATAGACCCAAGATGAATGGGGCTGTTGAAGCCGCTAACAAGAACATCAAGAAGATTATCCAGAAGATGGTTGTTACATACAAAGATTGACATGAGATGCTGCCATTTGCTTTGCATGGATACCGTACATCTGTCCGCACTTCAACAGGGGCAACCCCTTTCTCTCTTGTTTATGGCATGGAAGTTGTACTCCCAGTAGAGGTGGAGATTCCGTCAATGAGAGTCTTGATGGAGGCCAAGTTAACTGATGTTGAATGGGTTCGGAGCCGTTATGACCAACTGAATTTGATAGAAGAGAAGAGATTGACCTCCATGTGCCATGGTCAATTGTACCAACAAAGAATGAAGAAAGCTTTTGATAAGAAGGTCAAGCCTCGTGTGTTCCGAGAGGGTGACCTTGTGCTCAAGAGTCTCTTGTCTTTCGCGCCCGATTCCAGGGGCAAGTGGACTCCAAACTATGAAGGTTCATATGTTGTTAAGAGAGCCTTTTCATGCGGTGCTTTGATACTTACAACTATGGATGGGGAGGATTTCACTCATCCTGTGAACTCAGATGCAGTCAAGAAATACTTTGCCTAGAAAATAAAAACATAATAGCTCGCTAAGTTGAAAACCTGAAAGGGCGGCTTAGGCAAAAATGAGCGTCTCGGTGGATTCAAAACCCGAAAGGGCGGTCCAGGCAAAAGTTTGAGACATGAAAAAAATGAATATTTGTATCCCGCTAGATTGAGTACCTCACCCTGGGGCAATCTAGGCAAAAATTAGGGATTTGGCAAGTAACTGCATCCTGACAAGACTTTGTTCTACAATTATCATCCGTCAGAGATTCTTGTTCATTCATTGTCAACCAAAGCTTCGAATACATTGGATCTAGAATTGGTGGAGAAATGGTCATTATGTTAAATGTAGCCCTTTTCCAATATATATCACCAATTTCAAATTTGTAAAAATCTATGGAGTCTTGCCATTTGCAGACTACCATTCCATCAAATAAATTTGAACCTGTTAGCCAATTGTTTGCACTCTTATTTGTTTCTATTCAACGCATGTTTTGCATGCTTTTAATTGAGAAAATATCATTGTTTTGAAAAAAATGAATTTTTCATAACTTGTTTTTAAACAAGGTGAACATTTACCATGATAAAAAGGGTACTTAGGAGATCCTCAGTGTTCTCCCAAGGATGGTATGACTTCCAACAGGGTAAGACATTTGTTCATATTCCTGGCATGACTGTATTTTCTTCTTCCGGAGCCCTGAGTGGTATGCTTGTTGAGATGTTCACCACCTGTCCCTTCAGTGGAGTGATGATTTTTCCTCCTCAGCAGATGTGATCTCTTTGGCAGTTGATTCTCTAGAATCCCTTCATCCATCGGATGGACTCCCCAGTAGAGTTGCTCATATGGTGGATGTGGTCCCCTTGTGACTCCTGGCCCCAGCCGGGTTGACTATTGATTCATCCCCTACAGAGATTTTGTTGCTTCCTGGGTACCTCTGTTTCCCCGGCAGATTGATTACTCTCTGGTGGTTTTGGCTTTCTCTCTTGAGATGTAGTACCAGATGTTTGTGTGCTTATTCCTGTGAAGCCTGTTTGTGTTAGAAATGTATGTCTGTCAGCATTCAGCATACATTAACCATCACACATATGTGCATATAATTTTCGAACATTTGGATATTCATATTGCATTTTTGCCATATATCTTTTATTTGTTATCCTCTGCTAGTTGGTAATATATTTCCAAGCAGATGTCGGTGGCCGATCCCTTAATATAGAGAGTCAGCCCATTAACCAGAAAGTGTTTATCTTTCCTTCCGCACTCCCCACTGAGTTATATTCTCGTGGACGACGGTTTGTTTTCGCTTCCTCCCAACACATATATTGGGATGGGTTCCCCTATTGAGTTATATCCTCATTAGGACGAGTCTTGATTCAGTTTGCCTCTTTGGTTTGATCCTAAATGGGCCTCTTGTGACTGTTTCCTGTGTTTCCCCGCGAAATAAAGGAATAATTGCTCATTAATCGGTAATCATTCATCTTATCCCCGGAGGAGCCTGTGGTTTTCTACCCTTATACCGGTAGTCATAAACCCTATTTTCTCCCCTTTGCGGAGTTAACCTGGTTGTTCATCCTAGTTGATGACGGTTACTTTTTTGTGGTTTTCTACCCCGTATCCGGTAGATGTAATCCCCTCCTTTATGGTTATCATTATCCAATATTCGGTATTGATATTCCCTCCTTCCATTGGATAATTGCTCTGATTAAACAATTTTATCCCCAGCAAGTCATCATTTATCGTTTGTCGGTAATGTTTGTTGCTCCCCTTGATTGGTCATCATTATATACCTAGTGCTGGTATCCCGATGCCTTTCTCTCTCGGTCGATTTATTCTTTATTAACCCAGTAACCGGTTGTGGATAATCTTCCATGCGAGTGTATTATCTACGTTCTGACGGTAATAGATAATATATCTCATGCACTCTTTGGTCGAAGCCTTTTGTTCTTCCCCAGTTGAGTAAGATTCGCACCCCTGTTTCGGAATCGAATGTTCATCCCTTAATCGAGTTTGCTTTTTGCCCTCTTTTCGGATGATGAGTGTTTTGGGAATATTCCCCAATTCACGCTTTGGTCGGTCACCTATTATATGCCAAGTAATCGGTATCCCTGGTGTTCCTTCCTTCTGCTCCCTATTATGACTTTTGTCCCCTGTGGAGTCAGATTTTCCTGAGTTGAAATATACATTTCTAGGTCTTCCTCAGATAATTTGGTTGATTGATATCTCTCACCCTTATACCAGTTTTAGATATTCATTCTTCCCGAGCATGTTGTTCTCTCACCCTTATACCGGTGTTCAGATCACATGTCTCTTTGAGCTTGTTACCCAGTTACCGGTAATAACTCATCCCGTTGTGTCCCCAGGAGAGTCCTTTTTTGGATATCCCCGATGAGGTCCCTTCGTGGTTTATCCTCACCTGAGTCTGGATTTTTATCCGAAGTACCCATTGTGGATAATATTGTCGTGTTGACATATTCCCCAACACATCCACCTTCAAGTCAACTCAAGTCCTTCCACTGGATTTACTCCCTTTGGAATTCTGTTCCCTAAGTTTTGAGTCGTGACCTGCTCACGCGTTTTCACCCTTTACTCCCCCCAAAATCTCTATTTCCCTAGTGAGGGTATTACTCCTATGGATTGTCGTTTCCTCTGGATTTCTTTTCTTCTTTGTGGACACATATCCCCACAGAGTATCACCATTTGCATGCATCCATCTGCATCATGAGGTCTCTTAGGGACCAAACTTCGTCTCTTTGTTATTATTTAAGCCCATTCTACCCCGTCGAGACAAAGATTTTAACCTTCACTTCTCCGGCTGGAGTGACCTTAAATAGGGGCATCTGTAAGACCCCAATTTTGTCCCGAAGATCCCTCATGGCATCATAACATTGCACTTGCATTGCCTCAAGGATCACTAGTATCTTGGTTCCCTTTGCCTTTGGGTCGGACTTCTTGAGAGTGGTTTGAGATCACCAAGCATGCTTGAATTGTATATCATTGCTTTTCTTATTTTGTTTACTAACCAAAAGCACGAAATATGTCACTAACATCTTTTGTTTGTAGCTTGAGCAATCACAAAGTCAAAAGCTTCAAGAAGATCATTGGTACAAAGACATGGTCAAGGAGAGATGAAAACAAGCATGGTAATGGTTCCCAAAGCTCTCATCCATCAGATATGCCTCCCTAGTACCTCAATGCATCATTTTGATCAAGCAAGTCAAAGGGTTTGAGGTCTTGCTCTTCAGAGAAACCCTAATTCATCTGTGCACCATAATGCCTTGCTCATGAAGCAACCTCAGCCCATGGTCAAATAAAATCAAGGGAAGTTCTTTAATTCATCATTTCATGCATATTTGAACTTATTTGAGTGCCCTCAATCATCAATTCATCAAGATATGAGTTGTGGACTTGAGAAGTTGATCAGTCAATTCATCTGACTATTTTGAAATACACTGAGACCTAACTTTTTATGTGTTGGTCAAATGGAGATGGTTTCAAAAGAAAAAATGTTCTTAAGGACAATATGAACAACTTTCATGTTCATCAAAAATTGATTTGAAGCTTGGAAGGCCATCTGCTATTCCAATACATTATAGGTCATTTTGACTGAAACCCTAATTTTGGGTCAACTTCCCAAGGACATAACTCATTCATTCTTTATGATTTGAGGTGGGATCAAATGCATTGGAAATCTTAAGATGTCTACTTAAAATGTTATGTTGAACAAAATTTCAAAATCTCAAAGGAAATACATGTGATAATGCAAGACATTATAGGTCCTTTTGGGTCAAAGGCATTAAAAGTCAAACAAAGTCCAACTTCAAGTGCCCATAACTCTTTCATCAAAACTCCAAATGATGTAAAATTTAAGTCCATTTTGATTTCCTAGAAAAGATCTACAACTTTGATGTTGGAGGTTTTTCCCTTTGAAGCTTGCATCATCAAAACAGAAGGGCTTGAAAGTTGGCCAATTTTAGAAACCTTGCCTTGACATATAATGCACCTTACACTTTAAACTCAAATTTCATAAATTTCCACACTTCAAATGAGTTTTTGTCCAACATAACATTTGTTCCTTATACAAAAACATTTCCAACCATTACCCATATGCCTATGCTTGGAATTTTCAGATCTAAAATTCAACTTCATCTGGTTGAATTCTTAGATCTAATGCTTCTAGACCTTCATCATTCATCTCATTGAACTTCTGTTTTAGCAAAGCAAGCAAGGCATCATGCTCAAATCACCAGAACTCAAGCTCACACTCCAACTGGTATTTTCTTCGATTCTCATCATCCATGGACCTTTTTGCTTGGATCTAATGTTTTCTGAAGTCCTCACTTGAGAGGGAAGCTAGTGGTAGCTTCAATTTTGCTTTTCCTTAATCTGTATTTTGCATACTTGAATCTTCCACCTTAGATTTCTCCATTTATAGGAATCTTGAGTGTGATTCAAGGTTACAGGGATGATGTACATCACCCCAACTTCATTTTGGTATAAGGATCGTGCATTTCCATGGAGGTTTGAAAACCTGCAAAACTGGCCGGAATCTGCAGGCTCTCCGGAGAAGAAGGTGGCCCCGGTGGCCGCCTGTTTCCAGTTTAAATCATGGCCGTGTGATCTTGTTCCCAGATCGAATCCTGATCATCCATTGTTATGACTTTTATTTGTTTCCCATGTGCTTGCATTGACTTTGGACTTCCATGCGCGCGCATCTCCCAACCTTGTGATCTGCCAGCTCAATTAATGAGCTCAGATCCAAGCGTTGTGGATTTTTCTAATTTTTTAATTTCTGTTTTTATTTTCTTTAATTCCTTTTATTTCAAAAAATCATATCTCTTTCATCTTTAATCCAAAAACTATGGGACCAATTGCATTATTTCCCAAAAAATTTCTAGTTTCTATTTCTGATTTTTATTTTTTTTATTTTGTCATTTGATGATGGATCTACGAAAAATTTGAATCTCACCAAGTGCTGAAATTTTTTGGCAAACTTTGTTTGACCTTGTTGAACTTGGGATAAATTACTTGGACCTTTCAAGATTGATTTGAAGTAATTTTGAAGTTTGACCTTTCCATTAATATTTTAATTCAAGTTTATTTTAAATATTAAAAAATGCCAAAAATAGTTTATTCATTTCTTGACCTCCAATCTTCATCTCACTTCTGTTTTTGATTGTTTGACCTTGACTTTCAATGTTATTGGTCAACATATGAGGATTGGTACATTGTATTTCATTTAATGCATTTTAATTTTGCCCTTTTCCATTTCTCTTATCCATCTTCTCCTTCTTCTTCCTCTACTTCTTTTCTCTTTTGATCAATGAGTTGAAGGTTGATAAGTTAGCATTGATTATGGAGATTTAACCTTCCTTAATTCAAATCTAATTCATCTTGATCAATTGATCAAGTGAATGGCTTTGCATTAGGGATAGGTTGTCTTTTAAATCATGCAAAAGGCTTAAACCAATACAAGATCAATTCTCATTTTTTTTGGCATGGCAAGCTGTTGGGACTTGGTTCACTAATCAAGACTCCTAACTTGTGTTTGTTGACTACATTATTATTGACCGGCCTCAGATAGTTGTGACTTCTACATAATTCCAATTACGATTGCTTAACATAGCGCTAAATTTGCCTTATGGCACACTAACTACTAACACTAACTATTGACAATTAACATTTACTTTATGCAATTTACTTTTATGCAATTTACTATTCTTGCACATATTATCCATTTGCTTTTCTCTTTGCTCACTTGAGCACATGTTTAGGTTAATGTCATTTGCCTTTTGCTCACTTGAGCACATAATTGTGTACATATTATTGTGCTTGTGTTTTTGTCTTGATTATTGTGAACCAAATACAAAGAAATGGACTTAGTTTCTAGGACTTTCCCTATGCAAAGAAATGGAGAATTGGACTTAGATTCTAGGACCCTTCCTTATGCAAAATTGGAATAAAAGGATCTTAAAGATGAAGATGGATTAGAAGGACCAAATCTCTAAACTCATTCTTGTCCATTCTGGTTTTACTTCATGGAACTTTTGATGTGTGTGCTTTTGTGCTAGGGATTCTATGAGCTCAATTGAAGGACCATTACCATGTTCATCCAATTGGAAGATACAAGATACATTGAGGATCTCTTATGAGACTTGTTTGATTGCTTATGCTTTGTGATTGCTTATTCCAAAGGATGGGAGCTACTTGGATCATCAATATGATTTCAAGAGAGGAACCCTTCATTGTGGTTTTGATTCTTCATCCCTTCTCTTTTTTTTACCTAGGACTTAGCCCTTCTTCTTCTTCTCTCCACTCTAACCCAAGCCAAAACCTTTTGCGCAAACATTGAACTATTGTTTTCAAACATTAGAAACCTAAGCCTTATGCTTTTGATTTTCAAACTTTCTTTTCATAACACTTATTTTGAATTGAACTTCTAAATTAACTTTGACCATTTTGTATATACTTCTAATTGGTAAATATAACCCATTCAAATGTCTTTTATGGTTCCAATGGCCACTTTCTTAATCAAATCTTTCATAACCTTTAGCTATTAGGTTTGAGTTATCTTGGTGGTAGATGTAATACTCACCTATATCCTTAGTGATGGACAATAAGTCTTTCATGCTTATTATAGGGTTAACCCCTCACTAGCATGTTGAAGCTATCCTCACATTATGGATTTGTGGTTTGGTTGAGTTTTCTCCCTTTGATAACAAAAGACCTTAAGGCTTTTGGACCAATCAATTCACCAACTTGTTTTGAAATTTTTACCCCGAACTACGAGGTTTTGATCCTAATCTTTTTATAAGATGGTACGTAGGCAATAGGTTCATCCATCCAAACACAAAAATGTAAATAACTTGTATATTCTCTTCTCATCTCTTCAATCATGTTTGCACAAACAAATTTTCACAAAACAAACAACCTTTGCAACAAGTGTGAAAAGGGCTCCCTAGGAGTACCTAGGATGTTTTGGGTGCCTAACACCTTCCCATTGCATAACCAACCCCCTTACCCAGATCTCTGTTTCTTTTACTAGTTTTTGTTAAAACTATTAGGTTTTTGTTCGCTTTCTAACCATTCCCTTGAATAAATAGAAGTGCAGTGGCGACTCGACTTGTATGATTTACCTTGGATTTAGACAATATCTCTAATGGTAACGAATACCCCGCTACAGTTATCTCTTTTGAGAAGCTTGTCTATCTCGAAGGAATTATCAATATAGAAGTTTTCTTCCATCAGATGGTTTTCTCTCCAGAGAAGTTTGATGAAGACTTCCAACAGGTAGTTGTCTCTTTATTTGAGAAGCCTGTTTCATGATCTCTAATCCCCAATAAGTAGTTATCTTTTCCCGAGAAGCTTATTGACGCTCATTTTGGATAACAAATAGCAGCCTATTTTTGAGAGGTTTGTTTATCCCCAATGAAGTTATCAACATATCAAATGTTATTTCCAACAAATGGCCATCTCCCAAGAAAATTTCGTCAGAGAAGTTTGTTGAAGACTACTACAAGCACCTTTCTTTTATCACAAGACTTTATATCCCCGGTGAGGTATTCCGTTACAAGGACTTATATCACCAGTGAGGTGTTAGTCACAACCAATGATACTTTCCCCAGTAAATCACGGTGGAAGTCTGATGAAGATCCTTACTGTTATTTTCTCTTTATTTAAGAATTCCAGATTTTTATAAGATTAACTGACCCGCATCCTTCGAAGATACCCGGTGAAGTTACTTCTCTTTCCCCAACAAGTGGTCACCTTTTTAGGAGCTTGTTCATTCATCCTTTCCAAGAGAAAGACTTGGTTAAAGAAGAAACCAAGGTCCGTTCGTTGGCTTATGACCCGAATCGCGGATAAGTTTATTTTTCCTTTTCTAAGTGGAATATTTAAGTAGAGAAGGAGTTGACTCATGTTTTGATCATGTAAGCATATTTTGACTCGTTATTTGAACAGGCGGTCATCTCTAGATTTGACAAACCCATTGCGAAGATATTTCCTCAGTGAAGCGTAATTTTATGTTGACTCGTTATTTGAACAGGCGGTCATCTCTACATTTGAGAAACCAGTTGCGAAGATATTTCCTCAGTGAAGTGTACTTTTATTTTGACTCGTTATTTGAACAGACGATTATCTCTACCTTTGAGAAACCTGTTGTGAAAGCTAGAACTCGTTATTTGAACAGATTGTCATCTCTACCTTTGAGAAACTTGTTGCGAAGATGTTTCTTCAGTTGAAGTCATGATCATTTGGAATGATCTATTCCCTAGGGAGCCCGAATCTATTGGAATTTGCAAACTGAAGTTGTAATATTTTCCTCGATGGAATTTCCTTTTGTCTGTCCCCATAGTGGAATTCCTTTATCCCTATGTGTTTTATCAAATAATATTACTCCCCTGTGACATTGTTCCTCGCAGAATTCCTGAGTCCTGCATGCATATCATATCATAAGCATTTGGTGACCTCTTAGGGCCAAAAATCGTGCAGGTTTGTATTTAAATCTCTTCAACCACTTCGAGATGAAAATTCCAATATTCATATCTCCAGATTGAAGAAACTTAAATAGGGGCATCTGTCATACCCTAATTTTCAACCCTAAGATTCCACCATCATTTGTATCATTTGCATGACATCTAGCATCTTTGAACTACTAACCTATTGAAAATACAAAAAGATTTTCTACTTTGTTTGTCTTAAGCTAGGGTTTTGCACCAAGAGCTTTCAAAGATTGATCAATCAAGACTTGGCATGAGTTTTAACATTTCAAACTCCTCATCCTTCCCAAGTAATCAAGTGACTTCCATCAATAAGAATCGATTTCAAGATCATTCCATCTCAAGTTCATCAAGCCATAATTCATTTGACACTCAAAATTAGGGTTTTGGTCAAAGTCAGTTTAATGTTGGCTCTTTGACGAAAGCATGACTCTATGGCTTGAGGCATGATCAAAGGTATTAAAATGTATACTCATAACCCACTCATACAATTCATATGGCTCAAGAGGTTAGGTTCGTAAGTAGATGTAAGTTTGAACACAACTAATGAAAAGGTCAACAAATGCTTAAAGTCAAAGTTTGACTTTTACGATTTTTGGTCAACTATGGACTTTTCAAGTCAAGGATTATGAAAATATGATCATTGAAGTCATTTGATCAAGAGTAAACAAGAAATTTGAGGTTACTTGCAAAAAGGGCAAGATTTGGTTTTGAAATTTTTTCTAAGTTATGAAAAAATACATGCCCAAGTACCCAACTTTCCAAGGCCATAACTTATGATCCAAACCACCATTTTCTTTGCTCCAAAGATCATATTAAAGACCTTGATTCATACTTCAACTTTGTCCTAGATAATAAAACCTCAAAAAATGCACAAATTACACAAACATTTGATGCATTACACAAGGGATTGAGTCATTAACCAAGTCTTGATGCCATATTTGGAAGGTTTTGCAAAAAGCTTCATATCCATTTTGATAAAGGCCAACTTTTCCAACCACTCTTGCATTGAGCTTTTAACTTGTTTCTTCTGATCACACTTAACCTCTAAACCAGAAGCAACATCCTAAAAGTACCTTTAAGCTCCTTCTTTCACTCCACCTTTTCATCATGATCCATTATGTTTTTTGTGCAAAATGAAACCAAGTCACCAACTAGCATTCCAACTGAACCAAGATTGATTTCTGCAAGTTACATGAACCATATGGAGCCCCTATAAATGGAGAGACAAGCCTCATAACTCAACACACCTGAATTGGCACAAAACCTCCATTATAGCAAATTCTCCAAACCTCAAACTTCCAAATTCCATTGTGCTTGTGTTTTCTCCAAACCAACACTTCAAACAACTTCTAAACATCCATTAGAAGTTGTCCAAACACTTGAATAACTTCTGTAACAGCCCTACCATCATCTTCCAAATCACATTTTCATAACTTGCAACTTGATTTGGAAAGGAAAAACCAAGCACTCTCAGCTCAAGCCATGCATTCAAACACCTTTCTAGAGGTGTAAGGAAGTTGTTCAAATCATAAAATCACATATGGAACACCCCTACTCCAAAGGACGATTTTCATTTTTGAGGTATGTATTCATTTCTGAAATTTATGATTTAAGGCACCATTTTGCATCATTCGTGTTACCATTACACTTGCCAAGATGTCAGGAACAAAACCCCTATGATCATTGGTCTTAATCGGTGATGTTTGGAATTTAATTTTAAATTCAATTTTTAGGGTTCATATGCATTTTGTTTGATTTCTGGATATTTATGAAAAATAAATGAAATTGGTGACTACCATTAGATTCCTTGCGAAATTCTAAGCAGTTTTGGTCTTTACAACTTTTGATTTCGTTAAGAATTGAGAGAGTTAGAGCTTTGACAATATGTGAAAATGGTGGAAACTATTGACTACGGGATGAATGAGGAAGATGAAGTTTGGAGCCATTTTTAAAATTTTAAAAGTCACTTTAATATATATTTTAATTGATGTAATGGAAAACATGAACTGGCATTGTACCCTAGTGGTAAAACACTAGTTTGTTAAGTTATTGGGTGTGAGTTCAAATCTGGGTAGCGTAATTATTTTTTTGTTTTCACTTGTTAAAAAATGTTCATTTTTCTTCATAGCTTCAAATATCCATAACTTCATGATCCCTTAACATTTTTGACCCATTCTTTTTGCCATGTGTTCATGGGAATGTCTATTTTATGGTGACACCAAAAATCCCAAAAAATATTATTTATTTCACCACTTTTGATTGGATAGAAAAACATGTGTTTTAAGTGTTTTTTTAAGGCTCATAATTGATTCTTTTGGCTTATGTCTTATTTTTTCTTGATGTTGGAAGTTTGTATGATTAAAGCATACTCTTTTAAATGATGATTGTTATCCTTAACATGTTTGAAATTGATTATCTTTATACATTATATCAATTGATTCACCTTAAAAAACATGCTTGATTGAATGGTTAGGAGGTGATTAGGTTTCCACTTAAGTTTGGTCTTATCATGAACTTTGATTCAAGTCTAATGTTTATTTTGTGAAGACTTATAATATGATGCATGTTTGACCTAATTTTATCCATGTTATGTTTACCATGTACCAATGAATGTTTTTACCATGTTAACTATGATTTTGTCTTCACCATCAATATGTTGTGGGAAACTTCATCATGTCTTGTTTATGCTTATCTCCCTCAATCCATGATCTCGACATTTCCTCTAGTAAATGAAACATGGTTAGTAACTGCCCAAGACGTGTTATACGTAAAAAAATACCTTGTTACGAGAAAGGCTCTCTCTCTCTCTCTCTCTCTCTCTCTCTCTCTCTCTCTCTCTCTCTCTCTCTCTATATATATATATATATATATATATATATATATATATATATATATATATATATATATATATATATATATATATATATATATATATATATATATATATATATATATATATATATATATATATATATATATATATATATATATATATTCAGAATGTATTCACTTTGTTTCATGGTCACCAAAACATGGTTTATCTCTTCATAAATTTAGACCATAGAGTTTAAGTAAGTAAATGTTTAGAATAGCTAAACATAACCGTTGTTGCATCGAGAAGTTCAATTTCTACACATCAATAATGGGAGGTAAGTGCTCTTCGAAATTGCTTCCATTTAATGTGTTATTTATGAAATTGATTAATATTTCTATCAATGACGATTATGAAATTGGATACACTAGATTCTCACTATTAAAATATATTAATATCCACTTACTAATTTTGTTAGGTTAAGAGTTGATTACATGTTCACTTACTTTCGCAAATAACTTTTCTATAAATTGTATATACTTCATAATAAATAAATAGAAATACATTTTTTATCTATCATTTTTACTATATGTTCGATATTAATTATTATGTATTGATAATATAAAATTATTTAATATAAATATTCAATTGAATTACATCAAACCGTCGTTTTACTACATTAGAAGTTTTACTTTTCTACTTGACGTTTTCTTTTTTTAAATCTATCATGTTTTCTAATGATGATGAGAATGATAACATATTAGTAACTCTTTGCATAAAGATTTTTTTTAAAGTAAAGAAAATGTGATAAATTAAATATAATTTGTTTTAAAAAAATTAACGTTGAGTTAATTGTTAAATATAAAAAAAATAAACTTTTTATTTTAATAACTAAAACAATATTAAAAAATTAATAAAAAATGATAAATTCCAATGTTATTTTGCATAACTTAAAAAAAATGTAATACACTAATTTATGGTAAGTGAAAGTATTACCTAGTAAATCTATCTTTGTCATTTGACCTTTAAGTTCAAAATACTTAGATTGTCTTAGTAAAATGCATTTTATTAATGCAATAATTTAATGGTAAATTCTTAGTATTCATATTTTTGACTAGGTATCATTGTTTTTAAGCAAAATTAATTTTAATTTTAATTTTTGAAATAAAATCACTTTAAAAAATGACATGATACCATGAACAACAGTTACATTATTCAAGTCGATATCAACGAACAGTGTCTCGGCTTCTTGAGTCAAATTTTGAATGGCTTCCTCTTTAGGACCCTCGATCAAGACTTCTAGGGCGGGATTAACATTCAGTAACCTGTCAAACTTGAGCTGAAATATAGACAAACCCCATGAATACAATGTGAATATACCTTAAAATAAAATAAAAATCAAGATTACTCACCCGAATCTGATCCTCGTTTACATTGAGAGGAATCTTAACTTGGTTATCCTGAAGTATTAACCTCCATCTCCTTCCATGCCAATATACCCCCTTTTTAATGTGATGAGACACGACTCTATTATATTGTAGACGAGGCATGACTACTCTGCTTTCTTGATGATTATTATGACGATGATAACTTAGGAAGAAGATGATGGCTATTTGTATACATAGAGCATTTTCTTACACTGGGCTTTGTTGAAATATTCTTTGGGGCGAACGGTGAAGTGAAATTGAATGAATAAGTATAGGATTTAACATGTTGGTCTTTAATTAAATTTTACACCTCCATGTCACGGTTGTTATTACCCTTACGTCCTTATTAATTTTTTCAATTTTTTATTGTGTTTATCAAAAGTCTCTTATAAAAAATTAATAATTTTCTATAAGAAAATTGAAGAAATACGGGAATTTTTGAAAACAAATTCCAAAAATTTAGAAAAAAAAATTATATTATCGAAAATTTCAAAATTTCTACTAAACTACAACACTTTTTGAAATTTCCGATAAAATATAAACACTTTTCGAAATTTTTGATAAACTACAACACTTTTCAAAAAAGATCATACCGACAATTTAAAAATGAACTACCAGAAATTTGGTATGTTATTGGAAATTTTGAATGAACTACCGAAAATTTTGTTCGCACTTTTGCAGTTGTCCCCCATAGTGGGTGATGGTGGTATGTGTTTACTGTGAAATTTCGTAAACAAACACAATTTTCTATTAATGCTTAAGGGATCAAACTCGACGGGGCATATTTATGTGCATTTATAGTTTTAAACAACATTCTGTATCAAAATCGAAGGGTTACTTCTTCGACTTATTTCAAAGTTTGAAGTAAGATTTGGAATAAAAGATTTTTATAATAAAGATTGAAAACAAAATACAAGGTGAAGAAGAAACATGAACTATAAAGTGAAATCGAAAGGTAATTCAATACACAAAATATACTTAAATATGAAAAAAGCTAAAATTTATAAATTATGAAACGCATAGGTACATTTTCCTCACTCGTTTCTCAAATGCGCATATAATTTGAGTTTTCAGAATATGTGTACAATTGCAAACCTCTTGCCAAATGAACATAAGTTCCTTTATATACTACTCTAAAATAACTACCCAAGAAAGATAGACTAATCCTATCACGACACGTTTCATCCCCATGCAGCGATTCTCCCCAACCAGCCTCCACGCGTCCTTGGGTAACCGTCTATGTTACACCAGTTCCCGCTCTTTTAACATCATTCAAATATCTTAACTACTTTTACTGGTCATTAGGAACTAACTTCTCACGTCGAAGTCTTTAATGTTAACCATTCTACGATAACCCACTCCAGTATTTTCCTCATGCAATGCCCAAGATGACATTGTTTCCATTTTAATAATGAACTCCAACCTTAGCCAACATACCAAAGTATTCAATTTCACTAAGTCACCTAACTCTTACAATGCCCTTCGACGTGTAATCACTTCGACCAACACCACTATACGTGACTTCTGACCTGACATCATCTTGGTTCTCCTTCGACTTCGTTTACCCTGTCCTTCACCCTAACATATTCATTATTGTCCTATTAATACTTGGTACTTATAGCCAAGTCGAAGAATCCAAGATAACAAATTGCCCCCCAAAAGGCCATGTTTCGATCTGAATCAAACAAAAGAGACGTGGCCTTTTTGATCATATATTTTCGATTCCACTTTCGCTTATGTTGACTTCATCGTCATCATTACCCTTTTACGGCGCATTGTCATTTTCCATGAGATCCGCTCAAAATCTCATCATTACTCCTACTTCCTAGGAATTCATGGGTTTTCACGTCGTTCATAACTGCTCTCACTCACATTAATTATGTCCTTCATAAACCCAAAAAACGCTTCAATCTCCCCCACGTGGACGCCATGTGTTTGATTCAGTACATGCATTGAGAACCTTATAAATAACATGTTTAACTCCTCTCTTCTTATTCGTCTTCTCAACTCCTCCTACAATTTTTATTATCTCGTGCATAGCAACAATTTTTTTTTTCATTCTTTTCCTTTTCAACATAACTAAATTTTCAACCATGGCTTCCACTCAAGTAATGCCCTCTAAATCTAACACTAGAAAAAAAACCTCGTTGGCTTTCACAATCTTACCGAACGAGGATGAGGAAGTAAGAAACTATATTCTTGAACCCCCTTCATCAAATGAGAAAACTTCCATTTGGGAAAAACAGGTTCGTATTCCTTATTCACTGCACAATAAATTGTATGCGTTTTTGGTACCTTATCCCACAAAGAGGTCACATGCTGGGAAAGTTTCACGCTTCTTTCCAGGTTATTCAACCATTTTCCCTCAGTGTTTGAAAAACATGCTCTCGATCTATCTTTCATGGTCAAACCTACCAGTGTATTTTGATCAACGCCACCTACTATGAGCAAAGAGTATATCACCCAACTCAACAAGGTTCAATCACAAAGGAAGGTGTAGTGGGAGAAACTGGGCATCTAAGACATGGTTAACATTTCCAGAATAGGTCCCAAAACTAACCTAGCTATGTTATCAGCTTTGATCTTTTTCTGAGAAAGATCGACCAATACTTATCATCTTTCCTGTGGCATGTTAACACCAACTTTGTTCGACGTAACCTCCATTGCAGATCTGATCCCTCTAGGTACAACCTTCGCTCCGACCCTAGAAACCAAAAATGAATTCACCATTGAACAGTTTGGTTACAAGAACTTTATCCTCGATAACCATGACAAAACAAACGACGAAGTTATCGACTAGGAGCATATAGCTTTTCTGAACTTCTGGCTATCGTATGTCTTCTTCTCTAATTCTATGCAGGTAGCCAAGAAGTTTGTTCCCCTAGCCATCCAGTTGCACGAAGGCTGAAAGATTTCTTTGAGCAAACTCACTTTAGACAACCTCTACCGACCACTTGGAGAGGCTTCTTACAAACTAAAACACCTCCCTGAGACCAATAATTCATTCCTAGTGTCAGATCCCTTTTGGATCCTGCAACTGTGGTTGAATGCCACTTTAGAGCCAAAACTTAATGTGACCACCTCCCAAGCTTTACTTCTACAAGACAAAGATATAACTATTGAAGGCACTAGCTTGGCTTAGATCACTCCCCAAGAAAAATCCACTTCCAAATATCCTCTTAAAGTACATCAACTTATTCCTTGACTCATTAGTTTTCGACAGATCAATGGCTCCTTTTGTGGATCGCCTCATAGGTATGTCCTGTTAGACGATAGTACCGATCTAGAAGGGGAATGAATAGATAAGTATTTAAAATTTAGCGCTTTTTAAAATTGTTTTTAAAGGTTGCGAAAGATCCCTAGGCCATAATCGTCAGTACGATCCGTTAATGGAAATATCAGATATGCGTGAAACCAAATGGAATAACTAAGATAGAGATAATCAACCACTATCTTAATCAATCGCTTAATTACCCCAATCCTTGAGATAGTTACCATTGATTATGAGTTAACATAATAAGAGAACAAGTAAAATATTGATAGACTTGTGTGAGGTTATATTTATCAAACACTTGGTATACATTCCACACCAATTTTACTTAAATTGAATGTGCAAAATTTTACTTAGTTACAATCAAAGTGAATGCACCAATTTACCGAACAATTTCCATGCACAACAATTAAGCGAGATTGATTTTACTATTAATTTCACACAAGACTCAATTTATGCAGAATTTAATGAGTTAAGAGAAAGAGAGAAGAACAACTATTTTTTTAGGCAGTTCCCCTTTCGTCCTCGCTTAGGGTACGTATGCCCCCAATTCTAAATCTAGAATTGAGATATTTATTAACAAGTTACAAAGTTTATACAAGAGAAGAAATGATCACCACCAACCAACCCCAAGTGTTGTTGCAGATCCTATTCACTTCTCTCTCCTTGATTCAAATTGAACCAAGTCCTTCGAGCGTTCCGAATAAACCTTCGGTTATAGCTACCTTATTGCAAGAACTCCTTATTCTCCAAAACTCTATCTAGGATGATTTTGATCGCAAGACGCTTGAACCATAACCTTTCTTCAT
Organism: Lathyrus oleraceus; assembly: GCF_024323335.1. Taxonomy (NCBI): domain Eukaryota; kingdom Viridiplantae; phylum Streptophyta; class Magnoliopsida; order Fabales; family Fabaceae; genus Lathyrus; species Lathyrus oleraceus. The sequence continues at coordinate 12,135,143 of NC_066581.1, forward strand.
AATCCTCCGGTTACCGTTACTTATTTGAATGAACCCACCGTTCTTCAAACCTTTCACTCGGCTGAATCTATGAAGCAAAGATTAGTGGAAAACCCCCAAATTCTTGGAGGACAAAACCCCAATGGTTCTATTCAAGAAAAAACCACCCAAAGCCTCTATCGAAACTAATATTACATAATCCTATTTAGACGTTATCACCACAGCAATGCACAATGATCAACAAAAATTGTTATGTGTAGTTGTTGAGAAATGCAATAAAGAACGAAGATGAAGAGGAACTTTAATGTATCTCTTTAAATTTTTCTTGTTATGTGTTGAAGAAGAGACTCTAGAATATATATATGATTCATGGACAAAGTAACATTTATAACTGAGTAATTTTGAAAAAATACACAATAGAAAATTGAGTGCCAATAGCGACCACCCGACCTATTCACACAGGTCACTCGACCTGTTCAGACCCGAGGCAAAAACTTTTCAAGTGAAGCAGGCAATGAGTCGACTCAAACAGGGGATAAGTCGACTCAAATAGGATTTTTCTAGAGTTGAGTCTGAAATTCTGGTATCAGATATAAGATGTCGAAGGTAATGTCACGACACTGATATCTGTTAATACACAATGGATAAAATAAACAGAATGGTAAAGCGAATAACACAAGCAATTGTTAACCCAGTTCGGTGCAACTCACCTACGTCTGGGGGCTACCAAGCCAGGAACGAAATTCACTATAATAGAGTTAGTTCAAAGACTATCCGCACACTTTACCAAGTTACAGTCTTTCTCACCTAATCTCTACCTGTGCAATTTCTACCTAAGCACTCTTAGATATGAGAACCCACTCACTTCCCTTACAATCACACACCCGTGATTTTAAACAACAATCCCTTGTGAAAAGAAAATACTTTTCAATTACAAACTCTTGATTTTACTTCACAGTTTCAATCAAGAAGACACACTTTTGATCTTGCTTCAAAGCTTTGATCAAGAAGACAAATCAGTCCAATTCAATCATCAATGGATGACTTGAATGACCTACAGACACAAACCCTAGCTCTCTCTCTAAATTTCGCTCAGTCTTGGTTGTGTGTTCAAACAGGTTTTCTGAGTCCCTTTTTATAGAAACATTGGACAGCTTGAAAACCCTAGATATATTTTCCAATCAAATCTTTTCATATCAGCTGTAAAGATCTCCTTGGAAAATAAACAAATCTGGTTGAAATCCCTGAAAGAATGCGCCAGCTAGCCATATCTTCATTTAACCAATGATTGCCATTAATTGTGCAATCACAAAACACCAGACATTCATACTGAATGTTCTGTGTACAGGATGTCATGACATCGGGTCTGACATCTGGAAAAATCCTGCATAATCTAGTTTCCTTTTATAGCAGGTACAACCATATCAGATACCATGACATTGAGTATGTCATCTGAAACAATCCTGCATGAACATGTCTTCCAGTTAAGCTCCAGCAGGTACAACCAATATCAGAAGCCTTGTCATTGTATATGGCATTCTGAAACAATCCTGCTTGCATATGTTCTTTAACTCCAGCAGGTACATAGGATATATCATGTTAAGACATCACACATGACATCTTATGAACACTCTTTGTTTTACCAAAATTGCTGCCAACACTTAGAATCTACAAACTCCCCCTTTGGCAAATTTTGGCTAAAACATATATCTGTCCTTTTTGTTCACAAGGCAAACTATCAGCAGTTAAACCATATAACAGTAGTTCAATCAGCAGCAGAAGCAAAAAACAATTACTAGCTATGGCTACTAGTAATACACACATGCACAAGGGTACTTCTCCTCCCCCTCAATCTGTGCAACAATCAACAGAATTACTAGTTATGGATGCAACTAGTAAGACACACAAATGCACAGTGCACAAGGGTACTTCTTCTCCCCCTAAATCTGTGCATTCACCAAAAAATAGCTACTGAACTCCAGTACCTGTACCAGCCAGAATGTCATACTGACATCTGCTACAATAACAGCACCTGTCCACCTCTTTCAATAATAGCTGTACTTCTGATCAGCCACATACAACTTCCATATCAAGCACTTCTCCCCCTTTTTAGTCAAAATTGACCAAAGGTGACCAATCAGACAAAATAAATGTCTATTAGCCTAGCAGAGAAAGTTAAAACAGATGTTATAACATTAAGCATGTTAAAACATAATATTCAGGAAGTACACAACCATCATTATACACAACAAAAAAGCTGAGACAATGAACAAATCCAAGGAACTCATTAAGAGCCCTAAATATTACATAACAGGCATCAAGAGGACTGCCACAAAATACAAAAACAAACAAGACAACAGCCTTCCAAACAGCAGCCCAGCTTCCACCACACCTTCCAGCACCCCTCCAAGTCTTCAATACAGCCAGGGATAATTAATCAGAAGAAGAAGTATCTCCTTCACCTTCATCTTCATCTTCAGAACTCTCAGAGCTTCTAGAGCTGCCACTGGATTGTGGTTTTCCATCTGAATCCTTTCCATCCTTTTCTAACTCCTCCTTTTCAAGGCTACAGATAAGGGCTTCCAAAGCTTCTTTTCTTTCCTTGGCCACCTTCATACCTTCCTCTAATTCGTTGCAGGTATCTTTCAATTGATTAATTAGGCTCCCTTGAGATGCAGGTTCCCTTCTGGCAGATGTCATAACAACATCATTGACATGACTACCCTCAAAAAGCTTATAGTGAATTGATAGAGGGGTCTTTCTCCTGCTTGGAATATCATTTGTACTCAAGATTCCTGGTTGTTGACTCAGGATGATGCCACAGATGATAGAAGGGAATGCAATGGGCAACTTTACAGCATTGGTGGAGGCATGTTTGATGGTTTGATCAAACACAAACTTTCCAAAATTGTAGTTTATCTTAGTTCCAATGGCATGAATGATCCTCCTAAGAGCAATGGAGATGGTAGATATGTGATTAGTAGGTACCAATTTGCTGAACCAGTCTTATGCAGAATGGCATACTTCATAATGAGCTTACTAGCTGATAGGTGTTTCCTACTAGGCAATTCCTTAACTTGGCCAACTGTAATAATTCTACAGACCTCATTGTCTGTGGTCTCTAGATCTACTCCTCCATTAGTTCCTCTTCCTAGGAACTTGTTGATGATAGTAGGTGAAAGTTTCACACACTTACCCCTTACAAAAACTTTGCAGCCCTCCCTGCTGTTTCTTTCATATATCTCCTCAGGGATGTTCACAATGAATTCTTTGACTAACCCCTCATAGCACTGAGGCAGAGTAGTCACAGTTTTCACAAGACCAGCTGTCTTAATTAATTCCATGACTTCCTTTACTTCACTTGCCTCTTTTCCCAATTCTCTTTCAACTGCTACCCTTCTTTGAGTCACAAACTTCCATTTGGCAGCACCACCTTCCACGTGAAACGAGATATTGTCAAGATGAACAGCAGCCACTTTGTTTGGAGACTTCTTTACAGGCTTCCTTTTAACAGGGGGAATGTCTGAGACATCATATTCGACATCCTCATCAGATTCAGAACTCTCACTTTTCTTCATCTTCCTGACCTCTACTTTACTCCAAGTCTTGGAGGGACCTATACCAGCAACCCTTTTTCTCTTTCTTACCTGTCCTTATCTCAGCCATACTCTTCCTTTTTCTCAGTCTATTAGCTACACTTGTTTTCACAAGATTGACCAACTTGTCATCTTCTTCCTCAGACCCTTCTTCCTCAATGTCCTGAGCAGTATCAGGGGACATACTAGGTAAGTTTTTTCCAAGAGAACATAGTCCCTCAGCAGCTACTTCCTTTTCTGTTTTAGATGAGTCATCATCTTTCTCAGCTTGGGTTTCCACCTCAGGTGAGGGGTCCCTTCTGGATAGAGGGGTAAAAATATCCTTAACTCCATGCTCTTCATTCAGTATCCTAGTAACTAGGTTTCTTATGATGCGATCAGTAGAGTGCATGTCCTCTTTCTCAGGCGATTCTTCAGGAGTGTTGCCTTGTTTAGCTCTAGCCATGGAAGGGGAGCCTAGAACGTCACCTGGTATCATACACAGAGGGGTTGCGTTTGTCAACTCTTCTAAAAATTCCATGGAGGAAGTTCTAGTATGAAAGGATTTTGAGCTAGATGTTGACGGATGTTGAGACATGTTGTTGAACTTTTGAGAAAACTTTCTTTGCCCTAGAAGAGGTTCTTTGAGAAGTTTAATGAGGATGGAAAGAATTGTGTTCAGGCAGAGTGTGCAAATGAAATAGATGATATTTCCAATACTAGGAGATGATTCATTATTAATGTGGCTTTTTCTTTTCATTGGGCAGACAATATTTTTCTTGCCTTTTCCACTCCACATTAATTGCCATATTTTCTCAAGAAGCCAAGCCCCTAATTTTCCCTTTTCATCATACAAGTCCTTTGCAGTCAAGTTGTCATAGTACAATGTCATAGCATCGAGTGTGACATTGTAGATAATTCTCAGTAATTTCATCCACCCTGGTTGAGCATTGTTGTTTTCAACAGACATAGTTCCTTGTGTCTCAGTTCCAGCAAAGCTCTCACTACCTTCAGACTTCATACCACCAGTCATATGTTTAGGTGTTTGGGCCATCATGACCTTTTCTTCCTTGAGGTTAGATATTAGCACCCTTATCTGACACTTTTCCTTTCCCTTGATGATTCTTCTTGCAACTGTACTCATCTTAGAGGGGTTATCCATTTGAGAGCTCCACATGTAGCAGTTGTTGTTGGTCCTGATTCCTTTCATAACTACTTCACTGTCTTTGTTCACAATCAGACATTCAATTTTAATGAAGATGATATTCAGACCTTGATCCCCTAGCTGACTGATGCTTATTAGATTTGAAGTCAGGCCCTTGACCAGTAGAATATTGTCAAGTTTAGGAGCTCCAGGACACTCAAGCTTGCCTATCCCCTTTATTTCACCTTTAGCTCCATCACCAAAGGTTACATAGCTTAAGTCATGAGGGTGAAGATCAGTTATCAAGTCTGAGTTCCCAGTCATGTGTCTAGAGCATCCACTATCAAAATACCACTCTTCTTTGTGAGCTATTAGACTTGTAACATTAGTCTTAGGAACCCATTGCTTCTTGTTGATAGGCCTGTGATGTTTGGGTCTGGGTTGATAGTGAGTCTGTTGATGAACATGGCTAGGATAACCATACAACTTATAACAGGAAGACCTAGAGTGTCCAGCTTTCCCACAGTATTGACATCTCCATCTTTGGTGTTTGCTCTTCTGATGATACTGATAAAAGGGGGTAGGGTAACCATACAGCTGATAGCAGAAGGGCCTTGAGTGTCCAAATTTCCCACAGTAATGACATCTCCATCTTTGGTGTTTGTCTTTCTGCTGTTCTTTCTTCTGATGGTGTGACATATGATGTGATATCTTGGAACTGCTCTTACTATTGCTGCATTTAGGTTTAGCTTGAGGTTTGCAGCCAGTGTAACTACTTTCAGCCTTAGTTTTATGGTACTCTAATCCAGATTTGACTCCCGTGATTTGTCCAGTTAGAAGAATCTTGTCTAAGGAATCAGATCCATTGTTCAACATCCTTACATACTTGGTTGTCTCTTCTAGTTTTGAGTTTAAGAGCACAACTTCAGTCATTAGCTTGAAGATGGTTTCCACATGTTCTGCTTTTTCTTTCTCCAGTTCGACTATCTTCTGTCTCTCAACTTTTTGATCTTCATCTAGCTTGACCTTTAAAGCCACAACTTCTGTTTTCAATTTGGAGATGGTTTCCAAGAATTCTACCTTCTCATTCTCAAGTTGAGTTATGTCTTTCTCCTGATTTAAAGACTGCTTGTTCAGCTCAACACTTTTCTGACACAGCTCTCTGTAGGTAGAGGCCAATTCCTCAAAGGTTACCTCACCATCACTTGATTCAGATTCCCATCTTCCTGTCAAAGCAGTCACAAGATTTGCAGCCTCTTCAGTATCACTCTCATCAGACCATGTGGCAGTAAGACTCATCTTCTGTTTCTTAAGGTAGGTTCCACATTCAGACCTGATGTGTCCATACCCATCACATTCATAGCACTGAACCTCTTTTCCTTCTTTGGGCTTCTCATCTACTCTTGCTTTTCTTTCAGCATTGTTGTCAGACGAGATGTTCTTGACATTTGCCTTGGATCTGACATCCATTTTCTTTAACAGTCTGTTAAACTGTCTCCCCAGCATTGCAACTTCATTGGCCCACTCTTTATCCAAATCTTGACTGTTTTCCTCTTCTGTGTTGGATACAAAGGAAATGCTCTTGGTTTTCTTTTCAGTTCCCTCAATCAATCCCATCTCAAAGGTTTGGAGGGAGCCAATTAACTCATCTACCCTCATGTTGGAGATGTCTTGAGACTCTTTTATGGCCGTCACCTTCATTGCAAATCTCTTAGGGAGTGACCTAAGTATTTTTCTCACCAACTTTTCATCTGTCATCTTCTCTCCCAGGGCTCCTGAAGCATTAGCTATCTCAAGGATACTCATGTGAAATTCATGAATGTTTTCATCTTCTTTCATCCTTAAGTTTTCAAACTTGGAGGTGAGCAGCTGAAGTCTAGACATCTTTACCCTAGAGGTGCCTTCATGAGTGACCTTGAGAATGTCCCAAGCATCTCTGGCCATTTCACAGTTGTTTATCAGCCTGAAAATATTCTTGTCTACCCCATTTAATATTGCATTCAAGGCTTTAGAGTTTCCAAGAGCAAGATCATCCTCCTCCTTGGACCATTGTTCTTCAGGCTTCTTCTCAGTGGTGGCTTCTCCTTCTTTAGTAATGACAGGATGCACCCAACCTGTTAGCACTGCTTTCCAAGCCTTGTTATCAAGGAATTTCAGAAACGCTACCATTCTAGGTTTCCAATAGTCATAGTTAGAACCATCCAAAATTGGTGGCCTATGAACAGATCCTCCATCTCTCTCCATTGTACCAGAAAGTATAGCCCCTAGATCTCACCCAGAACCAGAGCAGGATGCCTGCTCTGATACCAATTGAAATTCTGGTATCAGATATAAGATTTCGAAGGTAATGTCACGACACTGATATCTGTTAATACACAATGGATAAAATAAACAGAATGGTAAAGCGAATAACACAAGCAATTGTTAACCCAGTTCGGTGCAACTCACCTACGTCTGGGGGCTACCAAGCAAGGAAGGAAATTCACTATAATAGAATTAGTTCAAAGACTATCCCCACACTTTACCAAGTTACAGTCTTTCTCACCTAATCTCTACCCGTGCAATTTCTACCTAAGCACTCTTAGATATGAGAACCCACTCACTTCCCTTACAATCACACACCCGTGATTTTAAACAACAACCCCTTGTGAAAAGAAAATACTTTTCAATTACAAACTCTTGATTTTACTTCACAGTTTCAATCAAGAAGACACACTCTTGATCTTGCTTCAAAGCTTTGATCAAGGAGACAAATCAGTCCAATTCAATCATCAATGGATGACTTGAATGACCTACAAACACAAACCCTAGCTCTTTCTCTAAATTTCGCTCAGTCTTGGTTGTGTGTTAAAACAGGTTTTCTGAGTCCCTTTTTATAGAAACATTGGACAGCTTGAAAACCCTAAATATATTTTCCAATCAAATCTTTTCATATCAGCTTTAAAGATCTCCTTGGAAAATAAACAAATCTGGTTGAAATCCCTGAAAGAATGCGCCAACTAGCCATATCTTCAATCAACCAATGATTGCCATTAATTGTGCAATCACAAAACACCAGACATTCATACTGAATGTTCTGTGTACAGGATGTCATGACACCGGGTCTGACATCTGGAAAAATCCTGCATAATCTAGTTTCCTTTTATAGCAGGTACAGCCATATCAGATACCACGACATTGAGTATGTCATCTGAAACAATCCTGCATGAACATGTCTTCCAGTTAAGCTCCAGCAGGTACAACCAATATCAGAAGCCTTGTCATTGTATATGGCATTCTGAAACAATCCTGCTTGCATATGTTCTTTAACTCCAGCAGGTACATAGGATATCTCATGTTAAGACATCACACATGACATCTTGTGAACACTATTTGTTTTACCAAAATTGCTGCCAACACTTAGAATCAACAGAGTCGACGTATGACTCGACCTGTTCAGACTCGTGGCAACATGGTTCAAATGAAACAGGCAATGAGTCGATGCAATCATGTGGATGAGTTGGCTCATTTAGTTTTCCCAAGATTAAGACGACCTATGACTCGACCTGTTCAGACCCGAGAGTTACACAAACTAGAATATGTATGAATGAGTCAACCACTTCAAGGTGTGAGTTGACTCAAAGTTCTTAGACTGTGAAAAAATGGTTTTTGAGACATATTTTGATCACTTAAAACCATTCTTTTATGAACCTAAGGTGCCAACTATGATCAAGTTCATTATTCAAATCAATGAGATGCTCTTATATGCATGGACACATTTCACTTATACTTTGAGCATGTTGGAGGACAAATGCATTCTATGATATGATGACACTGTCCAAAGCACACATTATGAGCAACTAAAAAGGTTTGACATCATTAAAATAAGGACTAGGAATCTTTGCCCTCACATACACCCCCTTTTTGATGATGGCAAACCGTTGCACAATCGCGTACTTTGATAGACATCCTCCCCTTGATTTTATGCATGCCTTCAAAAATTCTGCTATTATAAATCTACTATTGTGTTTCTATTGCTTCTCCCCCTTTGACAACATCAAAAAGAAACAATGATACAGTCAAAGGGAAACAAATATATTCACAAGCACTTAGTCTACTATTTTGCAATAGATAGACATTAACAACCATGCATATAACATGAAGTCAATGTAAGAATTATAGGCATAAATATTGCATGGAGCAAAAGAAAATAGGTAAATAATGTAGCGGTAAATTCATGATCATCAAGCTATGGAGAAGCTAGACGTCAATAAAACCAGAGTCTCCACCGCGCTTTTATTGTTTCCAAGGGAAAAGGGAAAAGTATGAACAAAACCCAAAAGATAAGAAGTTTTCAAATCAAAACTAATAAAATGCCAGAGATTACAGGTAAGGGGGTTGGTTACACAGAGGGAAGGTGTTAGCACCCAAAGTGTCCTAGGTACTCCTAGGGATCCCTTTTCTTGTGTGCATATGTGTTTTTGTACAAATGATGTTTGCAATAAATAGAATTGAGGGATGATAAAAGAGTTCATTAATTATATTTTCGTGTTTGACAAGACCTTCGGACTTATGCCTACGTACCAACATAAAATGAGGGATCAAAACCTCATAGTTCGTGGTATCAATTTCAAAGTGAGTGCATTGCTTTTAACAAAAAATTTAAGTTTAACAAAGTCACAAAAGGCCTAAAATGGTTTGAATGAGTGTTAGTTCTTTCCGTCTTTTGAAAATTTTAAGTCAAGTATAGTTAAGTTTATTTATAAGTTTGTTTTAGAAAATGAGTTTGAAAATGCAATGACATAAGGCCAAAGTTTCTAGTTTGCAATATGGTCTAAGTTTAGAAGCGGAAGAGATTTTGAAATTATAGAAATGTGAAGGAGATGAAGAGACTAATCCTAAGCACAAATTTAAAAGTTGAGGGTTGAAAAGATCTGACCAATGGACTGCAATCCAATAGATAAGAATGTCATATAGAAACCCAAATTTCCCTTGGACTTTAGAATCTATCAATAAACAATACACAAATAGCAAGGCGAAGAGTAAGGCATCAAATAAAGATAGCCACATCCAAGCTTAGAAACTCTATGATCTTCTTCCAAAATTTCCCATGTATCAGATGATTTCAAAGATGGCATAAGTCACATGTTCAAAATAACAGCTTCAATATGATCATGTTGCAGATGAACTCAAATGGATCTTCAATATTATATTAGATGAAAGTACACTTCACAAGCACTAGGTTTCATGAATGTTGGCATTGGCCAAATCCTTTGCATAGTGAGTGTTGTCTAAATTCTAAGTCCAATAGTCTCAGATCAAACCAACAGTCCACATAAAATGTTTTTTAGGGTTTTTGTTCTTATTATGTACATGAAGGTCAAAGAACCACACAAACAAATGAGTATATACAAACATAATATATCACAAAATATGGCCCAAGTGGGCAAAGTGAAAATGGCATTAAAGTAAACAAATTGAATAGTATGAACAATGGCAAATGAATAGAGCTTGAAATTAAAGTGCATAAAAGTAAATGGCTTAAAATTAAATGTTAGTTGATGGTTGATTAGAAGTTAGTATTGCTTTTCCTTTGTTTTTTTAAGTCATTCTTTGGAGAATACTCAACCCACTTATCACAAGCATGGATCCTTGAACCAAGACATCTTCCAAAGGAAGGAAAAAAGGCCAAGTTTCCACACAATACCATGAAAGAGGGGAAACTTACAATCTCACTTACTAGAATGCTATGCCTTTTGTGTCACAAATTTAGCACTATGTTAAGCAATCGTAATTGGACTTATGTAGAAGTCACAACTATTTGAGGCCGGGCAACAAAATTTTGGTATTAATGCATGTTAAAGACATATTATAATGGACTATGCTCATGAAACATACCACACACAAAAAGTGGACCTAATCTCATCCATACTTATGTTGATTTTGCATTCAAATAGCCTTAGGATATAGAGATATCATAGGTCCAATGACATTAATGAATGAAGAAGGGGAATGAGATGAAGAGGGAAGGGGAATGGATTCAACACAAATTGGTCAAAGGAGGACTTTTACCAAATTAAGATCATTAATTCATTTTGAGAGATGGAATGTACATTCCATCAATCCCCTAAATCCAATGATATTAACCTAGCAAAGTCAAATCAATCTTGACCAAGGCCCAACAATACAAGTTAAACTCAACAAGTCAATTAAAATGGCTGAACACAATTTATTTGGCATTTGGACAATTAAAAATAATAAAAATATGCATTAAATTAAATTATGGTTGGTCAATTTCCTAAAACCTCATCAAAACACCAAAGAAATGGCCATGAGATTTATCATAGGTCGAACAAGGTCAAAGGACCTTGGAGAAAAAAATTCACAATTTTTGGAAACTTAAAACTATTTTTAAAAAAATCAAAATATTCACAAAATCAATTAAATTATGGAAAATATTAATAATGATCCAAAAAATAATTTTAATTCATAAAATGAAAGAGGATTTTATTTAAATTTTTTTGGTGAAACTCTCATATTTTTTGGATCAACATTAAATTTAATATGAATTAATGAAAATAACACAATAAAAATGAAAATCAATTAATCAGAAAAAAACGTGGACCACTTGATCTCCCTCATTAATCAGAAAAAAAACTCTCATATTTTTCACTTTTTTTATCTAACGTGGTCAGTAAGAGGGATGAACTATAACAGGTGTCCGAAACACGCTATTGTAGTCTATCACAATCTATTGGACTACATTAGACATGACAATGTAATACTCCTACACAATTATACTTTAATTTAAAAATACTTATCAAATTATTTTTCATCTAATCGTTTTGTATTGTTTTATAGTTTATTTGGAGGCCATATTTAGATCTTGATCATGATGTGAACCATGACGATGCTGCAGTTTGGACAGCGAAGACACCGATTATCCGATTCACTACGATGGGAATGCACCAGAGTGATCGGGTCAAACTACAGTTCGGCATGTAACAACAGATTCCAGAATCTCCCACGTGTTTCGAGAATTGGCATCAAAAAAGGGTTGATGCACAATGGGATTATTCTGACTGGAGAGACTTTGCAAAAGAGATGTGTCGTCAATGGAGGAATCGACGACAACACATCTTAAACGAACCAGTTATCCATGGTGCAAGACCAACTAGACAATATATAGCATGGCTTAGGTCGGTAACAACTCAACAATTTGTATCTGAGCCGCGATATTTGATGGATCCACTCCAACTAGCTTCGTCATCGTACGCCCCATAACAATTCCCCACCCAACACCAATGTAAAACCACCCAAACCAAACAACCAACCTCACAACATCAACCTACCACATACACACAACAACCAAAAACCCAACCTCACAACCTGTTCATGCCATCCACCCAACAACTAACCATCCAACGTCGCAATCCATTCATACCACCCACCCAACCACAAAACCAAGAATCAAACCCTGCAACCACAATCGTCTATAGCCCAGATGATTCATATGGGTCACTTCATCGTAGCCCCCACTAATGACCACTCAAACATCCCATCACCAAAACACACAATCATTATTTAACTATAGTGCGCCCCAGGAACCATTGCTTCGTTTCAAAAATGATTCAATGGCCCAATTTGGGAAACTATACCGTCCCTAATCCACCCAACCCCAACGACCTAACTACGATGACATGGGCACCGAATTCCATTACGGAAGCTCCGTTGGCCAGAGCCCCTCCGGATATTGAGAACAAATGATGACACATCTGTCAAATACTGTTGGAACTTCTATCGGACTTTCCCACTGGCCATCGTTCGACAAGGTCAGCACACAAAGACCTCAAACACCTCAAGAAAATCGTGGGAGACCTCGAAGATAAACTAACGTACCTGGATGTGGAACAGGGAGACGTTTTGATCGGGTCGGTCATTAGTTTATTGTCAGTCCAATGTAACCAATTATTACCACATGAATAATTTTTTTTACATTATTCTTTTTATTTAATAAATAAACAAAATTAAAAATTAAAAATTAAAAAATAATACAAGGGGTGTATGCGTCAGATGAATTGGCCCATACACCAAATGCACCAGATGAATTGACGCATACACCAAATGCACCACTAAGGCGCCAGGGGCATTGACGCCTCCTCATGAGGGTCAATGCATGCGCCAATGCTATTGACGCCTCCTTATGAGGAGTCAAATGCATGCGTCAATCCCTTGGGGCGTCTCCTTTGCTAGCTTAGGGGATGCGTCAGTTCATTTGGCGCATCCTCTTCTAAAAGAGGTTATTTTGATATTTTATTTGAAATATTTGTTATTTAAAAAAAAAAAAGTTATTTTCAAAAAAAAATTGTCCCAAGACATGTTACACATTAAAAAGACCTTGTGATAAACAAGAATATATATATATATATATATATATATATATATATATATATATATATATATATATATATATATATATATATATATATATATATATATATATATATATATATATATATATATATATATATATATATATATATATTGAAGGTGAGAAAAACAAGAAAGGGGGGGTTTGAATTGTTTGAAAAATTAAGCGCTTTTGCAAAATGAAAATCACACAAAGATTTTATACTGGTTCGCTTATAACACAAAGCTACTCCAGTCCACCCGGCCAAGGTGATTTCGCCTTCAACAAGGACTTAATCCACTAATCTTGAAAGATTACAAACAACCCCTAAGAGAAAAGAAAATCTCTTAGTCCTCTCAAGTCTACAGACTACAACAAGTCACTTGAGGAAATCAAATAAAAAAGATACAAGATGTGTAATCTAAAGTGCTTCTAAGAAAGCAAATATTACAAACTTAAGAACAAAATTTTTTCACTTGATAAGCAACAGCTTAGTGAAAATCTTTGAAGAACAAAGAAGTTTTTCTTGAGCGTGATATAATTTCAGTATATTTTTGGCTAGTGATTTCTTCGTGTTTGCTGAATGAAATTTCTTCTCTATTTATAGGAGTTGAAGTAGAGTTGAAGTAGCGTTGAATCTATTGGATATTGAGATGTAATTACGCCATTCCATTAATAGCTTCTGCAGTAGACTTTTTCACTTAGAAGTGACTACTTACCACAATTAGTATCTTTTCTCTTGGAAGTGGAGATTAACGTCTCTTTCTAATTGAGGAAATCCATTTGCAGAACTTTAACTTGGCTTAAACGTTACTTCATCATGATTAACAATTCTGATTAGAGTCTTTGTGTATCTGGAGAAATTGGCTTCTGATGTTATTTCTTGAATGTTCAGATGGCGCTGATAACTTCAGAGTTTGCAGAAGACATTTGTTCAGAGTCAGAGCTTCTAGACTTTACTTCATGTTCAGATGCTTCTGATATTTTGTAGTTTTGTCCAGAGTCAGAGCTTCTTGAAACGAGATTTCACTTTAGATGCTTCTGATACTTGAGATTTTGCATCTGATCTTGTTTTGCATCTGATGACCTCATCAGATTTATTTCTTCTTTCTTTAGAACCCTGCACACTTAGAAACTTTTCGTTAGGGTGCCACTTTTGGTTTCATCCTTTGTTATCATCAAAATCATGGAATCTATTGTAGAACTATTTTTGTTCTTACAATCTCCCCCTTTTTGATGATGACAAAACAAATAAAATTATCAGATGAAACATGAAAAATATTAGATCGGATAGACAAAAGCTCCCCCTGAGTTAGCGCTAGGGAGTTCAGAAGTTCTTACCAGAGCTTTTCCAAGTAATTAGGTTTCTGAAAACTTTCTGCAAATGCTTAACTTTAAAGTTAGAGTTATTTAATCAGAGCTATTATTTAATCAGAGCTTATTTATATCAGAACTATTTCTATAATTGTTGCAGAATGCTTAAGGTTTTAGACATAATTTTCATCAGAGCTATTTAATAATTTCTCCCCCTTTTTGGCATAATCAAAAAGGCATAAAAAAAATAGAGAGAAAAACACTTCATTAAAAAAGCACAAAGGCAAATAGCAGTCAAAAACAACAGATTCAAAGAAATATCAGAGCTAACAAAGAAAAGACAGAAGCAAAAACACTAGGCAACCAAAAAAAAATCCTAAGTGCCTAAGGGTTTGGAGGAGGAGGAAGTCTCTGTAGTAGCATGGCAAACATATTCTGGAGGTTTTCATTCAGAGCGTCTTGTTTGTCCATCCTTGCCCGGAGCTCACTCTGATCTTGCTTGATCTCTTTCTGATCTTGCTTGATCTCCTTCAGAGTGTTAAGAATCAGAGGGATCGCAGAGGAAGACTCCCCCTGAATCAGAGCCTGCTGAGTTTCAGCTTCAGCAGCAGCTTGGGCTTCTGCATCTGCCTTAGCCTTGGCTTCTGCTTCCTGAATTCTCAGAAGTTCTGCTTCCTTTGCCAGGCGTTCTTCTTCCAACCTCTTAGCTTCTTCTGCAGCTTCCTTAGCCAACCTTTCTTCTTCCAATCTCTTGGCCTCAGCTTCTCTAGCCAGTCTCTCCTGGAGTCTTTCCTCAGAGTCTCTGATGTAGCCATTTCTGACTTGTTCAGAGATACTCTTCAGCCTATAAGACTCAGAGGTCATCCAACTAATAACTCTGTTCCAGTGTGTCCTAACAGATTTAGGATCATCACTGACTTCAGAATTTTTAGCCAGAGACTTGATCTTCTGGACTGAGGATTCTGCAACCTGCATAATGGCCTCCTCAAGGGTAGGTATGATAATTTTAGGTTCAGGTTCAGGTGAATGAGGTGGAGAGTTTTGAGGGCTGAGATGTAGAGGTTGAGGTTCAGTTTCTGGTTCTGGCTGGGGTTCAGATTCTGCTTCTGGTTGAAGTTCAGAATCTGGGTCTGGTTGAAGACTGGGGGATGAAGCATAGAGTGGGTTTACATCTAATGGGTCAGAGTCTGGGCTAGGTACAGCGGGAATTAATGGTGGAGTGATATAAGGTTCAGATGGGCGAATTACAGATGGTTGAGTTTCAGAGGGTGTGGTGGTTGTTTGTGGTGGAAGGGAAGTTTGATTTTCAGAGGTAATGGTGGTTGTTTGTTGTGGAATAGAAGTTCGGAGGGGAGAGGTTACTTCAGTTTGTGTTTGAGTTTGTGGAGCGAAATTTTTAGCATAAATTTCAGCTATTGTTGGGGAGTTTGGGTCAGAGTGTTCTTGATCAGAAGACTCATGATCAGAGGACTCTTGGTTAGAAGAAGGGGAAAGGTAAGGTGGTGACTCATACTCAGAGGATGAGGAAGAACTGTGGTGATATAGTTGATTAGGGTCAGAGGTTGTTGTAAAAGTACGGGCAATTTTTAGAACAGGTGGAGGTTGAGAGGTTCTAATGGTAGAAGGTGGTATTTCTGAGGTTGTAAAAATTGGTTGAGAGGAGAGAGGGTTAGAGGAAGCCATTACAGATTCAGAAGAGACAAGAGGAATGGACTTACCAGAGGAGACATTCAGAGGTGCTGAAGCTTTGGTGCCAGAGGTTTCTCCAATTCTGGCTTTCTTTGCCTTCCTTGCTTCCTCAGCTATCTTCTTCTCAGAAAGGCCTCTTTTGTATCTGACCAGATCTTCTACAGAATCCAGACAGTCTTCAAGGCGGAAATCAGAAACGTCAATGCCTTCATCCAGACGATCCTGAAGGTAGATGGCAATGGCATCTCTGGGTTCATTTTTGAAGAACCTTTCAAGGCCATGAGGCATCTTCCTCTGATCCTTCAGAGCTTCCCAGGTCACATTCATAGTGGGCTTGACTCTGATGTCTTTGATGATTCCCATACTCCTCAGATTTCTGGCATTCAGAGGCTTTCCAACGTCAATTGCCAGATCATCCATGCATCTGGTCTTCTCCAGAGCATCTACCAGCCCATGCTCAATGAAGATGTCAGAGAGCAATCTTCCCAGAGGAATGTAGGATCTGGGCTTCATATTGTTCCTTGTTTCTCTGACTGAATCCCTCAGATATCTGAAGAGAAGAACAGGGAGGTTGATTGGAATACCCTTCTGAATACAGTAGAGGATGCACTTCTGATCAGCATTTATATAATCTGAAGAGTTGGAGGCTGGACGATGATGGATTGTTCCCAGAATAATCTTCAACCAAACTCGGAGGTTCTGATGAAGCTCCTTGTTCTTAGAGGGGTTTCCTTCAACATTTGCTTTGAAGATTGTAGGGTTAATGACTTCTGTGATGCGCTTGGACCTTGGAGGAATGTTGTAAATCCTTTTACCTCCAGTTCTCTCCATGTTCAGCAAAGAGGCAATAGATGCTTCTGTGATGATGATCTTCACTCCCAGAACAAAAGAAACAATGAACTCATCATCAGCATCTGCACATCTCCAGAACTCTTTCACCAGAAGAGGATAGATTGGACCATACAATCTGTTGAAGTAGTTTTCCCAACCTTGCTTGCGAAGATCTTCAGTTAAATCAACGCCATTTCTTCTCAAATTCTCAAAATCTACCAGCGATTCACATAGAACATCCAAACCTTCAAAGGGAGTTGAAAGGTTTATGTGTTGTTCGCGTTCCAAAATGTGAGGTTCTTTGTAAACTGGGGTTGTGGTAACATCTACAACCATGGGTGTTTGAGTGTTTGAGGTTTGGGGGTTAGAAGCAGCTTCCATTTGTTGGGAGAAGTCAAAAACAGATTGTTCTTGAGGATTCATGATGAAGATTGATGAAGAAGATGAAGAACTGAGAAGGTTGCAGAGAAAACTTCGAGAGAGGGTTTAGGGTTTAAGAGTGAGTGAGAGTGATAAGTGTGTGAAATGTGAGAAAAGTGTTTATATACCTAAGGGTAAAAACACATGCAAAACGACACACATACCAGCGTTAGCACAAAAACCAAAATGGCACGTTTGGGGGAAAAATGATTACAGCTCATTAATGAATGTCTAATCCCAACAGTAAGCACACTGCTCGAGGAGATTTCAAGCGTTCTGACCTTTGATTTCTCTTGACAGCTGTCTAGAAGTTCTAGGGTTAGACGCATGTTCCCCACGTGTTGATGTTTCTGATCTTCAGGAATACAAAAGGATTTCTGAAGATTTCTAACTCAGATATCTTCTTAACTTGGTAGAAGTATCAGAGTCAGAGGCAGAAGTATATTTGTTTTTATCAGAGTCTCATTTTACATGTTCAGAGCCAAATTTTACTCAGGACAATTTTTAATGTTCAGATTTTCTAAGATGAAACGAAATCTATCTTCAGCTAGAGGCTTAGTAAAGATATCTGCCCATTGATGTTCTGTATCAATGAACTTCAGCGTTACTATTCCTTTCTGAACATAGTCTCTAATAAAATGATGTTTAATTTCTATGTGTTTGGCTCTGGAATGTAGAATGGGATTCTTACTTAAACAAATAGCAGCAGTATTATCACAAAGGATAGGAATGTTACTCTCAAAGATTTGTAGATCTTCTAGCTGATGTTTCATCCAGAGCATCTGAGTTGTGCATAGTGACGCTGAGATATATTCTGCTTCTGCAGTTGATAGAGCAATTGTTGACTGTCTTTTGCTAGCCCAGGAGATTAAGTTGTTTCCCAGAAGCTGGCAATTTCCAGATGTGCTTTTACGTTCTATTCTATCTCCTGCATAATCTGCATCACAATAACCAGAAAGCCTATACTCTGATGTTTTCTCATACATCAGGCCCAGGTTAGGGGTTCCTTTCAGATACTTAAGAATTCTCTTAACAGCTGTTAAATGAGATTCTCTAGGATCTGATTGGAATCTGGCACAAAGACAGACGCTAAAGAGAATATCAGGACGAGTAGCAGTCAGATAGAGAAGAGAGCCTATCATACCTCGATAGAGCTTCTGACAAACCTTGTTGCTTACCTCTTCCTTCTCCAGAATGCAAGTTGGATGCATGGGAGTCTTTGCAGAATTGCATTCAGACATATCAAACTTCTTTAGAACGTCTTTAATGTACTTGCTTTGATGAATGTACGTGACTTCTGGAGTTTGATTGATTTGAATTCCCAGAAAGAACTTTAGTTCTTGCATTAGACTCATTTCAAATTCTGCCTGCATTAACTTAGAAAATTCTTGGCAAACAGAAATATTAGCAGAACCAAAAATAATGTCATCAACATAAATTTGGCATATCATGAGATCATTTTTATGATTTTTACAGAAGAGTGTAGAATCAACTTTCCCTCTGATAAAATTTTGTTCCAGAAGAAAATTACTTAAGCGTTCATACCAAGCTCTGGGAGCTTGTTTAAGTCCATATAAGGATTTCTTAAGTTTGAAAACATGTTCTGGAAAATTTGAGTTTTCAAAACCAGGAGGTTGATTAACATACACTTCTTCTGAAATATAACCATTTAGAAATGCACTCTTGACATCCATTTGGTATAATTTTATAGAGTGATTAATAGCAAATGATACAAGAAGACGAATAGACTCTAACCTTGCGACTGGAGCAAAAGTTTCATTATAATCAATACCTTCTTGTTGACTATAACCTTGAGCTACCAGTCGTGCTTTGTTTCTGACAACTTCTCCTTTCTCGTTCAGTTTGTTTCTGAACACCCATCTGGTTCCAATGACATGAGTGCCTCTGGGTTTAGGAACAAGATCCCAGACATCATTCTTGGAGAATTGATCTAACTCTTCTTGCATAGCTGCCACCCAATCATTATCTTGAAGAGCTTCATCACAGGACGTAGGCTCAATCAGAGACACTAGTCCCAGAGGAATATCTTCAGAGGTTCTGAAGGTAGATCTGGTTCTAACAGGTTCATCTTTGTTTCCCAAAATCAAGTCTTCAGATACGTTGCTACGACTCTTGACTTTCCTTGGAATTTCTGGAGATTTAATTTCTTCAGAGTCTGGAGTGACAGGTGCTTCTGGAATTTTCTCAGATTCTACCAGAGTGATCTCTAAATCTGCAAACTTTTCAACTAGCTTTGACTTTTCAGGGTCAAGCTTATCATCAAATCTAACATGAATTGATTCCTCCACAATTTTGGTTTCTGTGTTGTATACTCTGTAGCCTTTAGAGCGTTCTGAGTATCCTAACATAATACCTTTCTGTGCTTTGGAATCAAACTTGTTCAGATGTTCTTTAGTATTTAATATAAAACAAATGCATCCAAAAGGATGAAAATAAGAAATGTTGGGTTTTCTTCCCTTACACAGTTCATAGGGAGTCTTATCCAGAATAGGTCTAATAGAGATTCTATTCTGAATGTAACACGCTGTATTTACAGCTTCTGCCCAAAAGTGCTTTGCTACATTTGTTTCATTGATCATGGTTCTGGCCATTTCTTGGAGTGTCCTATTCTTCCTCTCTACAACTCCATTTTGTTGTGGAGTTCTAGGGCAGGAGAAATCATGGGATATTCCATTAGAATCAAATAATTCTTCAAAATCTTTATTTTCAAATTCTCCACCATGATCACTTCTGACTCTAATAATTTTAGAGTCAAATTCTTTTTGCACTTTAGAACAGAAACTGGTGAATACAGAGTGAGACTCACTCTTGTGCTTTAGGAATTTTACCCATGTCCAGCGGCTGTAATCATCAACGATTACTAGTCCATACTTCTTTCCATTGACTGATGCTGTTTTCACAGGACCAAATAAGTCAATGTGAAGAAGCTCCAGAGGCTTGGAGGTAGAAACAACATTTTTCTTTTTAAAAGATGTTTTTGAAAACTTTCCTTTCTGACAAGCTTCACACAGAGCATCTGAAGAAAACTTCAGTTTAGGTAAGCCTCTGACTAACTCAAGTTTAGTTAGCTGAGAAAGTTTCCTCATGCTAATGTGGCCTAAGCGTCTATGCCATACCCATTGCTCTTCGTGAACTGACATTAAACATTTAACATTTTGATCTTTTAAATCAGAAAGATTTATTTTATAAATGTTGTTTTTCCTCTTGCCTGTGAAAAGGACAGAGCCATCGTTCTGATTAATGGCTTTACACGTTTTTTGATTAAAGATTACATCATAACCGTTATCACTTAATTGACTTATGGATAACAGGTTATGCATTAAACCTTCTACATAAAGAACATCAGATATAGAGGGAAGAGTACCATTACCAATAGTTCCGGAGCCTCTGATCCTTCCTTTCTGATCTCCTCCGAAGCCTACAAAGCCAGCGTCTTTAAGTTCCAGGCTTTGGAACATAGACTTTCTTCCCGTCATATGTCGCGAGCATCCAGAGTCCAGGTACCATGACTGGTGTCTGAACTTTGCTGCATAGGATATCTGCAACATAGATAATCTTATCTTTCGGTACCCAGAATCTCTTGGGTCCTTTCAGATTAGTTTTCCCAGAGTTTCTTACAACTTTGGATCTTCTAGCATTTTTAAATTTGTGTTCTTGTGTGTGTGTATAGTGGTATGAAAAAGGTGATTTAATTTGGTTACTGGTAGAAGTTTTATCAGAATCAGAATCATACCCAATTCCCCTTTTATTATTCTGACCTACTCCATAAATCATGGATGCCATAATACTCCTATTTATCCCATTCTTCAGAAATTGTTGAAAGGCTTCTTCATACTTATAAATAATTTCATTTGAAGTTTGTGGTGCTTGAGACAACACTTCTTCTAATTTTAAGCTTTTTGTTTTAGCTCCATCTCTTTCTAACGTTAAAGATTTGATTGTATCTTCATGTGCTAGAATTGTTGTCTCAAGTTCACTACATTCTTCAGATTTTGCTTTAAGAAGACCTTTAATGCTTTTAACTTTTTGTTTTAATTTCTGAAGAGAGGTAAGAGTTTCTGATAAACATGATTCTAAGTCAGATCTAGAAAGTTCAGAGAATACCTCTTCAGATTCTTCATCTGAGCTGCTGGATGTGGTAGCCATAAATGCTACGTTGGCTTGTTCATCAGAGTCAGATTCTGATGATCCTGAATCACTATCGTCCCAGGTGGCCATTAATCCTTTCTTTGTTCTGAAGGCATTTTTCTTGAAGCTTTCCTTCTTAGAGTTATCTTTCTTCAGCTTGGGGCATTCATTTCTATAATGACCTGTTTCTTTACATTCAAAACAGGTAATATCTTTATTAGGTTTACCTTTTGAAGTTGACTCTGATCTATCCCCTCTGGGTCTTGATCTTCTGAAGTTGTTGTTGTTCCTTCTTTTCCAGAGTTGCTTAACTCTTCTGGTTAGTAAGGACAGTTCTTCTTCATCATCAGAGTCTTCAGGTTCAGAGTCGTCAGTATCTGCAGTTTCTGCCTGGAGAGCTTTGGTTCTGTCTGACTTCCGTCTTTCAGGTCTGGACTTCAGCGCCACTGACTTGTTCCTTTTCTGAGGCTCATCCTCCTCTAGTTCTATCTCATGGCTTCTGAGAGAACTAACAAGTTCTTCAAGGCTGATACTGTTCAGATCCTTTGATAACTTCAGAGCAGTAACCATAGGTCTCCATTTCTTTGGCAGACTTCTGACAATCTTCTTAACATGATCTGCAGTTGTGTATCCCTTGTCTAGCACTTTAAGACCTGCAATAAGAGTTTGGAATCTGGAAAACATAGCTTCTATAGCTTCGTCATCTTCCATCTTGAAGGCTTCATATTTTTGGATCAACGCCAGAGCCTTCGTCTCCTTGACTTGGGAGTTTCCTTCATGGGTCATCCTTAGAGAGTCAAGTATATCTTTGGCTGTCTCTCTGTTGGTGATCTTTTCATATTCGTTGTATGATATGGCATTTAGAAGTATTGTTCTGGCCTTGTGATGATTTTTGAACTCACGTTTCTGATCTTCTGACATTTTGCTTCTGGGAACTTCAGCTCCATTTAAGGTTGGAGGTTTGTATCCATCTGTGACAATGTCCCAGAGGTCAGCATCATAACCAAGAAAGAAACTTTCGATTCTATCTTTCCAGTAATCAAACTTTTCTCCATCAAAAACAGGAGGCTTGGCATTGTAAGAATCTTTCTCATTTGAGTGGGCCATTTGTTTTTCTCGCACTGGATCTCTCTACACGGTTAAGTGTTTGATTTGAAAATCAATAACAGAGCCGGAGCTCTGATACCAATTGAAGGTGAGAAAAACAAGAAAGGGGGGGTTTGAATTGTTTGAAAAATTAAGCGCTTTTGCAAAATGAAAATCACACAAAGATTTTATACTGGTTCGCTTATAACACAAAGCTACTCCAGTCCACCCGGCCAAGGTGATTTCGCCTTCAACAAGGACTTAATCCACTAATCTTGAAAGATTACAAACAACCCCTAAGAGAAAAGAAAATCTCTTAGTCCTCTCAAGTCTACAGACTACAACAAGTCACTTGAGGAAATCAAATAAAAAAGATACAAGATGTGTAATCTAAAGTGCTTCTAAGAAAGCAAATATTACAAACTTAAGAACAAAATTTTTTCACTTGATAAGCAACAGCTTAGTGAAAATCTTTGAAGAACAAAGAAGTTTTTCTTGAGCGTGATATAATTTCAGTATATTTTTGGCTAGTGATTTCTTCGTGTTTGCTGAATGAAATTTCTTCTCTATTTATAGGAGTTGAAGTAGAGTTGAAGTAGCGTTGAATCTATTGGATATTGAGATGTAATTACGCCATTCCATTAATAGCTTCTGCAGTAGACTTTTTCACTTAGAAGTGACTACTTACCACAATTAGTATCTTTTCTCTTGGAAGTGGAGATTAACGTCTCTTTCTAATTGAGGAAATCCATTTGCAGAACTTTAACTTGGCTTAAACGTTACTTCATCATGATTAACAATTCTGATTAGAGTCTTTGTGTATCTGGAGAAATTGGCTTCTGATGTTATTTCTTGAATGTTCAGATGGCGCTGATAACTTCAGAGTTTGCAGAAGACATTTGTTCAGAGTCAGAGCTTCTAGACTTTACTTCATGTTCAGATGCTTCTGATATTTTGTAGTTTTGTCCAGAGTCAGAGCTTCTTGAAACGAGATTTCACTTTAGATGCTTCTGATACTTGAGATTTTGCATCTGATCTTGTTTTGCATCTGATGACCTCATCAGATTTATTTCTTCTTTCTTTAGAACCCTGCACACTTAGAAACTTTTCGTTAGGGTGCCACTTTTGGTTTCATCCTTTGTTATCATCAAAATCATGGAATCTATTGTAGAACTATTTTTGTTCTTACATATATATATATATATATATATATATATATATATATATATATATATATATATATATATTCATTTTGTTTCATGGTCACCAAAACATGCTTTCTCTCTTCATAAAATATATCATCGAGTTTGAGTGAGTAAAGATTTGAAATTGAAAAAAACGATGGTTGCTGCAACGAGAAGCTCAATTTCGATTTTGCTTCCGCTTAATAGTTTAAATGTATTGTGGATGATGCAGAACATGTTTAAATCGATTATTATTTATATCATTTGGGAGCATTAGTTTATACCTTTGTCTTGCTAAATAGTTTTCAAGTTTTTTTTATAATTTTTTTAATTTTTGGGTATTTTGATTTTAAGCCTTTTAATTAAAAATAAAATATAAAAGATATTCGAAACAATTTATATGATTTTTATGAATTATTAATCATTATTTTAGATGTCTATTTGACCTAAAACCGTGGGGTTTTATGCGGATTCTACATGTCTAAACGAGATCAAAGTGGTCCTGCTAAAGGTTGAAGATGGTGGATGGTTCTTATGTTTTGTTTCTTTGTTATCTTTGATTATGGGTTATATGGAGCACGTGGAAGAGTACTAGTTTATTCCTCTATTTTTTTCTCTAAGTGTAAGTGGTTATTTTGAATTAGAAAACTATTGTTGTGGGTTGCTATTTATTAGGAAAAAAATAACGTAATTGGTACACTCATATTCTCCCTCAACCCATGATCTCGGTATTGTCTCTAGTAAATGAAACATGGTTAGTAACTGTCCAAGACGTGTTATACGTTAAAAAATACATTGTTACGAGAAATGCTCTCTATATATTCAGAATGTATTCACTTTGTTTCATGGTCACCAAAACATGGTTTATCTCTTCATAAATTTAGACCATAGAGTTTAAGTAAGTAAATGTTTAGAATAGCGAAACATAACTGTTGTTGCATCGAGAAGTTCAATTTCTACACATCAATAATGGGAGGTAAGTGCTCTTTGAAATTGCTTCCATTTAATGTGTTATTTATGAAATTGATTAATATTTCTATCAATGACGATAATGAAATTGGGTAAACTAGATTCTCACTATTAAAATATATTAATATCCACTTACTAATTTTGTTAGGTTAAGAGGTGATTACATGTTCAATTACTTTCGTAAATAACTTTTCTATACACGGTATGTACTTCATAATAAATAAATAAAAATACATTTTTTATCTATCATTTTTACTATATGTTCGATATTAATTATTATGTATTGATAATATAAAATTATTAAATATAAATATTCAATTGAACTACAATGAAAGCGTCATTTCACTACATTAGAAGTTTTACTTTTCTACTTGACGTTTTCTTTTTTTAAATCTATCATGTTTTCTAATGATGATGAGAATGAGAACATATTAGTATCTACAACCTCCAGCCTCATCTCCTATATTAATAATAAACCAACTGAAAACTTCACATTTATTGAAAGGATATGTTTAGCTTGCAGTGTACAACCAAGATTCATAATTATCAATATGATTGTCGAACCAACTGCAAGATGTTGCCTCCATGATTTGAGTCACTCTCATGAAATATACAATCCAGTAAAACCAATAAAAGCAAATACTTGGAAGGGAAAGAATTTATTTACATAATTTTTTGTATCACTCTCATGAAATATAGAATCCAGTAAGCTAATAACACAGTAGGTTAACCTAAAGACAAACCTAAAAATATAGGATATTTATTTATATTCAAAACATAGCCTAAAACTATCCAATCACCCCTACTCTTTGTCTTTTTCTTTCTGTATCTCTATACCCTGAATCTTCCTATCCAAAGAAACCAAAGCTTCCTCAATACGCTGCATCTGTGAATTGGCAATTGCATTAGATTTGTTGACTTCTTCATTCAACATAGTAGTGATCCTTGCATAAAAACACTCTAGAATTTTTTGGATTAAATCTTTATCTTCTAGACTTTTTTCCAAGGTAGTAGTGAGAATCTTACCAAGACTTCTTGTCAAACTTGCAGTCAAGTTTGCACTAAGAATTTTGGCTAAAGCCTCAACATGACTCGCATCACCAAAAGGTGGGTCAGCATTAGCATTACCCTCATCAACAGCGTCAAAACGTGGAATGTCATCATCATCACCCCCACCACCAGTAACAGGAGGGTTAACATCAATTGCCTCACCATCAACTCCAAGAATGGGAGCCGTGCCACCTATACAATGAACAACAGTTACATTGTTCAAGTCGATATCAACGAACAGTGTCTCAGCTTCTTGAGTCAAATTTTGAATGGCTTCCTCTTTAGGACCCTCGATCAAGACTTCTAGGGCGGGATTAACATTCAGTAACCTGTCAAACTTGAGCTGAAATATAGATAAACCCCATGAATACAATGTGAATATACCTTAAAATAAAAAAAATCAAGATTACTCACCCGAATCTGATCCTCGTTTACATTGAGAGGAATCTTAACTTGGTTATCCTGAAGTATTAACCTCCATCTCCTTCCATGCCAATATAACCCCTTTTTAATGTTATGAGACACGACTCTACTGTATTGTAGACGAGGATAACTTAGGAAGAAGATGATGGCTATTTGTATACATAGAGCATTTTCTTACACTGGGCTTTGTTGAAATATTCTTTGGGCCGAACGGTGAAGTGAAATTGAATGAATAAGTATAGGATTTAACATGTTGGTCTTTAATTAAATCTTACACCTCCATGTCATGCTTGTTATTATCCTTACGTCCTTATTATTTTTTTTTTGAATTTTTTATTGTGTTTATCAAAAGTTTCTTATAAAAAATTTATGATTTTCTAAAAAAAATTGAAGAAATACGGGAACTTTTGAAACAAAATTCCAAAAACTTAGAAAAAAAATTATATTATCGAAAATTTCAAAATTTCTAGTAAACTACAACACTTTTTGAAATTTCCGATAAAATACACACACTTTTCGAAATTTTTGGTAAACTACAACACTTTTCAAAAAAATTCATACCGACAATTTAAAAATGAACTACCAGAAATTTGGTATGTTATTGGAAAATTTGAATGAACTACCGAAAATTTTGTTCCCACTTTTGCAATTGTCCCTCATAGTGGGTGATGGTGGTATGTGTTTACTGTGAAATTTCGTAAACAAACACAATTTTCTATTAATACTTAAGGGATCAAACTCGACGGGACATATTTATGTGCATTTATGGTTTTAAACAACATTCTGTATCAAAATGGAAGGGTTACTTTTTCGATTTATTTCAAAGTTTGAAGTAAGATTTGGAATAAAAGATTTTTATAATAAAGATTGAAAACAAAATGCAAGGTGAAGTAGAAGCATGAACTATAAAGTGAAATCGAAAGGTAATTCAATACCTAAAAGATACTTAAATATGAAAAGAGCTGAAATTTATAAATTATGAAACGCATAGGTACATTTTCCTCACTCGTTTCTCAAATGCGCATATAATTTGAGTTTACAAAATATGTGTACAATTGCAAACCTCTTCCCAAATGAACATAAGTTCCTTTATATACTACTCTAAAATAACTACCCAAACAAGATCGATTAATCCTATCACGACATGTTTCATCCCCATGCAGCGGTTCTCCCCAACCAGCCTCCACGTGTCCTTAAGTAACCGTCTATGTTACACCAGTTCCCGCTCTTTTAACATCATTCAAATACCTTAACTACTTTTACTGGTCATTAGGAATTGACTTCTCACGTCGAAGTCTTTAATGTTAACCATGCTATGATAACCCACTCCAATATTTTCCTCATGCAATGCCCAAGATGACATTGTTTCCATTTTAATAATGAACTCCAACCTTAGCCAACATACCAAAGTATTCAATTTCACTAAGTCCCCTAACTCTTACAATGCCCTTCGACGTGTAATCACTTCGACCAACACCACTATACGTGACTTCCGACCTGACATCATCTTGGTTCCCCTTCGACTTTGTTTACCCTATCCTTCACCCTAACATATTGATTATTGTCCCATTAATACTTGCTACTTATATCCAAGTCGAAGAATCTAAGATAACAAATTACCCCCCAAAAGGCCATGTTTCGATCTGAATCAAACAAAAGAGACGTGGCCTTTTTGATCATATCTTTTCGATGCCACTTTCGCTTCTGCTGACTTCATCGTCATCATTACCCCGTTACGGCGCATTGTCATTTTCCATGAGATCCGCTCAAAATCTCATCATTACTCTTACTTCCTAGGAAGTCGTGGGTTTTCACGTCGTTCATAAATGCTCTCACTCACATTAATTATGTGCTTCGTAAACCCAAAAAACGCTTCAATCTCCCCCACGTGGATGCCATGTGTTTGATTCAGTACATGCATTGAGAACCTTATAAATAACATGTTTAACTCCTCTCTTCTTATTCCTCTTTTCAACTCCTCTTACAATTTTTATTGTCTCGTGCAGAGCAACAGTTTTTTTTCACTCTTTTCCTTTTCAACAAAACTTAATTTCCAACCATGGCTTCCAGTCAAGTAATGCCCTCTAAATCTAACACTGGAAACAAAACCCCGTTGGCTTTCACAATCTTACAAAACGAGGATGAGGAAGTAAGAAACTACATTCTTGAACCCCCTTAGTCAGATGAGAAAACTTCCATTTGGGAAAAACAGGTTCATATTCCTTATTTGCTGCACAATAAAATGTATGCCTTTTTGGTACCTTATCCCACAAAGAGGTCACATGCTGGGAAAGTTTCACGCTTCTTTCCAGGTTATTCAACCATGTTCCCTCCGTGTTTGAAAAACATGCTCTCGATCTATCTTTCATGGTCAAACCTACCTGTGCATTTCGATCAACGCCACCTACTATGAGCAAAGAGTATATCACCCAACTCAACAAGGCTCAATCACAAAGGAAGGTGTAGTGGGAGAAACTGGGCATCTACAACATGGTTAACATTTCCAGAATGGGTCCTAAAACTAACCTAGCTAAGTTATCAGCTTCAATCTTCTTCTGGGAAGGATCGACCAATACTTACCATCTTTCCTGTGGCATGTTAACACCAACTTTGTTCGACGTAACCTCCATTGCAGGTCTGATCCCTCTAGGTACAACCTTTGCTCCGACCCTAGAAACCAAAAATGAATTCACCATTGAATGGTTTGGTTACAAGAACTTTATCCTCGATAGCCATGACAAAACAAACGGCGAAATTTTCGACCAGGAGCAGATAGTTTTTCTGACCTTCTGGCTATCGTATTATGTCTTCTTCTCTAATTCTCTACAGGTAGCCAAGAAGGTTGTTCCCCTAGCCATCCAGTTGCACGAAGGTTGAAAGATTTCTTTGAGCAAACTCATTTTAGACAACCTCTACCGACCACTTGGAGAGGCTTCTTACAAACTAAAACACCTCCCTGAGACCAATAATTCATTCCTAGTGTCAGATCCCTTTTGGATCCTGCAACTATGGTTGAATGCCACTTTCGAGCCAAAACTTCATGTGACCACCTCCCAAGCTTTACTTCTACAAGACAAAGATATAACTATTGAAGGTACTAGCTTGGCTTAGATCACTCCCCAAGAAAAATCCACTTCCAAATATCCTCTTAAAGTACATTAACTTATTCCTTGACTCATCAATTTTCGACAGATCAATGGCTCCTTCTGTGGATCGCCTCATAGGTATGTCCTGTTAGACGATAGTACTGATCTAGAAGGGGGTTGAATAGATAAGTATTTAAAATTTAGCACTTTTTAAAATTGTTTTTAAAGGTTGCTAAAGATCCCTAGACCATAATCGTTTGTACGAGTCGTTAATGGAAATACCGGATATGCGTGAAACCAAATGGAATAACTAAGATAGAGATAATCAACCACTATCTTAATCAATTGCTTAATTATCCCAATCCGTGATATAGTTACTGTCGCATTACGCGAAAAACCGGCGGGAAAAGAAAGAAACAACAGAGCCGCCACCGTGCGTTATTTATCCCAAAAGAGGGAAAGGAAACGCTCGAAGTAAACCAAGGAAAGAACATGGTCTCGCGACCAAAGAGGATGGGTTCGGGAGTCGGTTATGCGAAGGGAAGGTATTAGCACCCCTACGCATCCGTAGTACTCTACGGGATCCACGCACAAAAGGAAGGAAAAATGGTTGCTAAAAACATTGCTCAAACACACACACACTGGCTGAAAGAGACAAAAGATACTGACTGAAACTGACTCGGCAGGATATCGTATCCTGGGCCTACTTAGTCTATCAGGCATAGACATCAGAGTCGAAGTAGTTCGGACTGGGGAGACGACACATGCTCGCTAGGATATCGCATCCTATGCATACGTATCTTCTCGGACGAGAGAAGAATCAGAGCATTCGTAGCTCGGCTGACACGCACACAAACAAACACAAACACAGGCAAACGTGGAGCCCGACTGCCAATCACTAGACTTACATCAGCATCCGAACCTAAACACACACAGGAAACCAACTGCCAATCGCTGGACTTATGTCGGACTCCAACCAGAACACACACAAGGGTGGTTAAGGACACAAAGGGTTGGAAAAGAAAAAGGGCGCCCGAAGAGATCAGCTCAATCTCCTGCCTACATACTTCATCTGGTGTGAAGATCAGGGCGATGTAGTTCCCCTACGCAGGGACAAGGATCTAGCCTAACCAGATAACAGAGGGAGACACAACTCTAGGGAGACTACGACTCGAGCCTAGATGTTGTCATGCAAAGTCAACCCTAAGTTAAGGTTTCTAGCTAAATGGCACAAGGGCCAACCTATCCTAGACAAGGCTTGCACAGGAAGCAAGGGTCTCGATTGCAACGAGGGCAAGAGAAAGGGGAGGTCTCAATCGCAACGAGGGCGAGAGAAAAGAGTTGTTAGTTGTTAGTCAAACTCGACAAGACATCGCATCTCGTGCCTACGTATCTCATCTGAACATGAGAATCAGAGTTGCCGTAGTTCAGCCGGCTGGGAAAAAGGACTCGATTGCAACTAGGGCAAGAGAAAGGGAAAGTCTCGATCGCAACGAGGGCGAGAGAAAGGAAAAGGCTCGATCGCAACGAGGGCGAAAGCAAACAAGGACTAGTCTAAACTAAACCTATCTTGCACAAGCAGCAAGTCTAAGCTAAACCTAAGAGGCAAAGCAAGCAAAACACAATCACAGGAAGCACACACTATATGCACACAAGAGGCTCACACAAGGGTTAGGTTTTAGTCGAGGGGTCACATCAACCTCAACAAACAAACCTCTGGAATGGGGTGAGTGTTGCTCTTAACCTTGCCATTGAGGGGCAAGGTGAAGCAGATGAAAGGAGATGAGGGGTGTGCCTCATTGCTTCTATCCCTGGCCTGGGAGAGCATTTGACAAGAATGTGTGGGTTCAGAAAGTGGGAACCCTTCTACACATTGGATACTGACTCAACTGTGCAATTGCACAAGATCTTGGGTTTTTATCTGAAGTGCATCAACACAGTGGTGTGAGCAAGACAGAAGACACACTGAATAGCAGGGGATAGATTGCTTATCCCTTGATTCTGCCAATTGCCTCTTCACTTAGGAGGTCTTTGACTCTGTACAAGGACAAGATTTAAACATACACAAACATTGCCTCTTAAGGAGGACTTCAGACAGTTTGCCCGGCCAAGTAACAGACCGGGTCTCCAGACTACATGAAGAAGAAGTAATTATACCTCAAGCAATTTGCTAAATAGCAAAGCAAAACAAGTTCAGAGAACTTAAGCAACTAAGGGTACCTGAAATAGTCAAACCAATCAGTAAACAGTTCAACAGTTTAAAGCAAAAGGAATTGGTACACAACAGTCAAAACCAATAACCAACTGTGCCAAGCACAAGACTCAAGCACATGAGTCAAGCCACCTACAAAACAAGGGTTAGCTCAATGACATATAACCAAACTCAACCAGATTAAAGTGATCTCAATGGTCATTTAGTGCCCAACCTGAAAACACAAACTCAACAGTAAGTAACTGGACCACTAGGGCAAGCCTAGGGTCAAAAGTGAATGAAAAAGTCAAAACAGCAAACCATATTCAATCAAAATCAAATTCAATCAATCAAGAAGTAATTCCAATTGGGTTCACATGCATATCAATCACTATCATCATTTCATGAACATTTGAAGTCAAAGTAAGGCAAATGGAAGCTCAAAGAAGTCAACAGAATGACTTGCATCAAAAGTCAACCCAAATATTTTAAAAAATCATCAGATAATTCACACTCAATCCTAACATCTAGCATGGTAAGCATGTCAAATTTCATGGCATTTGGATGAGAGGAAGGCAGTCAATGAAAATCATGAAGTCAACATAATTTCAAGTAAGCACAATGAAAGTCAACAAACATGGGTCAACTTCAAAAAATCATAACAAATTGAAAACAAATGAAAAATGAATAAGATTAACACCAATGCAAAGCTTGAGATGTCTAGTATGCATGTGCAAATTTTCATGATCATATAATATGGTATGAGAATTTCCCAAAGGATTTGGCAACATGTATCACATAAAGTCAACCATTGACTAGGTAGGGAAGAAAAATCTCAAATAAATGGAAAACAGCACAATTAAATCCAGGAAAAATCACACATCAACTAGACATAGAAGAGAGGGACCATGCAAAATTTGGGGTCATTTGGATGCAAGGAAGCATGTCAATCAAAATTGGGAAAATGCACATCATTGGTGTGACACAAGTTGTCACACCCTAGTTCAAAAATTCATATCCAGCAAACCACATATGATAAATGCATAAACTCTACATGGAAACAAAGGTGAATGTGTCTAGTTTCTCCACAAAAAATTTCAGAACCAAAGGATGCAACATGATCATTTCACAATTGTTTTTGACAACATGTATCATTTTTTGTCACATAACACAAACCCTAGAGCCAATTAAAATCCAATGATCAGAAAAAATATTAAAAATCATGGTAAAATACTAGACATCCAACAGGTCCTAATGCAAAAAATCCCATGTTTTTTGGAGTTGAAATGAATTAGAAATGATTTGTTGAAGATGAGTAACAAATTGGATGAAACATGAACAAAGAACATGGATGAATGGTCAAACATGGTTGACCGCGTGGCATTCTTGTAAATATGCCTATCACTAATCAAAACGCAGAGTTTAAAGGCAAGCAGGCGAAATGTTTTAATTGGCTGATGGCCAATGGAACAGTACAATGAGCAACAGCAGCCAATCACCATCAAGATTTCTGGGCAACTAGGGTTTATCACACAGCATCATGAACATCATCATCACCAATTCGAGTTTCATAAAAAAAATCCCAGAAATTAAAAGTGGCTACCCAGAAATGTTCATCACAGCAAGGCCAATACGAATCCAACATCTATTTTCATTAAATCAAAGTATACTTCACAAATCGAGCAAAGGAAAACTGAACATCCAAAACTTGCTCATGAATGAAACTCTCCAGAAATGGATAAATAGTACATCAATGGAATCATCAGACCACATACAACACAAATGTGACAACCAATCTCATTAACTCATCCTAAACAAGGCAAATCGAGTGAAAGTAAGTTTGAGCACACAAATGGATATTCAGATTTCTCACGCATCTCTTAATCATTTTAAGTGATTCAACTTGCTTTAGACTCAGCATATCAAGATATTCATTAAGCATGGCATAGTTTAGTGAATGATGAGATTCGAAATGTTACCAAGTTTGAAGCACAGCTGAGTTGCAGTGATGTTTTGGCTACTCTGGCTCGAAACAGGTGTTCTCTAGGCCTTGAAATGATGGATGATGAAACTATTTCAACTCAAGGATGCACGAGCTAGCTTGAAACAATTTCTGCCATTGAAGGATGCTTGAAGAACAGTCGTGTAACCCCTCCTCCAGCTGCGAAATGATAGTGGAAATAAGCTTGAAATGATGCTTGGATGGTGAATGATCAAAAGCTTGCTCGAGTGCTATGGAAATTTTGCTCAGAAAATTCAATATGCAAAAATGCAAGTTGAGAGGAAAATGAGAGTTCTGGTGGTTTAGAGGCTGCTAGGGTTCCTTCAATGTGTCAGAAAATCTCTTATATTCATCTGTTTAGCCTTGCATAAGTGAGTGTTAAACAAGTTTAGCTCTAATGGATCAATTTGCTAAATTGCTAAACTTGGCCAAAATGCAAATGGAGGTGGTGTAATAGCAGCAGGAGCACGAATTGGGCTTCAAAATAGGCTGCAAATGGCCATTATACTTGCTGTTTTTTGTTGGTTCAATGAATGGTAAACTTGTTTTGTTTTAAAAGGACCAAAATGCATCATTTGCTAATTTCCAAAATATGCACATGGAGGTAAGTCCTGCATGATTTGGGCCTTAAAACATGTCTCAAATAACACACCAAACATTTCCCAATTGGCCAAATGGTGTGAAAAGCCTTAATTCAAAAAGTCAATGGTTGGTCAAACTTGAAATGAATAAAGTCAAGGCCAAAAATGCCATTTTGATTGGCAAGGTTTTGGAGGATGAAATTTATATTTTTGGAAAGAGGAGGAAAAATGTGGTTTGTAGGAAAAAACCCCACCAAAATTGGCCAAATGGTTTGAGAGATATGGCCTTTTGAAGTTCAAGATTTTGTGAAAATGATTTGATCATATCTTGACAACCATGCATGGGAATTGAGAGTTCTTGGACTTTTTGAAAATGGGAGAACAAGATCTTCAACTTTCATATTGGGAAAAAATTCATTTGAAGCTTATATCATGATGCAAGTTGAGAATCAAGAAGTTTCCATTTTTGGCAGTTAAAATTACAGGTCCAGTTTTTATTTTGGGAAATTTTCTGTTTGACTTGATTTTCTTCCATGATGAGGTTTGACATGATATATGAGGCTTATATAAGCATGAATGAGCTCCTTCAAATCAATTCTATCCATCAAATCACTGATTAAATCCACAGTTGACCAAGTTTGACCTTTCTAGGGTTTTGCTTGACTGAAGCACCTTCTGATGAATTCCAAACCCTAATTCCTTGAGACCTTGACTTCAAATGATGTCCCAAGTTGTATGGACTCTTGATTATTGATCATGGTGCCCAAATTCTGCAAGAATGGCCACCATCGACTGCTTTGACTGACTGTTGACTGTCTTTGACTTTCTAGGGTTTTTGACTGTCTGTACATGAACGGATGACCTCTGAGCCTTCAACCCTTGACTTGAACACTTCAAATGGACCTCCAAGTCATGTGAACTTGTTGGACAAACCCTAGGGCCTTGGCTCCTTGAGAAACACCCTTGCTTGCTTGGTTGACTGATCTCCTGATCAGTTTGACCTAATTCTTGACTTGCTTGCTCTTGAGGCAACTGAGGACAATGCAATGCTATGCAATGGATTCATGATATGCTATGACCTAATATGAGAATGTATGTACAATGATAGGTGCAAATTTGAGGTGCTACAGTTACCAATGATGATGAGTTAACATAATAAGAGAACAAGTAAAATATTGATAGACTTGTGTGAGGTTATATTTATCAAACACTTGGTATGCACTCCACACCAATTTTACTTAAATTGAATGTGCAAAATTTTACTTAGTTACAATCAAAGTGATTGCACCAATTTATCGAACAACTGCTATGCACAACAATTAAGCGAGATTGATTTTACTATTAATTTCAGACAAGACTCAATTTATGCAGAATTTAAGGAGTTAAGAGAAAGAGAGAAGAACACTAATTTTTTTTAGGCAGTTCCCCTTTCGGCCTCGCTTAGGGTACGTATGCCCCCAATTCTAAATCTAGAATTGAGATATTTATTAACAAGTTACAAAGTTTATACAAGAGAAGAAATGATCACCACTAACCAACCCCAAGTGTTGTTGCATATCCTATTCACTTCTCTCCCCTTGATTCAAATTGTACCAAGTCCTTAAAGCTTTCCGAACAAACCTTCGGTTATAGCTACCTTATTGTAAGAACTCCTTATTCTCCAAAACTCTAGCTAGGATGATTTTGACCACAAGACGCTTGAACCCTAACCTTTCTTCATAATCCTCCGGTTACCATTACTTATTTGAATGAACCCACCGTTCTTCAAACCTTTCACTCGGCTGAATCTATGAAGCAAAGAT
This sequence comes from Lathyrus oleraceus, assembly GCF_024323335.1. Lineage (NCBI taxonomy): Eukaryota > Viridiplantae > Streptophyta > Magnoliopsida > Fabales > Fabaceae > Lathyrus > Lathyrus oleraceus. The sequence continues at coordinate 12,171,007 of NC_066581.1, forward strand.
TAGTGGAAAAACCCCCAATTCTTGGAGGACAAAACCCCAATGGTTCTATTCAAGAAAACACCACTCAAAGCCTCTATCGAAACTAAGATTACACAATCCTATTTAGACGTTATCACCACAACAATGCACAATGATCAACAAAAATTGTTATGTGTAGTTGTTGAGAAATGAAATAAAGAATGAAGGTTAAGAGGAGCTTTAATGTATATCTTTAACTTTTCTTGTTATGTGTTAAAGAAGAGACTCTAGAATATATATATGATGCATGGACAAAGTAACATACATAACTGAGTTATTTTGCAAAAATACACAATAGAAAATTGAGTGCCAACAGTGACCACTCGACCTATTCACACAGGTCACTCGACCTGTTCAGACCCGAGGCAAAAACTTTTCAAGTGAACCAGGAAATGAGTCGACTCAAACAGGGGATGAGTCGACTCAAATAGGATTTTTTCAGAGTTGAGTCGACCTATGACTCGACCTGTTCAGACTTGTGGCCATATGGTTCAAATGAAACAGGAAATGAGTCGATGCAATCATATGGATGAGTTAACTCATTTAGTTTTCCCAGGATTGAGTCGACCTATGACTCGACCTGTTCAGACCCGAGAGTTACACAAATTGGAATATGTATGAATGAGTCAACCACTTCAAGGTGTGAGTCGACTCAAAGTTCTTAGACTGTCAAAAAATGGTTTTTGAGACGTATTTTGATCACTTGAAACCATTCTTTTATGAACCTAAGGTGCCAACGATGATCAAGTGCATTATTCAAATCAATGAGATGCTCCTATATGCATGGACACATTTCACTTATACTTTGAGCATGTTGGAGGACAAATGCATTCTATGATATGATGACACTGTCCAAAGCACACATTATGAGAAACTAAAAAGGTTTGACATCATTAAAATAAGGAATAGGAATCTTTGCCCTCACATACTCCCCCTTTTTGATGATGGCAAACCGTTGCATAATCGCATACTTTGATAGACATCCTCCCCCTGATTTTATGCATGCCTTCAAAAATTCTGCTATTATAAATCTGCTATTGTGTTTCTATTGCTTCTCCCTCTTTGACAACATCAAAAAGAAACAATGATACAGTCAAAGGGAAACAAATATATTCACAAGCACTTAGTCAACTACTTTGCAACAAATAGACATTAACAACCATGCATATAACTTGAAGTCACTGTAAGAATTATAGGCATAAATATTGCATGGAGCAAAAGAAAATAGGTAAATAACGTAGTGGTAAATTCATGATCATCAAGCTATGGATAAGCTAGATGTCAATAAAACCAGAGTCACCACCGCGCTTTTATTGTTTCCAAGGGAAAAGGGAAAAGTATGAATAAAACCCAAAAGATAAGAAGTTTTCAAATCAAAACTAAAAAAATGACAGAGATTACAGGTAAGGGGGTTGGTTACACAGAGGGAACGTGTTAGCACCCAAAGTGTCCTAGGTACTCCTAGGGAGCCCTTTTCTTGTGTGCATATGTGTTTTTATACAAATGATGTTCGCAATAAATAGAATGGGGGGATGAGAAAAGAATTCATTAATTATATTTTCGTGTTTGACAAAACCTTCGGACTTATGCCTACGTACCAACATAAAATGAGGGATCAAAACCTCATAGTTCGTGGTATCAATTTCAAAGTGAGTGCATTGCTTTTAACAAAATTTTAAGTTTAAAAAAGTCATAAAAGGTATTGCACTTTGAAAAATGATGAGACACGACCTAGCAAAGCGCAATCGCACGCTCGCAATGATGGACTGAACAGAGTCACCACCGAAATTTATTTATTCCTAAAAAGGAAAGGGGAAATATCGATAAAACCCAAGAAAGAACGACAATGATTATGGTCGTCGCAACCAATATCAGGGTTCGGGAGTCGATAACGCAAGGGGAAGGTATTAGCACCGCTTACGTCTGTTGTACTCAACGGGAACAATTAGGTTAATTGTGTGCATTATTGTTATCTTAGAAATGTTAGGCTTCTCGAGTTATTAGGTAGGAAAGAAAGAAAGGGTGAGAGGAGAATGTTTTTGGATTTTTAATGAAGGACTAAACCTAAGTTTTTTATTAGTGGGCCTGACAAGATTTACAAATCCTGCTCCTACGTATCTCAATAGAGAAGTCAAGGCTTACGTAGTTCTGGGTAGAAAATTTTTGTTTGTTGGTTGATTTTAGAGAAAGCTATATTGTATTAATCAACGAAAACATTGTTTTACCCAAAACAGATGAGGAGCGAGCGTATACCGCACATCGAATGGATTTACAAATCAACATTCGGAAAAACGTCACTTATCTCAACTCAACAATTATGGCCGAAGCATTGCTTTGCATCATCTCAAGACAAGATGTCTTTCGTTTATGAAAAGGGTGTTTGACTAATCGCACGACGGCGAAAAAAAGAGTTTGATTGGTTGAATGTATTTTGAGTAATGGCGAGAACTTGGATGAGAGAGATATCCATCTCGAATCCTAGTCTCAGGTGTGTGTGGTATCCACCACATTCATTTCCATCTTACTGGAAAAAGTGTTTAATAAAGATTAAGTGTTTTGAATTTGATTGAGAAAGGGGTTTGAAGAAACTGCATTGACAATGACAACGAGATTTAAGATAGGCGAGGCATCCACCTCGAATCTTAATCTCAAGAGTGCACGGTATCCACCATGTTCCATTTCCATCTTTATCGAAAAGGTATTAATATAGGATTTAAGTATTTTTGAGTTTGAAAGACGAGTACTTATGACTTGTAAGCTCTTACAGCTTGGGTCTAATACTCGGGACTACGTCTGGATATTTCACCCAGGTAATCTTTTTCTTCCAATTTTATTAAGGAAATGGTTCTAATATTTGCAAATGTTTTGGAGGGAAGACAAACACGTATGGCTTACAAGCTCTTACAACTTGGGTCTAGCATTCGGGACTACGACTGGATATTCCATCCAGGTAATCTTTTTCTTCAAATTTTATTGAGAAAAATACGTTTGAATATTTTCAAATATTTTGAAGAGAAGATGAATACATAGGGCTTACAAGCTCTTACAACTTGGGCCTAGTATTCAGGACTACGACTGGATATTCCATCCAGGTGATCTTTTTCTTCAAATTTTATTGAGAAAAATACGTTTGAATATTTACAAATATTTTGAAGAGAAGAAGAATACATAAGGCTTACAAGGTCTTATAACTTGGGCCTAATATTCGGGATTACGACTGGATATTCCATCCAGGGTAATCTTTTTCTTCAGATTTTAATTATGAGAATGACTTAAATAATAAATTAAAATAATTAAAGTACAAAGATTTGAAATTATTGAAAGTTAAGTTGATGTTGCTTAAGATCTCATTGTAAGAAGGCCCAAGAGTAAGCCATGGAACTGGATATCAACCGAAATCGGGAGCAAACTGAATTTAGCTTTAAGCCTTTTTAGAGTGGACTCATGTAAGAATCACTCTATAAGAAGCCGAGCAATCGAATATATGCACCTCAAGAGATTTTCGAAAGCCAAATTATATTTTAACTTCCTAAATTGCAATGCAATGAGATCGATGCAACAATTAACTTAATAATCTACGTAGCCATTAAAATCTATTAATCAATTAAACTATGATCAAACAAATCTAAATAATGAACAAATAACTAGTTACTAATTTAAATGTAAAAAAAATGAAATGTGGATGTAAATTAGCAAAAGGGCTTGAAAAGGCCCAAGGCCCACATCCTAGAAAAACCTAATATAAAAATTAAATAAAAAATAGAAATACAAGAGGTAAGGATAACGGTACTTCTTTGAAGAGGAGGGATGGGATTTCAACTTTCAAAAGCCTCCACTCGTATTGAGACACGTGGCCAGGGGATAAAACCAAACTTTTTCTTCCACTACCTCACGTGAAAGCAACATAACATAGTTTCTTCTTCAAACTTACATCCTCTCCAAGAAATACCGTGTAATTGGGAACTACACATGAAAGCCTAAAATTCCTGCCTAACAGATCCAATCTTGGTCTTCCCCTTTCCAACAACTTTCTTCGGCAACAAATTCTGATGAATGTTAGGCAAAACACCTCCATTAGCAATAGTAACAGATCCCATCAACTTGCTCAACTCCTCATCGTTCCTCACAGCAAGTTGAATGTGTCTTAGTACAATCCGTGCCTTCTCGTTATCCCTTGCAGCATTACCCGCAAGTTCCCAAAACCTCAACACAAAGGTATTCAAGAACAACAGAGAGGTAAATCGGTGAACCATATCCAACACGTTGAGCGTAACGACCTTCTTTAAGGAAACGAGCGACACGGTCGACGGAGAACTGAAGACCGGCTTTGCTTGATCTTGAAACGAATTTGGTTTTAGGTTTGCCTCTTCCGCCTTTTTTGGTTGTTGCCGGTGTGGTGATGGTATAGTCGATAGAGTTGTTGCTTATGGGTGGATTTACGGTTGGATTCAGTCGGCAAATGGAATGGTGATGCGTGTTTGCTATAGGCGATGGACACACAAACGGAACAGGAGACAAGGCGATAGCACACTTCCTAACAACTTTAGCATGGTGGTAATTGCTGAGATGTAAGTGATGTTGCTGTTGCATACCAACTTGATTGAAACAGCAGCAGAAACTCATAACAGAGGTTGTCGCAGGCCGACTTTGATGTGTCACTGTGAGGCGTGGCGGGGGAGTATGGATTGATTCTTTAACTGCGAAAGAGATGTATGACGGAGGGGAGAGCTATAATCTAACAACTTGTTTGGTTGCTATGTCGCTGCTGACTTATGGATGGAGCTTAAAGGAGTTTCGCCAGCAGTTGTGGCTAGAAGGTTTGGTGAACGACGAGCTAAGTTGTTGTTCGCAATTGAGGAACTTTTACATGGTGTTTGGAAGTGTAATAAGAAGAATGGTGGTGATGTACATTGTAAGTTTTTGATTCATGTGCGTGGTCGGCTTGTGTTGTACCACTAACAGTGGATACGTTACAATCACAGAAAAATGATCAAACACTAGGATTAATTCACGGAGTCAAAGCGTGGGAGTGAAGTCATCGACAAAGACATTTGTATCAGTCTCAACAAAAAACCAACTCCTTGACCCGCGGTAAAGCTCAACATGACGGTTGTCGTCAATGTGAAGACGTGATACAAAATGATTGCGGCGAGGTAGAGTTGTGCTTGTTGTAGTTCACATGAAGAATGTCACTTGATGAACGTGTTATAATGGTGATTGTAAAGGAGATTTTATTGGAGTTGTATGTGTGAAGAGTGAGGTTAAGTAGTTCTTGGCGGTTTTGAAAGAGAAATATGGATAATCCATGTGTTACAGCGTGTAAAAGAGATTATTACAGGGTTTCAAAAATGTTGTTCATTAAACTCATGATTTCAAGCTATTTTTCTCCATAAAGCTTCAGTGGTCAGTGGTATTTGTAGAATGACTAAGGTTATTAAGGGTGATAGTGAAGAGCATGGTTTTTTTAAGGATCTTTTGTGGTGGTAGCTATTGTAGTATCGAAGAAAAATATGAAAATATGGTGATGTAAAAGAAATGGGCCCCACTGAGGTTAGTATAGTGACCTCCTTTTATGATAGCAATAAGGAAGGAAGATAAAGTGTTGTCTCAAAGGTGTTTTGTTGTGTAGCATGGCTATGCTGTGTCACGAGACAAAATGTTACATGGAGAAGGAAAATTCTTCTTTTCTCACCAACTAACCAACTTATCTCAATCTTTCTTTTCTCTTTTTGGGATTTCAAATTGAAATATGAGATAGAGTTGTAGCAATTGGATAGGAGCGCTGCTCCCTCCTCCTATTAGCCTCTTCCACAATCTTATTTATACCAAAACTTAGGGTTACTCATGCAATGCAAATATCATACATGTCCTTGTGAATATTTTTTGTGAATTAAAAAAAGTTTAAATTATTCAAAACAAATAAATTTAAAAATAAAAAATAAATAAATATTAAATCAACGTAATAAAATTGAAATGAAAATATGACTAATCCTATTTATTTTTTATGAACATATTGATAAAATACAAAAATAAAATGATTCCAAAGTGAATAAAAATCAGACGTAAAATTATTTGAAATTATAAAATGAATGCACAAAAATGATCAGTTCAAAATAAACCTCTCGTAAATATACAGTGTTTGAGCCAATTTTGAAATGGAAAACGCACGGCTAAAATGCTCAGACGGACCAAAACGTGACCGAAAAATTAGCCGAAAAATAAATCGAGCACACCAGGTTAAACTACGCAAAATGTAGATTAATAAAATTGATGTCTGCAAGCTTGATCTTGAAATTTTTCGCCTGCTGTTTTGGCACACATTTGACAATTAATTCAACCGATTTGCCCGTAGATCCGAAAACTTATTATGGCTGACATTCTAGGCATTATGCGACATGGAATGCATGTTATGTTATGAAAAGATGAAACAATCATGATGGATATATTGACACGATGATTCAGGGCCAAGATTGGGGTGTGACAGTTGCCCCTATTTAAGTATCTTCAACTTGAGAATATGAAGCAGGACACTCTTCATATGATTATAGTGGGAGATAGTTAAATACTAAGAAGACCCAAATTTTGATCCTGAAATGCAAATGATATGAGATGTTATGAATGTATGAATGACCATTTTTTGTTTTTGATTTGCTAGGGATATGATATGAGATGAACCCAACTGAATATTTTGTGATGGATGAAGAATGACAAATGGACCTGTGGGGAATGATGGAGGCATGTTATTACGGTGGTCGATATGAAACAAAAATGAAGGTGAAAACTTGTTGGGGATAACAATCCTACTGTAGGAAAGACAACTAGGGAATATGCAAAGAGACTTTAACAACAGGTTCGTACATGACCTGACAAATACCGGAATATTCAAAGAATTTTCAACAACAGGTTCAAACATGTCCTAACAACACCAGAATATTCAAAGAATGCTAAATTCACAAGTTCAAACCTAACTGGGCAGCATTAGGGAACATATAAAGAATGTTTGAACAACAGGTTCAGACATTGACTTGATGACAACCTGAATATCAAGGAAAGTTTAGTCAACAGGTTCATACATGATCTGAAAACATCGGGAAAAAAATCAAAGAATTCCATCAATAGGTTCATACATGACCTGACAACACCGGGAAAAAAAATCAAAGAATTCTATCAATAGGTTCATACATGACCTGACCACACCGGGAAAAAAATCAAAGAATTCTGTCAATAGGTTCATACATGACCTGACCATTTGGAGTATTCACAGAGTTTCAATAACAGGTTCAAACATGACCTGACAATGTTAGGGGATATCAAAAGGTTCTATCAATAGATTCAAACATGACCTGACAATACTGGAAAATTTACAAAGAAAGTTTCATCAACAGGCTCATACATGACCTAACAGCATTGGAAAGTTTAAAGGATTTCAACAACAGGTTCATACATGACCTGACAGCATTGGAAAGTTTAAAGGATTTCAACAACAGGTTCATACATGACCTGACAGCATTGGAAAGTTTAAAGGATTTCAACAACAGGTTCATACATGACCTGACAGCATTGGAAAGTTTAAAGGATTTCAACAACAGGTTCATACATGACCTGACAATGCTAGAAAATCAAGGAAAGTTTAATCAATATGTTCATACATGACCTCAACATTAAGATATTTAAAGAAAGTTTCACTCATAGGTTCAGGCATGACCTAACAATACTTGGAAATATCAAAGGGAGTTTTATCAACAGGTTCATGCATGACCTGACGACACTGGAAAATTCAAATAAAGTATATTCATAGGTTCATGCATGACCTGACAATTCTAGAGGTTTCACAGAGATTCTAACAACAGGTTCATACATGACCTAAAAAACACTAGAAAACCCAAAAAAACTTCAACAACAGGTTCATATATGACCTAACAATATTGGGAAGCAAACAAATCAAGTTTCATCAACAGGTTCATACATGACCTGACACTTTAGAATACAAATGACAGTTCTGGAGATTTCTCAAAAGAAATTCATCCGATCAAAGATTTTGGAGATTCCTAACAGGGAATTTATGCAAAACAAAGATAAACGGGAGTCTTCTTATAAGTAGATCATCCACGCAAAAGGCTACGATGATTCTTTAAAAATAAATCAAATAAAATCAACATCATTGGAGTTTTCTAACACGAAAAGCCTCCAAGCTTCTGGGAATTCCTTAAGATGATGATCCATACATGACTTTCACGGAACCATCAAGAAAGACAGGGTATTCAAACTCTCTGTACGTGCCAACAACAATTGGATTTTGATTGTAAGCAATGGATTACAACCAGCTTTTAACGGATTTTGCCAACAACAATTGGACTTTGACCATAAGCAATGGATTACAACCAGCTTTTAACGGATTTTTCCAACAACAATTGGACTTTGACCATAAGCAATGGATTACAACCAACTTTTAACGGATTTTGCCAACAACAATTGGAATTTGATTATAAGCAATGGATTACAACCAACTTTTAATGGATTTTGCCAACAACAATTGGACTTTGACTGTAACCTTTAGTAAAACAATTACTGGCTACAACGGAATTTTCCAGCAACAACTGGACTTGAACTTATATTGGCGACAACCAAACTTCATATACCAATTACGATTATTTACAAATAGAGCGACAGTGATGCCAACGACAATTGGGTTTAAAATGAGTTATAGTAACAACTGAGCTTGAAAAATTCCTAGTGACAACTGAATTTTAGGAGACACCAATGAGCCTTGAAATAATGCTAGGGAATGGACTATGGGTTCTGGAAGTGCGTCAGAACAAAAATGACATGTTTGATAATTCATCAAAGAGTAAAAGAAACGAATTCTGGAAATGTATCAGAATTACAAGTGATATTCTGGAAATACATCAGAATACAAACACACCCGGTAATACATCGAGGAAATTTTGGAAATACATCAGAATACAAGACGAACATATTTGAGAATACATCAGATAGGTGGGGAAACATCTGGAAATACATCAGACAAGTTATGGAAATACATCAATAAATGAAGGAGTAATCCGGAAATTCGTCGGATAATCCCCAAAAGGAAATGAACCTCATGGGCAAAATTGCCAACTGAGTCGGACTTGAAAATGACTGCAAACACCGGATGATGGTTTAAGGGAACCAAAGACAAACTGGAAGTAGAGGTCAAAGGATATAGGATCAACAACAAGACTTGGGTCAATGCAAAATGAGCTCGAAGTACATTTCGGCTATGCATGATTTGAATTTCTTTTTATGCATGATATGTGAATGATCATGATATGAAAATGCTGACACTTGAGTGGACTGGGAGTTTGTAAAGGATTTTTATGGAAGCCGTGATTCCTCAACACCGAGAACTCAACCAAATATTTTGTGATATATGTTGTTGTAATACCCCAAAATTTACCCTTCATTTTTCCTGGACGCATGGGATTATGTTTTACACATCATTAGCATCATACTAGGTCATATTCATTACATACTGCATCAGTGACATGGAAATCAGGTTTTGATTGATCACTCCTTAACATAAGGAGCCCACACACAGCAAGATTGAGAATTGGACTTCATTTTCTAAATATACAAGTCTCAAGGGTCTCAGGGGGCACCAGGTATCTTATTATGGTCTTCAGTTCATCAATGAAGAATTCAGAGCTATCAGAGTGTTCATCTGGATTTAATCAGGAAATTAGGGTTTCATGGCTACCTGCAACAGGCAATGTTTGGTTGGAAGTAGAGGAGCTTATCCATGTCATGATTGGAGAGGCATCTTGGCCTAGGAAGATTCATAATTATCTCAGAAAGATCCATTGGCAATCAGTGCAATCAGTTCCCGATCATTTTTGCCCGAAAATTAGGGTTTGGTATAAAATCAGTTTATTTCTGATTCCTTGGGTGAAACTCTTTTCCATGGCCCTCCATATGTCCACAAGGGTCTACATACAAAAAATCAGCTCTTTATTTGAGCCAGAGGTACTTCAATTGATCACTGGAATTGGGATCAGACACTTTGGGAAAAGTCAACTGTGGGGCCAAAAAAGTCAACTCCTGACTTTTTGAGAGTGGAATCTCAAAATCCATGCTTAAGGGAGCCTACATGTGAAATTTGATCAAGGTTGGATCATGGATTCATCATTTAATCAGGAATTGGAAAAGTTACTTAATTTGGAAATGGTTGACTTTCCATTTAGGGCAAGTTTTTATGATTATTGCACTAACTTTAAGCCCATTTTCCATCAATCCAAAAGCTCCATTTGAAAATTTCTCTAACATGAAAGTTGTTCCTATTGTTCCAAGCTTTCTAGAAATATAAAGTTTGCTCCATTTGGATTAAAATTGAGAAAGTTATGCTTAGTCAAAGTGAGACATATTTTTAGGACACTTAGAAAAATTTCTAAGTCCAAAAATCTTCAAAGTTTGTCAAGACTTCTTGGCCAGTTTTCTTGCACTTCAAGGCATCATTTGAAAATGTTTTCTTCACAAAAATTATACCTTGCCATGTCCTCTTTCACCTCCTTTTAGAATCATTTCATTTGGATCCATGGTTTGAGAGATGCATTCATTTAAAGTGGGCACCATGATTTGATTTTCTAGGCAGATTTTCGGCCAAACTGGCCCAATCAGTTTTGCATGGTGAAACCTGATCTTGATGACCATTTTTCACATCCTTCCATTCATAATTTCAACTTGTGCTCAACATGAAAGATGACATACTCCATGAGATCTTTCTACTGTTTGCATTATTTCATCATTTGGTAGCTTGCTCATCAAGTTACATGGCCTCAAAGTCACTACCTTGGAATGTTTTCTTGCTTGCCAAACAAGCCAGGCTGCATGCTGCACAAACCAGCCCATGTTTTGGCCATGCATTGGATATTTACTCACTTAAATTTGGCCCAAAATAACACAAGCTTCACATGCCCTAATACACCTCACTTTGCATTTTTATTCTTATGGATATCATTTGTTTCAAAGCCCATTTAAACACTTGACCTACATATTTAAAAGAGGCAAACCCTAAACCTAAGAGGAAGCATTGGAATTTCATGGCAAGGAGGCAAAGCTTCATCACATATCAGATTCCATTCCACTTCTATTTTCCACTAGGTAATCATCTCTTCCATGGCCATGTTATGCTTGCTTCATGCTATGCTCATCATCATATTCATTTTCATGCCAATCATATGCTTGTGTTAATGCTATTGATTTGTGTTGCTGAATTTTTACCTTTGCCCGTGTCCATGTTGACCTCTTGTGGTCAACTTTTCTCCATGATTAAGCCATTATTTTACCTAAAATAAGATACCATGATGATCTATACATTTCGTACTTGATGTTTGGTTTTTATTTCATCTCATTTGGTGCACTATGACATGCGTATTATTGAGTGGAAAATTGAGAAAACTCACTGGTTTTCACGTGTGGCTGCATGCATGGCTAGGGTTTTTCTTTTGGCTTGTGAATAAGATGATACGTGGCGCCTTGATAACCGTTAGATCGTGCGCTCATGTCTTAACCCTGGTCGTGTTTTCTTTTTTTGTCCTTTAGTAACTTAAACCAAGTTGTCCAATTGATAAATGTTCACATGCCATTTTTTATTAAAATGTTATTCTGATGGTGTCACGCTTGATTTAAATGATTTGGACCATGGGCCTATGCATTTCGCTTTTCACACCCCACTCTCAAGGCCCACTAACAATCCATTTTATTTTCTTATTTTAATTTCCACTTATTTTCTGTTTAGATTTTGATTATTTTAAAATATTTCCTTTGTCCATAAAAATATCAAAAAATATTTTCCACATTTCTTAATGTCTTATTTAATTTTATTTAATTTTTATTTTCGTATTTATTTAATATTAATATTTTATTTTAATTATTCTTTCCAAGTGGTTCACTTTAACATGCTTTTTTTTCTTGATTTTATTTTTATGTCTTAAAATTATTTTTAGCTTTTGATTTTTGAGATGAAGGTTGACCAATGTCCCATGGTCAACCTGACCTTTTCTTGGAATTTTATTTCACATTTTCTATTTATTTTGGGATTTATTTTTGACCTAGTTTGGTTGGTTGACTTTTGCTTTGACCTCTATTTTATTTCAATTAATTTTTGTACTAATTTTCATTATTTTTAAAACCTTTTTGGGGGATGATGATGTCTTGTCCCCACCTCATTTAATTTAATTTTTCATAATTTTCTTGATTAATTTGCTATTTATTTGATAATTATTAAGTCGGCTTGAATTTTCAGTTGACTTCTTTATGATCGATGTTTGACTTAGGGATTGCTTATGGCAATTGAAGAGATCTTTTGATCCTCCTTTGTTCATCTCATATGCCATGTATTGGAGGCCTTGATCTTGATTTTATTTGATCCTTACCTCATTTCTTGATTTAATTATTCAGTGGACCCTTTTGTGCATTTCTTTTCATCTGTCTGATTCATCTGTTATCTTTTGCACTTGTTTCTTTCATCCATGTTCACTATTGTTTGATTGTTTAACATGTTTATACTTCCCATGCATTGTTTAATGTTCCATTATTTAATTCTTTGGTTTGATTATATACTTGTCTACTTATCTGATTTAATTGGGTAACTGTTGCCTACTTGTATGATGTATGAGGCATATATTCTCATTGTTTAATTTCCATGAACCATCCCCATTCATAACTAATGTACCTCTCTCCCATAAAGTGTATAATATTTATTTCTCTCATTCTTTATTCATCTGTTAGTACAAGAATTAAAACGAACATCCGATAATCATTTCAAAACAAGATCAAAAGCTCGACCCAACATCGAGTAATCATTTTCAAAACTTAACAGAACCAACACATATTCATCCATTCTCTTGTAAGTTGATTGCTTCATGCATCACCATCTACCTGTAAGTTGATTGCCTCAGGCGTCGCCATCTACCCTTATCCGTGGCTCCTCTCCTTGCTCCATCCGTCGACTCTTGTTCCGTTTAGGTAGCACCCATTAGGTAGAACCCTTTGTATGATAACATAGGTAGAATTCCCTTTTTTCTTTGCATGCTAACATTAGGTAGATGTTCCCCTCTGTAAATCCTAACACATAGGTCCACATTGCATGACAACTCTAGGGCAGAGCTTCCCCACTTTTTAGACCTTACGTGCGTCTCCGATCTTGTGGCATGTCAATCCGTTCTATTACAAAGAGGTAATTGCCTAAGACTCGATTCAGCGAGCTGCGACACCTACTGCTAGGACGTTGAACACATTGCCTACTTTCCTTCGACACAACTGGTGTCCTCTTTTGTAAGTCCATGTTCAGATGGCAATCCTTAACCCCTAGTTAGTTGAACTACGACAACTCTGATTCTCATGTTCAAATGAGATACGTAGGCACGAGATGCGATGCCTTGCCGAGTTTTGACTGACGACTAGCAACTAATCCTTGTTTGCTTTCGCCCTTGTTGCGATCCTTTTCTCTCACCCTCGTTGCGATCGAGACCTTCCCTTTCTCTTGCCCTATTTGCAATCGAGACCCTTGCTCCCGTAGTTAGTTGAACTACATTTTGCTCTGATTCTCATTCCAGATGAGATACGTAGGCATAAGACGCGATGTCTTACCGAGCACACATCTCTTTATCCCATAGGTAGCCAAGCTACGAAGACTCTGATTCTCATACTCAGATGAGATACGTATGCAGTCGATGCGACATCCGTGCGAGTCATTTTCTTTTGACCTTCTTTTAGCAGATAGTACATTAGATTTACCTACACCCTTTAGACAAGAACAACAAGAGTGGATCCCGTAGAGTACTACGGATGCGTAGGGGTGCTAATACCTTCCCTTCGCATAACCGACTCCCGAACCCAAGATTTGGTTTCGAGACCTTGTCTTTTCCTTCTCTTCAGGTTTTCTTCGATAGTTTCCTTTCCCTCCTTTGGGATAAATAACAAACGGTGGCGACTCTTATGTTTTCTTTCTTTCGCCGGTTGTTTCGTTTCGCATTTTCGATTGGGACAGTTGTCAAAGGAGAATTCGATCGAGCTTGACAGTCATAACTTGGCCAAATGGATGGATCCTTTCGGAGGATTAAAGAATCGTGCTAGTATAATTTTCAGGCACTCATCTTAAACTCAATAGTTTTTGACGCATGGTAGAATTTGTTTGAGAAATTTGAAAGCACGAAGAAAGAGGTTCTGCCCCTCTGTGGCTCATCTTGCCCTAGTCTGTTGGGTCTTTAAAAATGTTCACCTTGAAAGTGGGTTTGAAACAGCTTGACATGAGACGATCTCAAGATGGCTTGCCCCAAGTGTTCGAGACTTGCAGTGGTCTACCCCTGATTAACCAAATCTTGGAACGATAGACTTTTGATTGACTGTCCTTGGCTTGTTGGACTCAATGAGCTTCTAAGGTGGCTTGCCCCTGTCTGAGTCTTGAAGCAAATTACTCTTGGCTAGATGACCCTTAGGGTGATTGGCTTGGATTGACCGATACTCAAAATGATTTTCTCTGACTAGACTTCTTTCACTTTATCAAATTCCTCAACTATATATTGTTGGAATTTCTTTGATGCTAAGTGTTGACTTGCAAATAAGATTGTTCATTCAAAAAATGGTAATTTTAATGCAGTGCTTATGCAAAAATTTAAAATCAAAATTTATTGATATGAATGGGTGAAATACAGTGAGCAGGTCACTAATAAGAACACAATGATGATCTAGTCATTCTCAGTGTGCAAGATGATGTAATCAGATGATTAACAAAGATCGTTTGGAGTCAGGTTAACACAACCTTGTTTGTAATATGCTTTCAAAATAGACCCTGCCTCAATTAGGTCTTTAAAGGATTGTAACGTGGTCTGGTTCACTGTTTTTTTGAAACAAAAGGACATAAGGCTCAAAATTTATTTTTACCCACCCCTTCTTCTTGATGATCTCCAGTTCCTATGTTCAGTTAATTCAATACATGCATTCGACTTCGAAGGTGTGAAAGTGAAAATGAGGATTCAAGATGAGATTTTCTTGAAATGGCAGTCACCTTATTTTTGTTGAGGATTTAATGACCTATTTTGATTTATTTATTTTATCCCTATTTTTCCTGGACCGCTTCTTTAAAGATTCCGGTCCACCGGGATGCCCTAACTTTTGCCCAAGTCATTTTGTGGTATTTGACTTAGCGGACTTTTTTCTGTTTTTTTTAAAAACGTGTTGACTGCCACATTATTGGTGGATGAGGATCAACCAACACTAATTTTAGCTTTTCTCAACTTCTTCGACACTTCAACATGTGCGCGAAGGATAACATGTGGTTGAACCTAATTGGAGGGTGTACATATGGACGATTTTTTTTTGAAAGATCGAATGCACGGTCAAACTATCTGAACATAACTACTCTGCCCTGGGTTAAGATTAAGGGTTTTAGATCCGAAATAAACACCAACTTCTAGGCTCAAAGTGGTTGACTAGGGATTAACTCCTTATCTCTTCAGTGTTTGGGGATTTGAAATAATGCCTTACATCATCGACAAGGTTTATTCAAAAGCATACCACAAAAATTTCAGGTGTTTCGTTTTCATCATCCTCCTTCCAATCTTAGTTAACACAACAGTTTGATAAACAAAAGTGAATGAGAGGAGTATTTTTGTTTTTAACATAAATGAAAAACGAGTGAATACGAATGGATTAATTCAAAAGATGCATAAACATTTCATTAATCTTACCAATGCAAAGAAAACAAAAATGGTTAAAAGCAATTAACAATCAACATGCGAGGACACTACAAAAGAAATGCTGAAACAACCAAATGATTGCCAGCTTGGGAATGACTTCTTCAAACTTGATCCATTAACTTATGGGGACACCCCTTGAGATCTTCGCACTTATCCGGTCGATGGGTTAACATTTACCACCAAGCTTCCTTCTTGAAAGGCTATGTACCCGTCGTCAATCATCTGTTGTACTTTGGCTTTGAAAGCGTTGTAGTCTTCGGTTGAATGCCCTTCTGACCCGACATGATATCCACATTGCACATTTGGGTCATACCCGGGTGGGTAAGGTTGTGAAACCGGCTTGAGAGGCTTGGGAACCACCAACGAGTTTTGAATTAGAGGTTGTAGAAGTTGGCTATATGTCATGACGCTTGGATGACGAGGGGCATTTCTTCTTTCCAAGTTAGTTTGGGGCCTAAGATGATTTTGACGTTGATTTTGATATCTCGGGCCTTGGGCTTGTTGATTTGGATGAGGAGCAAACCAGGATTGTTGGTAATGAAGACCAAAAGGTAGTGGTTGCTGGTATGGCACTTTGGGCATTGCTAACGGCTCATTTTCAGCCACTTGAAGGTTGGGATCAATAACCTTTTTGACATTGGCACGATGATCTTCAAATTCTTTTCCTTCAATCTCATCGTTGAACGCAACCCTCTTGGATCCCCTACTCATTTCTCTTTTTATTTCGTTGGTATGGGTCGTGACATCGGAAATCTACGGCGATATCTCAATGCTCTTACCAGAAAATGATGATATCTCATTAGCCATATCCTTGACCTCTTCCTTGTGGTACAAAACCTTGAGGGGTTTTATTGGTCCTTTCCCTTTCTCATTACCTGGCCCAGAAATCAAGATATATGTACCTGAGCCTTCCACCTTGAGTGTTAATGACCTTATGTCAATCAACCTTTGCAGCTTGAACTTAAAACTCTTGCATTCCTCGATGGAGTGCCTCATTGTTCCAGTATGGTATCCGCACTTGACCTTCAGGTGATCTTCTTCAAAGACTAAGCTCTTTTTGTTAATCAGTTCTCGTACCAAGGCTTTCAGCGCTAAGCAAGAATCTAGGTCATGTCCCACTGCCCCTTTATGAAATTCACATGTTGCAGTTAGATTGTACCATGACAGGTATGGTGACGTAGGTGTGAGAGCTCGAGGGGTCACCAAAGCATTCTGGATCAGCTGTGGGTAGAGCTTGCTATATGGCACCGGAATCGGGTCGTTGTGATTTTTGTTCCCCTTGTTCTGATTCTGATTTTTGTTCTGAATCTGACTTCGATGATTTTGAGGAGGAATAGCCAGATGATGTTGATGATGACATCCTGAGGGAGGGTCATATGCCGGTAGATGAGGAGTTGTCACATAGAATTTCCCTTGACTTGGGGTAACACCTTATGGATGTGGAGTAGTAACTTCCTCTGTTACCGCAATGGGTATGGGATGACCCTCTTTTCTCAATAAGGCTTGCAGGGTTTCCACGACCCATCCCATTTGGCTCTTCAAAAGATTGAGTTCCTCCTTCAATGCTTCTTGACTTTTCCTTAGCTCGCCCATCATCTCTTGAGACATGGTTCTTTGTTCTAAACGCGTGTCAGGAATCACTTTGCTGATCATGGACAAAGGATGAATGAGTTTTTTTTTGTATTTTTTCTGGAAAATGACATGCATTATGATGAGATGCAGATGCAATGGAATGTGAATGAATGCAATACAAGCCATGCATATTTGTTTTTTCCTCAATACACGGGTTCAAAAGTCTGAGGTACTGATGAATCTGATTACTTTCCAAGAATAGGTTCTCACCGGGTACAATCTAGGGTTACAAAGGTTCCCAGAGTCATGGATCCATTAGACTGTTTGCTACCTGCGGCAACTTACTTGTCGGGCATCAACTCCATCCAAAGAATCTACTCTAAGTGAGGTTCTCGCATCGATCCAATGAGAAATTCATCTCGCAGACCCACACTATGCAACCATCTTTCCTAGTTGGACACATGATTAAGGTTCTACAAATGGTCCTTAGAGTCACGGATCCTTATGAAAATATCGAAGCTTACAACAACTTACTTGCCGAGCAACAACATCCTCCAAAGGATCTACTCTAAGTGAGGTTCTCGTACTGACCCAACAAGAAATTCATCTCGCAGACCCGCACTACTCAACCTCGTCCTATCTTATGTTTTTACTCAAGACTCGGGTAAAAAGTCTTTCCCACAAGGTTTGCAATCAGAGTATCCAAGTACCAAAGCATAGTGGAACCAATACAACAAATTTTATCAATATGACAATAAAGATAGAAAAACAATAAAGAAAAGCCACACAAGTAAACAAACAAAGGCAGACATACGACCTAACTAGGCTTGACTCACTTAGGGAAAGAGTCTTATTCCCCAGCAGAGTCGCCATCTGGCGCACCTCGAAAAATGATGAGACACGACCTAGCGAAGCGCAATTGCACACTCGCAATGATGGACTGAACAGAGTCGCCACCGAACTTTCTTTATTCCTAAAAAGGAAAGGGGAAATATCGATAAAACCCAAGAAAGAACGACAATGATTATGGTCGTCGCAACCAATATCAGGGTTCGGGAGTCGATTACGCAAGGGGAAGGTATTAACACCCCTTACGTCTGTTGTACTCAACGGGAACCATTAGGTTAATTGTGTGTGTTATTGTTATCTTAGAAATGTTAGGCTTCTCAAGTTATTAGGTGGGAAAGAAAGAAAGGGTGAGAGGATAATGCTTTTGGATTTTTAACGAAGGACTAAACCTAAGTTTTTTATTAGTGGGCCTGACAAGATTTACAAATCCTGCTCCTACGTATCTCAATAGAGAAGTCAAGGCTTACGTAGTTCTGGGTAGAAAATGTTTGTTTGTTGGTTGGTTTTAGCGAAAGCTATATTGCATTAATCGACGAAAACATTGTTTTACCCAAAACAGATGAGGAGCGGGCGTATACCACACATCGAATGGATTTACAAATCAACATTCGGAAAAACGTCACTTATCTCAACTCAACAATTATGGTCGAAGCATTGCTTTGCATCATCTCAAGATAAGATGTCTTTCGTTTATGAAAAGGGTTTTTGACTAATCGCACGGCGGCGAAAAAAAGAGTTTGATTGGTTGAATGTATTTTGAGTAATGGCGAGAACTTGGATGAGCGAGATATCCATCTCGAATCCTAGTCTCAGGAGTGCGTGGTATCCACCACGTTCCATTTCCATCTTACTGGAAAAAGTGTTTAATAAAGATTAAGTGTTTTGAATTTGATTGAGAAAGGGGTTTGAAGAAACTGCATTGACAATGACAGCGAGAGTTAAGATAGGCGAGGCATCCACCTCGAATCTTAATCTCAAGAGTGCACAGTATCCACCATGTTCCATATCCATCTTTATCGAAAAGGTATTAAGATAGGAATTAAGTATTTTTGAGTTTGAAAGACGAGTACTTATGACCTGTAAGCTCTTACAGCTTGGGTCTAATACTCGGGACTACGTCTGGATATTTCACCCAGATAATCTTTTTCTTCCAATTTTATTAAGGAAATGGTTCTAATATTTACAAATGTTTTGGAGGGAAGACAAACACTTATGGCTTACAAGCTCTTACAACTTGGGCCTAGCATTCAGGACTACGACTGAATATTCCATCCAGGTAATCTTTTTCTTCAAATTTTATAGAGAAAAATACGTTTGAATATTTACAAATATTTTGAAGAGAAGACGAATACATATGGCTTACAATAAGCTAAAAGGAACTGCTCATAAGCTAAAACTCCTAGAAACTAGCAGATGTTATGCCACACGATCTGCAAACCACTACACCCACGTCTTGCCAACGGCTCCAGATTTTGGTGCTCTTATTCTTCTTGTAACTGCTGTTTATTTTTAAATTTCAAACTTCCCCCGCCCAGACGTTTAGGGCGACGCTGTCTTCTACGCATTTGGCATAAAAGAAAATTCTTTAAGTCTCAGACTTCACTTCAATCAACGGAATGGCCTGTCGACCAAGCAAGCTTCTCCTGTCGGCTTCGTCCCTTGACTTGTGCTTTTTACTCTTGCTTTCCCCAAACACCTCTTCATCCTTCGATGGGGTATAACCCCCAAATTCACAAGACTCTATCACTAATTATGCTTTCAGCATGCCTTAGAGATTTTTCGTGGTAACACTATCAAGTTCACATTTAGGGTTTAAGACCCTCATTGCTAAAAGTTCAACCAAGAAATGATCCACAATGGCTCTATGCATCATATATGATCCCCCATGATCTCTACATGATATTTTGATCAAGAAAGTATCAAGAGTTTGGAATTGGTTTGCATGGGAAACCCTATTGCATCTGGGTATCTTGTGTAACTTCTTCGACAAGCTTCTTCACCAATTGATCAAATATTTCAATTTACACTTCAAATTTAATCATCTTATGCATATATGATCCCCCATGAGTCCCAAAAGTCAAGAGAATTGCAAGCTAGCAAGTTGGTTGGTGGTGGTTGACCAGAGGAATTCATCTGATCAAAACTAGGGTCCATTAGACCCTATCTCTTATAATTTTCATCATATGAAAATTATTCCAAGATAAAAGTTACTCTAAATGACATTCCAAACAACTTTCATGTTGAAGTCTATATCTGGTTTTGCTTTGAAAATCATTTTTTATGGTGAAAGATTATAGGTCATTTTGTCTAAACCCTACTTTGGAGGTCAACTTCCCAAGGCCATAACTTACTCAATTTTTATGAGATGAAAGATTTACCAGTTGCACAATCCAATTCAAGGTGTCTAACTCACCTTTTATGTTTGGAGTAAGAGCTAATTCAACTTTTATGATCACGTGATATGAGGATACATTATAGGTCATTTTGGACCAATGCCATTGAACAAGTGATTTTCCTCAACTTCAAATGGAAAAGTGTTCAACATAAGAGTTATTCCTCTTGATCTAACCTTTCCAAAGAGTCCAATTTCATCCATTTTGGACAAGGTTTGAATGGTCTGCACATGGCTTTAACATGGCATAATCATTTGGCAGGAATCAAACTTCAAACAGCTGTACACATTTGCCTTGCATTCCAAATTGCATTCAAACTCATTCATACTTGATTATGGACCTAATTGAGTGACTTCATGGGCCTGTACATGCCCATGCAAGCATGCATCATCCATTTAAAAATTTGGAAGTTGAATTTGAAGGTGCAAATATCACTTGCTACATCTATAAATAGAGGCCTCTAGCATCAGAATTGAGGACCCTTGTGCATCAGCTTTGCTCCAATACCCCAAACCCTCACATTTGAAAGGAGAAACCTGAGAATTTTCTTTAAAAATTAAGTTTGAATCTCACTGTATGGAGATTCAAAACTCCAGGGATCCAAAGCCTTTATTCCATTCTAATCCACTTTTGCAAGCTTCCTGAGTAAGATCAATCAAGAATCAAAGCAAAAGCAACCGAATTCTGCACAACATTGAAGGTATTTTCCAGATTTTTTATTCTCTTCGATTCTGTCTCAATTCTCTTGGATCCTTTGTTGTCTGAAGTCCTACCAATATAGGCAAGAAGATTGAGTTGCTTTGAGGTCAAATCGAAGCAACTCAGTTCATGTACCTCAAGTTTCAACTCCATGTATCTCTCAGTATACTTGGAGTTAGGATTAATTGAGGTCAGATTCGTGATCAGTGTCATTTTTACTTTGAAATCATGTCCTTTTTTTTAATTTTTGTGATGGTGATGAGTGAACCAGTCCGGCCAGGGTCGCCTGAGAAAGTGACCAGCGTTTTGCTCCGGTGATAAGCTGGAATGGTTCAAAGCCACGTGATCAATTTATTTTGTTTTAATCACGAGCGTTGGTTTTAAATACCGTTTGTGTGTCACACTGAATCGAGTGCATGGTGGAACGCGCGTTTGGATCCATTTGATCTTCCACCTCAATTAATAAGGGGGATCAAGTGGTCCACGTTTTTTTCTGATTAATTGATTTTCATTTTTATTGTGTTATTTTCATTAATTCATATTAAATTTAATATTGATCCAAAAAATATGAGAGTTTCACCAATTTTTTTTAAAATAAAATCCTCTTTCATTTTCTGAATTAAAATTATTTTTTGGATCATTATTAATATTTTCCATAATTTAATTGATTTTGTGAATATTTTGAATTATTTAAAAAAAGTTTTAAGTTTCCAAAAATTATAATTTTTTTTCTCCAAGGTCCTTTGACCTTGTTTGACCTATGATAAATCTCATGGCCATTTCTTCGGTGTTTTGATGAGGTTTTAGGAAATTGACCAACCATAATTTAATTTAATGCATATTTTTATTATTTTTAATTGTTCAAATGTCAAATAAATTATGTTCAGCCATTTTAATTGACTTGTTGAGTTTGACTTGTATTGTTGGGCCTTGGTCAAGGTTGATTTGACTTTGCTAGGTTAATATCATTGGATTTAGGGAATTGATGGAATGTACATTCCATCTCTCAAAATGAATGAATGATCTTAATTTGGTAAAAGTCCTCCTTTGACCAATTTGTGTTGAATCCATTCCCCTTCCCTCTTTATCTCATTCCCCTTCTTCATTCATATATGTCATTGGACCTATGATATCTTTATATCCTAAGGCTAGTTGAATGCAAAATCAACACAAGTATGGATGAGATTAGGTCCACCGGTTTGCATATTCTTTTTGTGTGTGGTATGTTTCATGAGCATAGTCCATTATAATATGTCTTTAACATGCATTAACACCAAAATTCTATTGCCCGACCTCAAATAGTTGTGACTTCTATATAAGTCCAATTACGATTGCTTAACATAGCACTAAATTTGTGACACAAAAGGCATAGCATTCTAGTAAGTGAGATTGTAAGTTTCCCCTCTTTCATGGTATTGTGTGGAAACTTGGCCTTTTTTCCTTCCTTTGGAAGATGTCTTGGTTCAAGGATCCATGCTTGTGATAAGTGGGTTGAGTGTTCTCCAAAGAATGACTTTAAAAAAATAAAGAAAAAGAAATACTAACTTCTAATCAACCAACAACTAACATTTAATTTCAAGCCATTTACTTTTATGCACTTTAATTTCAAGCTCTATTCATTTTTCATTATTCATACCATTTAATTTGTTTACTTTAATGCCATTTTCACTTTGCCCACTTGGGCCATATTTTATGATATATTATGTTTGTATATACTCATTTGTTTGTGTGGTCCTTTGACCTTCATGTACATAATAATAACAAAAACCCTAAAAAACATTTTGTGTGGAATGTTGGTTTAATCTGAGCCTATTGGACTTAGAATTTAGACAACACTCCTTATGCAAAGGACTTGGCCAATGCCAACTTTCATGAAACCAAGTGCTTGTGAAGTGTACTTTCATCTGATATAATATTGAAGATCCCTTTGAGTTCATCTGCAACATGATCATATTGAAGCTGTTATTTTGAACATGTGTCTTATGCCATCTTTGAAATCATCTAATACATGGGAAATTTTGGAAGAAGATCATGGAGTTGCTAAGCTTGGATGTGGCTATCTTTATTTGATGCCTTGCTCTTCGCCTTGCTATTTGTGTATTATTTATTGCTAGATTCTAAAGTCCAAGGGAAATTTGGGTTTCTATATGATATTCTTATCTATTGGATTGCAGCCCATTGGTTAGATCTTTTCAACCCTCAACTTTTAAATTTGTGCTTAGGATTAGTCTCTTCATCTCCTCCACATTTCTATAATTTCAAAATCTCTTCCCCATTTAAAAAATCTTCTTTGCTTGTGTCTGTTTTCTAAACTTAGACCATATTGCAAACTAGAAACTTTTGCCTTATGTCATTGCATTTTCAAACTCATTTTCTTAAACAAACTTATAAATAAACTTAACTATACTTGACTTAAAATTCTCAAAAGACAAAAAGAACTAACACTCATTCAAACCATTTTAGGCCTTTTGTCACACCCCAATTTTGACCCTGAATCATCATGTCAATACATCCATCATGATTGTTTCATCTTTGCATAACATAACATACATTCCATGTTGCATAATGCCTAGAATGTCAGCCAAAATAAGTTTTCGGACCTACAGGCAGATCGGTTGAATTAATTGTCAAATGTATGCCAAAACAGCAGGCAAAAAAATTCAAGATCAAGCTTGCAGACATCAATTGTATTAATCTACATTTCGCGTAGTTTAACCTGGTGTGCTCGATTTATTTTTCGGCTAATTTTTCGGTCACGTTTTGGTCCGTCTGAGCATTTTAACCGGGCGTTTTCCATTTCAAAATTGGCTCAAACGCTGTATATTTACGAGAGGTTTATTTTGCACTGGTCATTTTTGTGCATTCATTTTATAATTTCAAACAATTTTACGTCTGATTTTTATTCATTTTGGAATCATTTTATTTTTGTATTTTATCAATATGTTCATAAAAAAATTAATAGGATTAGTCATATTTTCATTTCAATTTTATTACGTTGATTTAATATTTATTTATTTTTTATTTTTAAATTTATTTGTTTTGAATAATTTAAACTCTTTTTAATTCACAAAAAATATTCACAAGGACATTTATGATATTTGCATTGCATGAGTAATCCTAAGTTTTGGTATAAATAAGATTGTGGAAGAGGCTAATAGGAGGAGGGAGCGGCGCCCCTATCCAATTGCTACAACTCTATCTCATATTTCAATTTGAAATCCCAAAAAGAGAAAAGAAAGATTGAGATAAGTTGGTTAGTTGGTGAGAAAAGAAGAATTTTCCTTCTCCATGTAACATTTTGTCTCGTGACACAGCATAGCCATGCTACACAACAAAACACCTTTGAGACAACACTTTATCTTCCTTCCTTATTGCTATCATAAAAGGAGGTCACTATACTAACCTCAGTGGGGCCCATTTCTTTTACATCACCATATTTTCATATTTTTCTTCGATACTACAATAGCTACCACCACAAAAGATCCTTAAAAAAAACCATGCTCTTCACTATCACCCTTAATAACCTTAGTCATTCTACAAATACCACTGACCACTGAAGCTTTATGGAGAAAAATAGCTTGAAATCATGAGTTTAATGAACAACATTTTTGAAACCCTGTAATAATCTCTTTTACACGCTGTAACACATGGATTATCCATATTTCTCTTTCAAAACCGCCAAGAACTACTTAACCTCACTCTTCACACATACAACTCCAATAAAATCTCCTTTACAATCACCATTATAACACGTTCATCAAGTGACATTCTTCATGTGAACTACAACAAGCACAACTCTACCTCGCCGTAATCATTTTGTATCTCGTCTTCACCTTGACGACAACCGTCATGTTGAGCTTTACCGCGGGTCAAGGAGTTGGTTTTTTGTTGAGACTGATACAAATGTCTCTGTTGATGACTTCACTCCCACGCTTTGACTCCGTGAATTAATCCTAGCGTTTGATCATTTTTCTGTGATTGTAACGTATCCATTGTTAGTGGTACAACACAAGCCGACCACGCACATGAATCAAAAACTTACAATGTACATCACCACCATTCTGCTTATTACACTTCCAAACACCATGTAAAAGTTCCTCAACTGCGAACAACAACTTAGCTCGTCGTTCACCAAACCTTCTAGCCACCACTGATGGCGGAACTCCTTTAAGCTCCGTCCATAAGTCAGCAGCGACATAGCAACCAAACAAGTTGTTGGATTATAGCTCTCCCCTCCGCCATACATCTCCTTCGCAGTCAAAGAATCAATCCATACTCCCCCACCACGCCTCACAGTGACACATCAAAGTTGGCATGCGACAACCTCTGTTATAAGTTTCTGCTGCTGTTTCAATCAAGTTGGTATGCAACAGCAACATCACTTACATCTCAGCAATTACCACCATGCTAAAGTTGTTAGAAAGTGTGTTACCGCCTTGTCACCTGTTCCGTTTGTGTCTCCATCGCCTATAGCAAACACGCATCACCATTCCATTTGCTGATTGAATCCGACCGTAAATCCACCCATAAGCAACAACTCTATCGACTATACCGTCACCATACCGGCAACAACCAAAAAAGGCAGAAGAGGCAAACCTAAAACCAAATCCGTTTCAAGATCAAGCAAAGCGGGTCTTCAGTTCCCCGTCGGCCATGTCGCTCGTTTCCTTAAAGCAGGTCGTTACGCTAAACGTGTTGGATCTAGTTCACTGGTTTACCTCTTCGCTGTTCTTGAATACCTTTGTGTTGAGGTTTTGAGAAACTTGCGGGTAACGCTGCGAGGGATAACGAGAAGGCATGGATTATACCGAGACACATTCAACTTGCTGTGAGGAACGATGAGGAGTTGAGTAAGTTGATGGGATCTGTTACTATTGCTAATGGAGGTGTTTTGCCTAACATTCATCAGAATTTGTTGCCGAAGACAGTTGCTGGAAAGGGGAAGACCGAGATTGGATCTGTTAGTCAGGAATTTTAGGTTTTCGTGTGTAGTTCCCAATTACACGGTATTTCTTGGAGAGGATGTAAGTTTGAAGAAGAATCTATGTTATGTTGCTTTCACGTGAGGTAGTGGAAGAAAAAGTTTGGTTTTATCCCCTGGCCACGTGTCTCAATACGAGTGGAGGCTTTTGAAAGTTGAAATCCCATCCATCCTCTTCAAAGAAGTACCGTTATCCCTACCTCTTGCTATTTCTATTTTTTATTTAATTTTTATATTAGGTTTTTCTAGGATGTGGGCCTTGGGCCTTTTCAAGCCCTTTTGCTAATTTACATCCACAACATTCCCAGCATTCCCCATTAGCTGAGTTTATTCTCCAAGTTACTGATGACTTCAATTCAGAGTCCGAACTGAGAGATGTTCGTCGACCAACTGAGAGATGTTCTGATGAAGTTACTGATGACTTCAATTCAGAGTCCGAAGCAAGTATGAACATCTAGGTCAATGTGGTGTCAATTCTACCTCGAGAATATAATTGTGTGAATGAAGTGGAGGAGTCGGTAGACGATGCTGACGTTGAAGAAATGGCATTGCACATGCCAAAATGCTATTTTGTGCTAAACGATGGTTCTGCTGAAAGCCAAGAGGCAGTGTTTAAAAGACCAACGATGACTATGAAAAATCATTTGAAACCACTGCTGATAAGGGCCAAAGTGGAAGGCGTGACTGTCAACAAAGTCTTGATCGACTGTGGTGCCACTGTCAACATCATGCCGCACTATATTCTGAGGAAGATTGGCAAGTATGATACTGATGTTAGATCCAACAATGTAGTATTGTCTGACTACGGGGGGAAAACGAAAAGCACCATGGGTGTAATTATGGTGAACATCACGGTGGGTTCAGTAACAAGGCTAACACTATTTATGGTGATAGACGCTAAGCCAAGTTACAACTTGCTATTTGGCAGAGAGTGGCTACATGGTGTCGGAGCTGTACCACCTTCAGCGCACCAAAGGTTTGTGATTCGGAGAAAAGATGGAGTGGTCAAAAATATCGAAGCCGACCAAGGGTACTTCATGGCTGACGTAAATAATGTTGGCAAGAAGGAATTCGAGAGAAAACTGGCCAACATTTCTCCTTGCTTTCCAGCTGAGGATGTATATGCTAATCTAAGTGAGGCTTTCGTTTCTCTAACTCTGCATGAGACTCATGGCTTCATTTGGGATGTGGAACTCCTAGATGATCTACCCTATACAGGTATTCGGCCGACAGGCTAGGGAGATGTCACTGATGATGACTGAGCAAAAAGCTCTAAGAAAGATTTCGGCATATGTTGCCGAGAACAAAATAAAGTCGGCTCTAGAGGCTGAAGAAAACATGGTTGTCGAAGCCTATACGTTAAAAAAGGAGGGTTGTATGGCTATTGGGCCAGAGCCCCCAGACAAGCCAATTTTGGCTAAAGGAAACGTCAACATGCAGCAATTGGACTGTATTTATGACAACGAACCTTTGGGGTTTGAAAAAGACCCGAAGGCACCGGAGGAAATACGACCAAAAGGCCCCTTGGAAGAAGTCGACCTTGGCGAAAATGGCGAAAAAAGGCCAACGTACATCAGCGCCAACATCGACGAAGGACTAAAGTCTGAGGTAATATCCATACTTAAAGAATTTAGGGACTGTTTTGCTTGGGATTATAACGAAATGCCTGGTTTAAGTAGGGATTTGGTCGAGCTAAAGCTGCCAATAAAAGTTGGAAGAAAGCCAGTAAAGCAGACGCATAGGCATTTCGCCATAGAGATCATGGCAAAGATAAAAGCAGAAGTAGAAAGACTCCTGAAAAGCAAGTTTATCCAAACTGCAAGGTATGTCGAATGGTTGGCCAATATTGTGCCAGTCATCAAGAAAAACGGGTCTTTAAGAGTATGTATTGATTTTTGAGATCTAAATGTTGCCACCCCAAAAGATGAGTATGCCATGCCCGTGGCGGAAATGCTGGTCGATTCGGTTGCTGTTTTTGAATATTTAAGTATGTTAGATGGTTATGCTGGATATAACCAAATTTTTATTGCAGAAGAAGACGTGCCGAAGACGGCGTTTCGATGCCCATGAGCCTTGGGGACATATGAGTGGGTTGTCATGCCATTTGGCTTGAAAAATGCCGGAGCAACATACCAGAGGGTAATGAACTCAATGTTCCATGATTTTATTGAAGATTTCATGCAAGTATACATTGATGATATTGTGATAAAATCAAATGGTCGACATGCTCACGTCGAACATCTTCGAAAGGCCTTTCTAAGGATGAGGAAATGTGGATTAAAAACGAATCCATTAAAGTGTGCTTTTTGTGTGCAAGCAGGCGACTTCCTCGGCTTTGTGGTGCATAAAAAGGGTATTGAAGTAAACCAAAGCAAAACAAAAGCCATTATGGACGTCAAGCCTCCGTCGACCAAAAAGGAGCTACAATCTTTTCTAGGAAAAATAAATTTTCTTAGAAGATTTATATCAAATTTAAGTGGCAAAACAAAAGCTTTCTCCCCACTACTTCGACTGAAGAATGAGGATTTCAAGTGGCAGAATGAGCATCAAGAGGCTTTTGACAAAATCAAAAAGTATTTGACTAGGCCTCCAGTATTGGCCCCTCATGTTAGGAATAGGCCAATGAGACTGTATATTGCAGTCTCAGAATCGACTATAGGAAGTATGTTAGTCCCAGAGGATGAAAAATGTGTCGAGAGACCTGTGTATTACCTTAGTCGAATGCTTAATGACCCTGAAACTAGGTATAGTGATATAGAAAACTATGTCTATGCCTGTATTTCTCTTGTATGAAACTAAAGCAATATATCAAGCCTGTTGATGTGTACGTATCTTCCCATTTTGACATTATTAAACACATGTTATCTAAACCAATTTTGCATAGTCGAATTGGGAAATGGGCTTTAGCGTTAACGGAATACTCCCCGGCGTACGTACCCTTGAAAGCAATGAAAGGGCAAGTAGTAGCGGATTTTCTTGTCAGCCACTCAATGGTCAAAATGGCGCAAAATTACGTAGACTTAGCGCCATGGAGGCTGTACTTCGACGGTTCAAGACATAAGCATGGATTTGGGATAGGAGGAGTCATAATTTCGCCAGACGGAATTCCAGCAGAGTTTAAATACAGAATCAAAGGGGTATGCACAAATAATGAAGCAGAATATGAGTCACTGATCACAAGACTTGAACTGCTGCTAGAATTAGGGGCAAGAAATGTCGAAATTATGGGAGACTCGGAGTTAGTGATTAAGCAAGCATCAAAAGAATACAGGTGTGTGAAAGAAAATTTAATTATGTAGTTTGTGGTCACCATCAGATTACTCAAGAGGTTTGAGCAAGTCAGCCTCTAACACATACCACGAAAAGAGAACCAAAGAGCAAATGATTTGGCGCAAGAGGGTTCAAGGTATAAAGCGTCGAAAGACCAGGATGAAGAGGTCCAAGTAAGAGAGAAAGTACGAGCGACATTGTTGTCACCGTCAGATTTGTCGATTGTGAAGTTGGGAGCTGTAAATAAAAATCATTTTGAAATTCTGACCGTCGACGACGAGGGGGAAAGTGATTGGCGTAAACCGCTGGTCGATTACTTACACAATCCCATAGGGTCGACAGAGCGAAAGATAAAATATAGGGCCCTTAGCTACGTCTTGGTAAATGATGAATTATTCGAAAAGACGGCCGAAGGAGTGTTACTAAAATGCATAGGAGAAAGTGAGGCATATGTGGTCGTGTCAAGCATACATAGTGGGGCGTGTGGGGCGCATCAAGCAGGTTTGAAGATGAAATGGCTCTTGATGCGCTCAGGAGTTTATTGGCCTTCAATGTTGAAAGATTTCATTGAATTTGCTAAAAGCTGTCAAGAATGCCAATTACATGGGGGCATACAACATGTGCCTGCAAGGGAGCTGCATACAACTGTGAAGCCCTGGCCTTTTCGAGGGAGGGCACTAGATGTTATAGGAGAAATAAAACCATCCTCTTCGAAACAACAAAGGTATGTTTTAGTCGGTATCGACTATTTCACAAAATGGGTCGAAGCCATGGATGGTATTAACAAAGGTGGACCAAGAGGCTGTGATGGATTTTGTCCAAAGTTATATCATCTGCAAATTTGGCATACCAGAAACAATTACAACCGAACAGGGGTCATATTTTCACTGGGCGAAAAGTGCAGGATTTTGCAAAAGAAATGGGAATCAAATTACTGACTTCTGTAAAGGCAAATTGTCAGACAACATACAATCACAAGTTTCGATGATGACAAATGACTACCATGGACGAATCGGCATTGTCGATTCCACGTCTACAAACAAATGCAACACATCACCTATCATATCCTTTCCTATGCTTATCTAAATTTGTTAAAATTCTTAAAACATATGTGGACAAAGTGTGATCATGACGAAATGCATGAAAATCACAAAATACGAATATTTGCAGATTTGAAGTCCTTGAGTCGACCATAAGGGTCGGCGCATAGCCCACGGGTCAGCGCATAACTCAGACCAGTTGGTTACTGGTCAGCGCATGCTTGCTTGGATCGACCACAGGTCGGCGCATGGCATAGTGCTGTTGGCCATGGGTCAGCGCATGGAACACTTGAGTCGACCATAGGGGTCGGCGCATTTCCTACGGGTCAGCGCACGCCGACCTATGGTCGACCGCTCGTGCATAAACTCAGTTTTCTGAGTATTTTCCACTGTTTGAAAAGCTGTTATTTTTTGGTTGGTTAGCTAGTTACTATAAATAGAAGTCAAATCACTTTTATCAACTAACATTTGTCAAATTGATTTCAAGTGTTCAAGGAAACAAGAAAGAGTGAAATAGGTGTCCAAGATTCATCATCTTCATCTTCAACATTTCACA
The DNA here is from genome assembly GCF_024323335.1 of Lathyrus oleraceus. Classification (NCBI taxonomy): domain Eukaryota; kingdom Viridiplantae; phylum Streptophyta; class Magnoliopsida; order Fabales; family Fabaceae; genus Lathyrus; species Lathyrus oleraceus. The sequence goes on from NC_066581.1 coordinate 12,202,122, forward strand.
ACACATCAACTACACACAACCATTTTTGATGTGCTTCGTGATCGGTTAAAGGTGATAAGGTTCGAAGCTGAGATTGGAGAATCCGGTTCGGGTTGAAGCTTGTGGCAGGTTCTTTCTTGAATAAAACCGTTAGGGGTTTTGTCCTCCAAGACCGGTTTGTGTTTGGGGGTTTTTGGACGAATTGCTTCATCAATATTCAGCCGAGCGAAGGTGATTGAGAAGAGGAAGTCTTCATCAGTCTAGTAGCGGATTCGGTGATATTGAAGGGAAGGATTCGGGTTCAATTCGTTGTGGTTGAGATCAGCCGGGCCGAGGGTTTGAAGAACGGAAGGTTCTTCAACAAAGGGGCTGGAATCGGAGGTCTATCAACAACAATCGAAGGTCTTGATTCATCTTGAATCAAGGAACAAGGAGAGGAAGCAGCATTCAACACCTTGAGAGTTCTGTTGTTTACTTGCTTTGCAATCCTTGTATAAACGGTTAAATTCTACAGGTGATATCTAATTAAATCATCTCAATTCTAATTTTAGAATTGAGGGCAGACGTACCCCGAAGCGAGGACGGCGGGGGAACTGCCTCATCAAATCTCTGTCTTCTTTAATTTTCTGCATAATTGTTTTTTCAGCTTAAAAATTAAGTGATTTTAGTTTAAGCATTTTTACCAAACATTGATATTAATTGAGTAAGAGATTAAAACTCTATTTTTTGAATCCAAAGTACAATAGTATATTGTACTAGATAAATTTGAATTACTTACTCAACACAAATATCACTTGGAGTGTTTATGCACACCAAGTGTTTGATAATTTGCCTAAATCAAAGTTGTCTTAAGTTTGTATCTAGTTTGATTTGGTATTTGGATCATTGGAACTAGGAATCCTAGTAAGTGAAACATATCATTGATTGTGCAATTAGTGTAGTAATTTGTATTTTCACTTTGTCTTTAATCCATTAGCTTAACGCATATCCGGTTTTCCAATAACGGTTCGTTTTAGACTAAAATTTTCCTCGGCCGCTTCCGCACTTAAAACAATTTTTCAAAACCAATTTTAAAATTGGTAGCGCCGACTCAAGTTTTTAATTGGGATCTATTCAACCCCCCCTTCTAGATTCGTGCCATAGTCTAACAAGTGGTATCAGAGCTCCGGTTCACTCCGTGCTTCAAAATATAACTTTGATAGAAAATGGCTAACGAACCTAAAGGGGCTTATAATAGAACTCCCGTTTTCAATGGTGAAAGTTATAGTTATTGGAAAGACTGTATGCGGGTGCACATAAATTCCATAGATAGAAAAATATGGAATGTTATTCTCAATGGTCCAATTGAAATAACCATGACCAATGAGAACAATAAATTGGTGCCTAAGCCCGAAGCACAATGGACCGATGATGATGAAAAGAAATACAATTATGATTGGAAAGCCAAAAATATCCTAATCTTCTCATTAGGTGTAGACGAATACTATCGTGTATCCCATTGTCCTACTGCTAAGGCCATGTGGGATTCACTACAAATTGCCCATGAGGGGACGAACGATGTTAAGTTGGCTAGAATCAACACACTAACACAAGAGTTTGATCTCTTTTTCATGGAGCAAGGGGAAACCATTGCTGACATGCAAAAGAGATTCACTCATCTCATCAATCGATTACATTCACTTGGTAGGCCTGTTTCCAATGATGTTGCTACTAATAAGATCTTGAGATGTCTTAACAGGGAATGGCAGCCGAAAGTGACCGCCATCAAAGAAGCAAATGATCTTACCACATTAGACTTGACAACATTATTTGGCAAACTACAAGAGCACGAACAAGTACTCTTGAGCCTAGAACAACACAAAAAGAAAGAAAAGAACGACAAAGCAAAGGTGAGTGAAAAGAAATCAATAGCTCTAAAGACTTCCTCCTCAAAGTCTCAAGCAAAAGAGCAAAGTGATTATTCATCGAGCGACGAAGAAGAAGAGGACAAGAGTGAAGATATGGGGCTGTTCGTTAAACGCTATAATCGTTACATGAGAAAGAACGGCATCCAACACTCTGAGAAGAACTTGGTAAACTTCCGGAAACAATCTAGGTACTCTAAAAATTATGACTCAAAAGGTAAAATGACTAGAGGGTCGTGCTACACGTGTGGAAAGCCGGGTCATTACAAACCGGACTGTCCGATGAACAAGAAGACAAAGGAAAAGGAATCATATAAATCACACAAGAAATCATCAAAGCCAAGGAAAGCATACATAGCTTGGGAAAGCGATAGCGACTCCTCGGATGATGATAGTGTTGGTGTAAGCCCTAGAGGCCAATACCTTTTGGTACTTGTATCGAATTATTTATTAAAATAAAAGGCATTTTCTTTATTATGGTTGATTAATAAAGTCCCTGGAATAGATAGTTCGTTTAATGTATTAAGTGTGACTTAATCATGAGAACACATTAAACATAAGGACAATATTCTTAAAGTATCCGTAGTCGAGCTTTAGTGTGAAGTGGGATAACATTAAAGCATTAAGACTATTATGTTTGTAGACTGATGATCACATCTCATGGATCATGGATAAAGAGTTATCAAGTCTTAAACATAAGTATGAATATTAGGGGTAATATTTATACCGGATTGACCCGCTATGATAATACTATATAGAAAGTTATGCAAAGTGTCATAAGTTATTCTCATGGTGATAATAGTGTATTCCACTCTTCGACCTGAAACCACTATGGATCCTAGATGTAGAGTCGAGTGCTTTATTGCTGATCCAACGTTGTCCGTAACTGGATAACCATAAAGACAGTTGATGGGTACTCCACGAAGCATGCTGAGGGACATGAGTGACCTATATGGAATTTGCCCATCCTGCATAATAGGATAAATGTCTATGGGCCCAATATTGAACTGGACAAGGATGACACGGTCTATGTCTTGTGTTCAATATAGACATAAGGGAAAAAAGGTAATTATACACATAAGTATTATCACATAAGGAATTGCCAGATCACATGACATTTTCGTGTCTTGGGTAGCAGTGATGTGTTGCTAGATACCGCTCACTGTTTATTATGTTAAATACATGATTTAATATAATTGCCAATGTCGCGAAAACCTACAGGGTCACACACAAAGGACAGATTGATGAGAGATAAAGTAACTAAGGAATACCGTAAGGTACGATGCCCTTAAGTGAATTATAGAACATCGTAAGGTACGGCGTACTTGAGTAGAATACGAAATATGGTAAGGTACCATGGGCTTAAGTGATTTTGGGCATATTATAAGATATGGGCCAAAATACACTTAAGTGGGCCTTTTAGCTTGAAGCCCACACAAGTGGTTCTATAAATAGAACCCTTGTGCAGAAGCATTAATGGCGATTGCATTAATTTCGTTTTCTCTCTCTCTCTCTCTCTCTCTCACTCAAAGCCTTCATTCGTACCAGCTAGCACTGAGATTGAAGGAATCCGTTCGTGTGGACTGAGTAGAGACGTTGTCATCGTTCAACGTTCATGATCGCTCCGTGGATCTGCATCAAAGGTTTTGATCGTCACAAGAGATCTGCACCAAAGGTTTCAATCGACACAAGAGGTAAATATTCTATCACTGATCATGACCATTCGTAAGGATCTCTAAAGGAGAAAATTTTAATTTCCGCTGTGTTTTGGACCGCAATTCTCCTTCAGTGGTATCAGAGCCACTTACGAAACCATGACTCGGATAGCTGCTTAATTTCTGTATTAATATGATTAAAAACAGAATGGGTCAATTAATTAAACGGATAATTAAATTTGGCATCATGAGTGTACGAGTCGGATGATTGATGTTGACTATGCTTCGGAACCGACATTAGTATGGTGAAGCAGCGATACATCGATCGTCCATAGGTTACGCAATTGAGACCGATCAACTTATATATGATATAAGTAATCCTAATGCAAAGTTCGGTATATGTGATATACTGTTTCTGTTTCGTTCATTCAAACACTAAGTGGTTGTTTTCCTTTGAGCGATCAATGGTCATTTGCTTCGGAATCCGACATTAGTATGGTGAAGCAATGACCTGTTGATCAATCATATTGAATCAACAATCGAGGTGTGTTTGACGGTCTGAAATTGGCGCATTAGGGTTGGTGACGGCGCAAGGGTTGTGCCGTCAAGGAATTGTGAATTTAGGGCTTTTTAGAAGAGGTGTGTAGACTGTTTCAAAGTTCTGTTATTTTGGCCGCGTGAAGCTCGTGACGAGCGTAACAAGCTGGATGCGTGACGATCGTAACAAGCCCGTGACGGTCGTAACAAGCCTGTGACGGTCGTCACATGCTTTGTGACGGTCGTCACACTCACAGATCCAAAATTGCCTGTGATGGTCGTCACACGCCTGTGACAGTCGTCACACTCACAGAGTCAAAATTTTGGGGTTTCTGTTTTGTGACTACGCAAGGGTTGTGTTTGGAACCCCCGACTAACTCTGCGTAGTGTGATCGGTCGCCGAAATTTAATTTGGTTTTAATTAATTAAAGGAATTAAAAATTAATAATAATAATGTGTTTGTTATTATTGCCTTGTTGTGATCAGTTATGGCCTTAGTCTTCCTTCATTTTGTTTTGGGTTTTTAAATACGACCTGCGTGTCGTGCCTCTCCTTTTGATCTCTTAATGTAACTTCTTTTCTCATCTCAAACCCTCGTATGTAAAACGAGTTTCTTCTGGAATATAATGTTATGAAGAAAGAGAAGAAGACAATGTTATGAAGAAAGAGAAGATTTCAATATCAAAGGAGGACAACCTTGAAGATCAAAGGAGGACAACCTTGAAGATCAAAGGAGGACAACCTTGAAGATCAAAGGAGGACAACCTTGAAAATCTTGCTTGGAGAAGCTTAGAGAAGAATTCAATATTAAAGGAGGACAACCTTAAAGATCTTGCTTGGAGAAGCTTAGATCGTTATTAGGTTAGCTTAGGTTCTCTCATTGGCTTGGGAGAACAATTGCGCTAGGGGCCATAACTATTTCATTATGTATGTTGATGCATGTGTATGTATGTTGATGCATGTGAATATATGTTTATGCATGTGAGAGACGATTTGTATGATAAATAAGCCGGTGAGATCATAAAATTGCAATTCCCTCAAATTAAATATTAAGTTTATGCTTTCCAAGTTTTAACACTCATCAAGACTAGTAATGGATAATGTAGGTTTCGCCTACGCGAAGTGCATGATCTATATATTAGTAAGGTGGGATGGGATAATTGTAATATCCAACTGTTAAAACAATGGGTCAAACTTAACTAAACAAATTATAATAAGATTATATATATGTTTAGAAGCAAGAGTTGGGAATGATCCATATGATGGATTGGAATAAGGAGTTATTCACCCAACTGAAATTTTTGAGAGTTGTATGAGATACAATTGGAAGGAGTTCCTACCTAAATAACCTAGTTTTGTGTAATCCGCCTACGCGGACTTAGAACGAAGTGAAATATGGATCTCGACCCACTAGAAAATCTTCCAACGGGATTTTCCGAATCAAATGATGAGGGTCATTTGTTTTGAGTAAAATAGTGGGAGCATATTTAATTAAAGGCCTAATTAAATATGTCAATGATACTTATATTTTCATTAAATCTTATGTAGATTACCATGACAGCAAACACCTCTAACAACATTTTACGATCAATCCTTGATAAGGAAAAATTGTCTGGGACAAATTTTCTGGATTGGCACCGAAACATGAGGATTGTCCTCAAACATGATAAAGGGAAAGGCAAGGAAGTTGCCAAACCCAAACCCACTATTGCTGCTTTGAAGCCTAGTGGAAGCATAGAAAAAGAAGGCACCTGCTTCCATTGCGGTAAGACCGCACATTGGAAGAGGAACTGCCCAAAGTACCTGGAAGATAGGAAGAATGGAGTAGAGACTCCAACTTCAGGTATTTTTGTTATTGAAATTAATTTATCTACTTCAGCATCATGGGTATTAAATACCGGATGCGGTTCTCACATTTGTACAAATGTGCAAGAACTAAAAGGGAGTAGAAAATTGGCAAAAGGTGAAGTCGACCTACGAGTTGGTAATGGAGCAAAGGTTGCTGCCTTAGCCGTAGGAACTTATGAATTGACTTTACCTAGTGGTTTAATAATTCAGTTAGAGAACTGTTATTATGTACCAGCAATTAGCAGGAATATTATTTCCGTTTCTTGTTTGGACAAGTTCGGTTTTTCATTCGTAATAAAGAACAATTGTTGTTCATATTATTTGAATGATATATTCTATGCTACTGCAAAAATGAATAATGGACTATATATCCTTGATCTTGAAATGCCTATTTATAACATTAATACTAAAAGGATGAAACCTAATGAGTTAAATCCAACTTACCTTTGGCATTGTCGATTAGGCCACATAAATGAGAAACGCATTTCCAAACTCCATAAAGATGGACTGTTGGACTCTTTTGATTATGAATCATATGAGACATGCAGATCTTGTTTAATTAGAAAGATGACAAAGTCTCCATTCACAGGAAAAGGTGAAAGAGCTAATGATCTTTTGGCCCTCATACATACTGATGTATGTGGTCCACTGAACATACCAGCCAGAGGAGGTTTTCAGTACTTCATCACATTCACTGATGATTTCAGTAGATATGGTTATGTGTATTTAATGAAACACAAACCAGAGTCCTTTGAAAAGTTCAAAGAATTCAAGAATGAAGTACAAAACCAACTAGGTAAGAATATTAAAGCTCTTTGATTAGATCGAGGTGGTGAATATTTAAGCCTAGAGTTTGATGACCATCTGAAAGAGTGTGGGATTCTATCCCAACTCACTCCTCCTGGAACACCCCAATGGAATGGTGTGTCTGAGAGAAGAAATCGAACCCTGTTGGACATGGTCCGATCCATGATGAGTCATGCCGATCTTCCAAACTCCTTTTGGGGACATGCGCTATTGACAGCAACTTACACACTTAACCGTGTTCCATCCAAAAAGGTTGATAAGACACCATATGAGATATGGAGTGGTAAGAGACCACATATGTCTTACATGAAGATTTGGGGTTGCGAAGTTTATGTGAAACGACAAATTTCAACTAAGCTTGAGCCCAAATCTGACAAATGCTTATTTCCAAAGGAACTAGTGGGAGGAAAGTAGAGCTTGAAGAAATTCAAGAATCACAAAGCATAGATACACCTATGGAGGAATTAGAGCAGGAAACACAAGAAGTTGTGGAAGAGCAACCTGCTCAAGTATAACAAGACCAGCGTAGGTCAAGCAGGATACGTCAATTACCTGAGAGATATGGATATCTCATAACTGATCAAGGTGATGTATTACTCATGGATCAAGATGAGCCTGTGACCTACCAAGAGGCCATAACTGGTCCCGAGTCTGAGAAGTGGCTAGAAGCCATGAAATCTGAAATGGATTCCATGTACACAAACCAAGTTTGGACCTTGGTAGAGCCTCCTGTAGGAGTTAACCCTATAGGATGCAAGTGGGTCTTCAAAAAGAAGACTGACATAGATGGTAAGGTACATACCTATAAGGCAAGACTGGTTGCAAAAGGATATAAACAAATTCATGGGATTGACTATGATGAAACCTTTTCACCAGTTGCAATGCTTAAATCTGTTCGGATTTTACTTGCTATCGCTGCATATCATGATTATGAAATATGGCAGATGGATGTCAAAACTGCTTTCCTTAATGGAAATCTTCTTGAGGATGTGTACATGACACAGCCTGACGGATTTGACATACCAGAGGAAGCCCAAAAGATATGTAAGTTACAAAGATCAATCTATGGATTGAAGCAAGCTTCCAGAAGCTGGAATCTTCGTTTTGATGAAACAGTAAAACAATATGGATTCATCAAGAACGAAGATGAGCCTTGTGTCTACAAGAAGGTTAGTGGGAGCATGACCGTTTTCCTGGTATTATATGTAGATGACATATTACTCATTGGAAACGATATCCCTACCCTACAACAAGTAAAGTCTTGGTTGGGGAAATGCTTTTCTATGAAGGACCTGGGTGAAGCAGCCTATATATTAGGAATCAGAATCTATAGAGATAGATCACAAAAACTGCTTGGCCTAAGTCAGAGTACATACATAGACAAAGTGTTGAAACACTTTAATATGCATGATTCCAAGAAAGGATTCATACCTATGCAACATGGCATGTGTCTATCAAAAACACAATCCCCTTTAACTAAAGAAGAAAGGGATCGCATGAATAAGATTCCATATGCATCTGCAATAGGATCTATCATGTATGCCATGTTATGTACTCGGCCAGATGTCTCGTATGCTTTAAGTGCAACGAGTAGGTACCAATCTGATCCTGGTGATGCTCACTGGGTAGCTGTCAAGAATATCCTTAAGTATTTGAGAAGGACTAAGGACTCATTCTTGATATATGGAGGTCAGGAAGAGTTGGCTGTAATTGGATACACCGATGCTAGCTTCCAGACAGATAAGGATGACTTTAGATCACAATCTGGTTATGTGTTTTGCTTAAACGGTGGCGCTGTGAGCTGGAAAAGTTCAAAGCAAGATACAGTTGCTGATTCTACAACCGAGGCCGAGTATATTGCTGCCTCAAGTGCAGCAAAGGAAGCTGTTTGGATCAAAAAGTTCATTAGTGAACTTGGCATAGTTCCTAGCATTGTGGATCCCATTGGTCTCTACTGTGATAACAATGGTGCTATCGCACAAGCCAAGGAACCTAGATCTCACCAACGATCCAAACACATACTTAGGCGTTATCATCTCATTCGAGAGATAATAGATAGAGGAGATATGAAAATATGTAAAGTACCTACACTTGACAATATAGCTGACCCACTGACAAAGCCTCTTGCGCAGCAGAAGCATGATGGCCATACTAGGTCAATGGACATTAGGGGTATGCCTGATTGGCTCTAGTGCTAGTGGGAGATTGTTGGTGTAAGCCCTAGAGGCCAATACCTTTTGGTACTTGTATCGAATTATTTATTAATAATAAAAGGCATTTTCTTTATTATGGTTGATTAATAAAGTCCCTGGAATAGATAGTCCATTTAATGTATTAAGTGTGACTTAATCATGAGAACACATTAAACATAAGGACACTATTCTTAAAGTATCCGTAGTCGAGCTTTAGTGTGAAGTGGGATAATATTAAAGCATTAAGACTATTATGTTTGTAGACTGATGATCACATCATATGGATCATGGATAAAGAGTTATCAAGTCTTAAACATAGGTATGAATATTAGGGGTAATATTTATACCGGATTGACCCGCTATGAGAATACTATATAGAAAGTTATGCAAAGTGTCATAAGTCATTCTCATGGTGATAATAGTGTATTCCACTCTTCGACCTGAAACCACTATGGATCCTAGATGTAGAGTCGAGTGCTTTATTGCTGATCCAACGTTGTCTGTAACTGGATAACCATAAAGACAATTGATGGGTACTCCACGAAGCATGCTGAGGGACATGAGTGACCTAGATGGAATTTGCCCATCCTGCATAATAGGATAAATGTCTATGGGCCCAATATTGAACTGGACAAGGATGACACGGTCTATGCCTTGTGTTCAATATAAACATAAGGGCAAAAGGGTAATTATACACATAAGCATTATCACATAAGGAATTGTCAGATCACATGACATTTTCGTGTCTTGGGTGGCAGTGATGTGTTGCTAGATACCGCTCACTGTTTATTATGTTAAATACATGATTTACTATAATTGCCAATGCCGCGAAAACCTACAGGGTCACACACAAAGGACGGATTGATGAGAGATAAAGTAACTAAGGAATACCGTAAGGTACGATGCCCTTAAGTGAATTATAGAACATCATAAGGTACGGTGTACTTGAGTAGAATACGAAATATGGTAAGGTACCATGGGCTTAAGTGATTTTGGGCATATTATAAGATATGGGCCAAAATACACTTAAGTGGGCCTTTTAGCTTGAAGCCCACACAAGTGGTTCTATAAATAGAACCCTTGTGCAGAAGCATTAATGGCGGTTGCATTAATTTCATTTTCTCTCTCTCTCTCTCTCTCTCTCTCTCTCTCTCTCACTTAAAGCCTTCATTCGTACCAGCTAGCACTGAGATTGAAGGAATCCGTTCGTGTGGACTGAGTAGAGACGTTGTCATTGTTCAACGTTCGTGATCGCTCCGTGGATCTGCATCAAAGGTTTTGATCGTCACAAGAGATCTGCACCAAAGGTTTCAATCGACACAAGAGGTAAATATTCTATCACTGATCATGACCATTCATAAGGATCTCTAAAGGGGAAAATTTTAATTTCCGCTGCGTTGTGGACCGCAATTCTCCTTCAGATAGTTCTAGTGATGAAGATGAAAATGCAAACCTATGTCTCTCTGCTCATCAAAAGAACAAAAAGAAACAGGTACAACATGCTAAATATGAAAAATCCTCGAGCATGTCTCATCATGAATTGCAAACTGCTTTTGATACTTTACACTGTGAAGCGAAAGAGGCCTTTAAAAGGCTTGCCTCAAATAAGAATTTTTTTTCTCATTTGGAACATAAAATTCAAGAATCCGAACGGAAACTTGAGGCACTTAAAGCTTCTATAGTGGAAAGCACAAAAACAAGTTATGAGGACCTTAGAAGTAGAATGATGAACTTTGGGTGTGATACTTGTTACATTTGGCAAGGTGAAGTAAGAAACCTAAAGGCCAAACTTGATAAGGCTCTTGAGCCCAAGATTACCTTTGCTATCGACAAATCAAACTTTTGAAAAAGTATGGTTAATCCATATCAAAAATATAAATATGTTATAAAGGATGAAGATAGCAAAGACAATCAAAATGTAAATTTCTCTTGTCTTTATTGTTGCAAGAAAGGCCACTCCATTGGTAAATGTAGGTTTAGGAGATTTTTAGTTCCTAAAGGCATTTATCAATGGATGCCCAAATGCAACCATTTCGTTCCTCACCATTCAGGACCCAATAAGCCATTGGGTACCTTCTCTTGTTAATTATATTGCCATAGGTACAATGCCTCGAGACTACCGAGAGAAGATGGGTTCTCGACAGTGGATGCTCAAGGCACATGTCAGGAGACATATCACTCTTCTTTGACTTCGTGGCTAAGAAGAAGGGATATGTAACTTATGGTGACAACAACCGTGGAGCAATACTTGGTAAAGGTAGTGTAGGTAACCCTTCTTCCACTACTATTTCTTATGTATTGCTTGTCGAAGGTCTTAAACACAATCTACTTAGCATCAGTCAATTATGTGACAAAGGATACAACGTATCATTTTCAAAAGATTGTTGCAAAATTGTACACAATGATGATAAGAAGAGTATGTTTAATGGCCTGCGTGTGAACAATGTCTATATGCTTGACTTAAATGAAGTATCGTTAACAAGTGACAAATGCCTTGTAACAATGAGTGAAGATTCATGGTTATGGCATAGGCGTTTAGCACATGTTAACTTTGACTTACTAAACAAAGTAGTCTCAAAAGATCTAGTCCTAGGTCTCCCCAAAATTAAGTTCACCAAGGATCACCTTTGTGATGCTTGTCAAAAAGGGAAGCAAACGAGGATCTCATTTAAATCCAAAAATATCGTTTCAACAACGAGCCCTCTCGAGCTTCTTCATATGGATTTATTTGGGCCATCTAGGATTAAAAGTCTAGGAGGAAATTATTACGGTTTCGTAATAGTGGACGACTTTTCTAGATTCTGTTGGACTATCTTTTTAGTAAGCAAGAGCGATACGTTCGCCGCCTTTGAAAAATTTGCTAAGCTTTCCCAAAATAAACAAAATACAAACATTGTTGCAATTAGAAGCGATCATGGGGGTGAGTTCGAAAATCACTTATTTGAAGAATATTGCGGTAACCATGGTATTGATCATAACTTCTCCGCTCCACGTACTCCTCAACAAAATGGGGTTGTGGAGCGTAAAAATTAAATTTTGGAAGAATTGGGAAGAACAATGATCAATGAAAGTGGATTACCGAAATATTTTTGGGCCGACGCCATTAGTACGGCTTGTTATGTTCTGAATAGGGTGCTCATTCGCCCCATTATAAATAAAACACCGTATGAGCTTTTAAGAGGGCGAAAGCCAAATGTTTCTCACCTTCATGTTTTTGGTTGCAAATGTTTCGTATTGAATAATGGAAAGGAAAACTTGGGAAAATTCGATTCCAAGGCCGACGAAGGTATCTTCCTCGGATACTCTCAATCTAGCAAAGCATATAGAATATACAACAAACGATTACTTGTTGTAGAAGAGTCTGTACATGTCACTTTTGATGAATCCAATCCGAGAAATGTCGGAAAGGGTAGTGTTTTTCATGGTGCAGGTACATCTACCGAAGACATACTCAAAGGTGGCGAGCCGGGGATTGATCAACCCGACATAGTCAAAGTTGAGAAGGATAAAGATGTACACCATGAGGAAACCGAGGTAGCTCATTCGCCTTCAAACGATGATCTCCCTCAAGCTTGGAAGTCTTCCAAAGACCATCCAATCGACAACATTCTCGGAAATATCTCAAAGGGTGTTACAACTCGATCTAAGCTAAGTAATTTCTGTTATCACTTCGCTTTCGTTTCGCAAATGGAACCTAAAAACCCTAAAGAAGCCCTACTCGATGAACACTGGTTTTTGTCAATGCAGGAGGAACTTAATCAGTTCACAAGAAATGAGGTTTGGGACCTTGTCCCTCCTCCGCGAGATCATCGAGTAATCGGCACCCGATGGGTGTTTAGGAACAAGCTGGACGAAAACGGGGTAATAACCCGTAATAAGGCGCGTTTAGTCGCGCAAGGGTATAACCAAGAGGAAGGCATCGACTATGAGGAAACTTATGCGGCGGTTGCCCGACTCGAGGCTATACGCCTTCTCCTTGCCTTCGCTTGTGCGAAAGACTTTAAACTATTCCAAATGGATGTTAAGAGTGCGTTCCTTAACGGTCACATAAATGAAGAGGTTTACGTCACACAACCTCCGGGTTTCGAATCCCATGAGTATCCTGATCATGTTTATAAACTGAAAAGGGCTTTGTATGGCCTCAAACAAGCTCCTAGAGCTTGGTATGAGAGACTAAGCAAATTCTTACTCGATCAAGGTTACTCAAGAGGAAAGGTTGACACAACCCTCTTCATTAAACGTCAAGGAAAGCACTTGATATTAGTGAAAATTTATGTAGATGATATCATATTTGGGTCTACTAACATGAATCTTGTGAGAGAATTTTCAGACCTTATACAGGGCGAATTCGAGATGAGTATGATGGGGGAGCTCACATACTTTCTCGGTTTGCAAATTAAACAGCTCAAAGAAGAAACTTTCGTGAGCCAGACAAAGTACTGTTTGGACCTTATCAAGAGATTTGACATGGCAAAAGCTAAGGCCATAGACACCCCCATGCCTACTTGTACAAACTTGAACAAAGATGAAGACGGTAAGGAAGTAGATGTAAAACGGTATAGAGGTATGATTGGATCACTCCTTTATCTTACTGCTTCTCGTCCCGATATTATGTTTAGCGTATGCATGTGCGCAAGATATCAATCATGTCCCAAGGAATCCCATCTAAAAGCTGTCAAACGAATACTTCGATACCTATCCGGTACTCCGAAGTATGGACTATGGTATTCCAAAGGTAATGATTGTTCATTGGTAGGTTTCTCCGATTCCGATTTTGCCGGTTGCAAATCGGATAGGAAAAGCACCAGTGGCACTTGTCACTTATTTTCAAACTCTTTGGTCAGTTGGCATAGCAAGAAACGGGTTTCAGTTGCTTTGTCAACCGCCGAAGCAGAATACGTTGCCGCCGGTAGTTGTTGTGCCCAAATCCTATGGATTAAGCAACAACTATTGGATTTTAACCTCAAACTTGAACGTATTCCCATTTTTTGTGACAATACAAGTGCCATTAACCTAACCAAGAATCCTGTGCTGCATTCTCGCACCAAACACATCGAAATTCGACACCACTTTCTTCGGGATCATGTAGAGAAAGGTGACATTGTATTTGAACATGTTAATACTGAAAATCAACTAGCGGACATCTTCACAAAGCCGCTAGCCACTGAACCTTTTTTTCATATCCGCCGAGAACTTGGTATTCTCGATATTTCGGAACGGGCACTATAATCTGTTGTTTTACCTTATTCCATTTAAGACTATAATCTTGTACTTCTAACAAGTTGATGTTGTTGCAAGCACAAGTTTATTGTTCACCAAGTCACTCCGGCATCGAGGTGATACCGTTCCCTTCTCTCTCTCTCTCTCTATCTGCAAAGTTTCATGGTTAAAATAGCTATACCACATCATGATATTGTATATATATGCATGATGTATCTCTTTGGATGTTTATTGTTGTATGGCATTTTTAATTATGCACCAAACTGGTCAACGCATGTGCAGAATAGTGAAAAACTGAACTTTTGTCTGTATGAGTCGACCGTAACAGGGCTATGGTCGACGCACACTTAACATTTTTTTTTGTGATTTCTCAAAAATCAAACAGTATGCGTCGACGCGTACAGAGGTATGGTCGACGCATCGCTCAAAAATTCTGTTTTTCTGCAGAAAAATTTAAACCGTTTCATGCATCTACATTCAAAAACCATCATTAAGTGTGCATTTACATTCCATTACCTTTCAAACTACCCACTACCTTGTAACCTGCATCTACCTAGTGTCTATTGTCCCTTGATCTTTCATCTTCCCAAAACCCTAACCTTTCCTCTACAAATAGGGAAAAACCTCTCTCTAGCAAAATCACTCTCAAAAACCCTCACAAACCTTCACTCTCTACCCACACACACTAAGTTTCAAACCTGCTCAAATGGCTTCCACATCACGCAGACCTACCGGCAAGAGATCCCGAGAATCATCCGCCGCATCTCTACCCATCTCCGTTGTATCGCTTGTTCCACCGGCTCGTGTCGAATCCTTCAACAAAGATATCGGCAAAAGAGGAGTTGTACGACAACATGCTTTCTACAAACTTACCGCCGAACGCATGCACCTCGTAGAAATCATGGCTCTACTACAACATCAAGGCATTGTCAAATTCTTGGAATGCAATGCTAAATACAGCGAAGACTTAGTCCGAGTGTTCTACGCCGGCCTCTATGAGAAGTTTCGCGGGCACAAGTTTTACTCCAGAATCGACACGACAAAGGTATCATTTAAGTCAAATGTTTGGAACCAATATTTTGATATGTCATTGGATGATGCTGAAAATCCTCTAGCTGAGGTAACTGACTCTCACCAAATAGAAGGTTACGAGTTTAAAAGTGCGTTGAACGACATGCTGAAACGACCATACCCTGATCATATTGTGAACAGTGATGCGTTCCCACGAACTGTCACTACCGGCAAGCTGAAAACAGGAGAACGGATACTTCAGTGGATTGTTTCACGCATCCTGCGACCAAAGAAAGGTGGTCTCTCCAGAGTTGAACAGGCTGAGGTTCATCTCATGTACATTCTGAAGAATAAGCAGAAAATCAACTGGCCCTACTACATTTCCAGTAGGATGTTCTGTCTACGTGATTCCGGACGCGGAACGGCGCTTGCCTACGGATCTTTCACTCAAGAGGTCCTTACTGCAGCCGACATTAATCATCCGTCCTTTCCGTACACTTCCATCTCATCTGACAAAGAGTTCAGCCCAAAAACTCTGTCTATGATGGGATATTTTTGGTGTGATGAGCGGAGAATGTACAAGTTTGTTCGAAGAGGAAATGTTCCTGCGCCTGTTGCAGCAGATGATGACAGTGATGAAAGTGAAGAAGAAGAAGAAGATGAAGAGGAAAATGAAGAAGAGGAAGAGGAAGTCGGGCAAGCCTTTGATCACCATGTTGGAGATAATAGTCCTCCACGAGTTGACACTCACGACTACTCAGACTCCGCTTGGGTTCAACATTCACATTCAACTGAAGAAGATGTCCCCATCTGGGGTGGCTGGGGTGAATGGCAACATACGGGCTGGTCAACTCAACGTCAATTCTACCAGCCGTATCACCAGGATGATGAAGAATCTCCTCCGTCTCCTCCACAGCACACAAACTCCTCAGAACTGTTGGATATGATGCGAAATATGCAGCTGGCACAATAATCCTTCATGCAAACTCAGGATGAGCGCTATGCTCATATTAGCAGCCAAATTCAAGCGCAAAATGAAAGGCTTGATAACCTTTCTACAAGCATGAATGAACGGTATACTGCATTTACCGAAGCGTTTGAACGCCACGAACGATCGGTCAACGGGAGTCTCAAGCATCTGAGCGGTATTGCTGAACACCTATCAACTCTGGCTGACCCCTACAGAAACCCGGGCATCTGTTACCATCCAGGACACCGCCATTAGGACATAGACCTTCATATGCACTTTGTATTTTGCTTGTTGTTTTGAATGTATTCATCTCTCTGTTTTGCCTGTTTGTGCAACATTAATTTTAATGTGTATCTTCCTTTAATTAATGATTATCGCTCAGAAATGATATTGGTGTGATATTATTATCTGTTTGTGTTATTTCCTATTAAACCTCTTGTTACGTTGAATACTCATTCCTTGTCTCTTTTTGATGTTGTCAAAGGGGGAGAAAGTGTACAAAAGCAGGCAGCCAAAAATGTTCACCACAACTAACAATTTTTTTTGCAGATAGCCTTAGGTTACAAAAGAAAGGGGGAGTGTGCATAATGTGTCAATACTGCATGCTGTTTGTCTCGTTGGTTTTGCACAGGTTGTCATCATCAAAAAGGGGGAGTATGTAAAGGCAAATTGTCAGACAACATACAATCACAAGTTTCGATGATGACAAATGACTACCATGGACGAATCGGCATTGTCGATTCCACGTCTACAAACAAATGCAACACATCACCTATCATATCCTTTCCTATGCTTATCTAAATCTGTTAAAATTCTTAAAACATATGTGGACAAAGTGTGATCATGACGAAATGCATGAAAATCACAAAATACGAATTTTTGCAGATTTGAAGTCCTTGAGTCGACCATAAGGGTCGGCGCATAGCCCACGGGTCAGCGCATAACTCAGACCAGTTGTTTACTGGTCAGCGCATGCTTGCTTGAGTCGACCACAGGTCGGCGCATGGCATAGTGCTGTTGGCCACGGGTCAGCGCATGGAACACTTGAGTCGACCATAGGGGTCGGCGCATTTCCTACGGGTCAGCGCACGCCGACCTATGGTCGACCGCTCATGCGTAAACTCAATTTTCTGAGTATTTTCCACTGTTTGAAAAGCTGTTATTTTTTGGTTGGTTAGCTAGTTACTATAAATAGAAGTCAAATCACTTTTATCAACTAACATTTGTCAAATTGATTTCAAGTGTTCAAGGAAACAAGAAAGAGTGAAATAGGTGTCCAAGATTCATCATCTTCATCTTCAACATTTCACAACACATCAACTACACACAACCATTTTTGATGTGCTTCGTGATCGGTTAATGGTGATAAGGTTCGAAGCTGAGATTGGAGAATCCGGTTCGGGATGAAGCTTGTGGCAGGTTCTTTCTTGAATAAAACCGTTAGGGGTTTTGTCCTCCAAGACCGGTTTGTGTTTGGGGGTTTTTGGATGAATTGCTTCATCAATATTCAGCTGAGCGAAGGTGATTGAGAAGAGGAAGTCTTCATCAGTCTAGTAGCGGATTCGGTGATATTGAAGGGAAGGATTCGGGTTCGATTCGTTGTGGTTGAGATCAGCCGGGCCGAGGGTTTGAAGAACGGAAGGTTCTTCAACAAAGGGGCTGGAATCGGAGGTCTATCAACAATAATCGAAGGTCTTAATTCATCTTGAATCAAGGAACAAGGAGAGGAAGCAGCATTCAACACCTTGAGAGTTCTGTTGTTTACTTGCTTTGCAATCCTTGTATAAACGGTTAAATTCTACAGGTGATATCTAATTAAATCATCTCAATTCTAATTTTAGAATTGAGGGCAGACGTACCCCGAAGCGAGGACGGCGGGGGAACTGCCTCATCAAATCTTTGTCTTCTTTAATTTTCTGCATAATTGTTTTTTCAGCTTAAAAATTAAGTGATTTTAGTTTAAGCATTTTTACCAAACATTGATATTAATTGAGTAAGAGATTAAAACTCTGTTTTTTGAATCCAAAGTACAATAGTATATTGTACTAGATAAATTTGAATTACTTACTCAACACAAATATCACTTGGAGTGTTTATGCACACCAAGTGTTTGATAATTTGCCTAAATCAAAGTTGTCTTAAGTTTGTATCTAGTTTGATTTGGTATTTGGATCATTGGAACTAGGAATCCTAGTAAGTGAAACATATCATTGATTGTGCAATTAGTGTAGTAATTTGTATTTTCACTTTGTCTTTAATCCATTAGCTTAACGCATATCCGGTTTTCCAATAACGGTTCGTTTTAGACTAAAATTTTCCTCGGCCGCTTCCGCACTTAAAACAAATTTTCAAAAACCAATTTTAAAATTGGTAGCGCCGACTCAAGTTTTTAATTGGGATCTATTCAACCCCCCCCCCTTCTAGATCCGTGCCATAGTCTAACAACTTCTACCGCCTATTACGCACAGGCAAATGGCCAAGTCGAAGCTGCTAATAAGGTGATCATCAGCCTAATAAAGAAACACATAGGAAAAAAGCCAAGAAATTGGCATAAGACGTTAGACCAAGCTTTGTGGGCATGCCGAACGTCACCAAAAGAAGCAACTGGAACGACTCCATTTCGAATGGTATATGTGAAGGAGAATGATTATGTCTTGGAGACACCTATTCCTGAAGAGGAACCTCCTAGTTCTGCACCTAAGGCAGAAAGAGATGCTTATAAGAAGCATGTCGATGATGCCAATGAAACTGCTTGTCTCATGCTAGCTACCATGAACTCAGAATTGCAAAAGCAACATGAGAATGATTATGTCTTGGATGGTATCACGAACGGTATTTAATATGTTAAATATGGGATTTAATATAATTGCCAACGCCGCGAAAACCTATAGGGTCACACACAAAGGACGGATTGATGAGAGATAGAGTAACTAAGGAACATCGTAAGGTACGGTGTACTTAAGTAGAATACGAAATATGGTAAGGTACCAAATACTTAAGTGTTTTTGGCATATTATGAGATATGGGCCAAAATACACTTAAGTGGGCTTTTTGGCTTGAAGCCCACACAAGTGGTTCTATAAATAGAACTCTTGTGCAGAAGCATTGTATGGAAATACAACACAACTGAAGGGTTGGAATTTCGTATCTCTCTTTCTCTCACTCAAACCCTTCATTCATAATAGCTAGCACTGCGATTGAAAGAATCCGTTCGTGTGGACTGAGTAGAGACGTTGTCATCGTTCAATGTTCGTGATCGCTCCGTGGATCTGTATCCAAGGTTTTGATCGTTACAAGAGATCTGCACCAAAGGTTTGAATCGCCACAAGAGGTAACGATTCTATCACTGATCATGCCCATTCGTAAGAATCACTAAATGGAGAAATTTTTTAAATTCCGCTGCGCCTTGGATGGCAATTCTCCTTCAGTGGTATCAGAGCCACTTACGAAACCATGAATCTGATAACCGTTTTTGTTCTGTATTAATATGATTAAAGGCAGAATGAATCAAAGATTAAATTGAGATCGATCAAGTTACATATATATGATATATGTAATCCTGATGCAAAATACATTATATATGATATAGTGTTCTCGTTTCGTTCATTCAAACACTCAATGATTGTTTTCCTTTGAACGATCAATGGTCGTTTGCTTCTTGATCCGACATTAGTATGCTGAAGCAATGACATATTGATCAATCATACTGAATTAACAATCGATATGTGTTTGACGGTCTGAAATTGGTGCATCAGGGTTAGTGACGGCACAAGGGTTGTGTTGTCAGAGAGTTATGCGATTGGGGTTGTGACTGCACAAGAGTTGTGCTTTCTAAAACACTTTTTGAAACAGTGTTAACCGGTTAACGCATATGGTTAACCAGTTAACGCAATACGAAATAAATTTTTTGAGTTTTTCAAATAGTGTTAACCGGTTAACGCTTTTGGTTAACCGATTAACGCAAGACGGAAAATAGTTTTCCAAGAGATTTTCAAACAGTGTTAACCAGTTAACGCATTTGGTTAACCGGTTAACGCAAGGCATAAAACTATTTTTTGAACAGATTACAAACAGTGTTAACCGGTTAACACATATGGTTAACCGGTTAACGCAAGGCAAAATTCACTAACTCGGTGCTTTAAAGTATCAAGTGTTGATGCGAAAAGCGACGTCGATTTTAAATGAATTGTTCATTAAAAATTTCGGCCAGGGGCGCTGCCCCCTTGCCATCCAAGGCGCAGCGGAATTAAAAAATTTCTCCATTTAGTGATCCTCACGAATGGACATGATCAGTGATAGAATCGTTACCTCTTGTGGCGATTCAAACCTTTGGTGCAGATCTCTTGTAACGATCAACACCTTGGATATAAATCCACAGAGTGATCACTAACGTTGAACGATGACTACGTCTCTACTCAGTCCACACGAACGGGTTCCTTCAATCTCAGTGCTAGCTGGTACGAATGAAGGCTTTGAGTGAGAGAAAGAGAGATACGAAATTCCAACTCTTCAGTTGTGTTGTATTCCCATGTTACAATGCTTCTACCCAAGGGTTCTATTTATAGAACCACTTGTGTAGGCTTCAAGTTAAAAAGTCCACTTAAGTGTATTTTGGCCCATATCTCATAATATGCCAAAATCACTTAAGTATTTGGTACCTTACCATATTTCGTATTCTACTTAAGTACACTGTACCTTACGATGTTCCTTAGTTACTCTATCTCTCATCAATCTGTCCTATGTGTGTGACCCTGTAGGTTTCGCGACGTTGGCAATTATATTAAATCACGCATTTAACATAATAGACAGTGAGCGGTATCTAGCAACACATCACTGCTACCCAAGACACGAAAATGTCATGTGATCTGACAAAACCTCCTGTGATAATGATTATGTGTATAATTACCCCTTTGCCCTTATGTTTATATTGAACACAAGGTATAGACCGTGTCATCCTTGTCCAGTTCAATATTGGGCCCATAGACATTTATCCTGTTACGCAGGATGGGCAAATTCCATCTAGGACACTCATGTCCCTCAGCATGCTTTGTGGAGTACCCATCAACTGTCTTTATGGTTATCCAGTTACGGACAACTTTGGATCAGTAATAAAGCACTCGACTCTACATCTAGGATTCATAGTGGTTTCAGGTCGAAGAGTGGTATACACCATTATCACCATGAGAATAACTTATGACACTTTGCATAACTTTCTATATAGTATTCTCATAGAGGGTCAATCCGGTATAAATATTACTCCTAATATTCATACCTATGTTTAAGACTTGATAACTCTTTATCCATGATCCATGAGATGTGATCATCAGTCTACAAACATAATAGTCTTAATGCTTTAATGTTATCCCACTTCACAATAAAGCTCGATTACGGATACTTTAAGAATAGTGTCCTTATGTTTAATGTGCTCTCATGATTAAGTCACACTTAATACATTAAACGGACTATCTATTCCAGGGACTTTATTAATCAACCATTAATAAAGAAAAAGCCTTTTATTAATTAATAAATAATTCGATACAAGTACCAAAAGTATTGGCCTCTAGGGCTTACACCAACAATCTCCCACTAGCACTAGAGCCAATCAGGCATACCCCTAATGCCCATTGATCTAGTATGGCCATCATGCTTCTGCTGCGCAAGAGGCTTTGTCAGTGGGTCAGCGACATTTTCAAGTGTAGGTACTCTACATATTTTCACATCTCCTCTATCTATTATCTCTAGAATGAGATGATAACGCCTAAGTATGTGTTTGGATCGTTGGTGAGATCTAGGCTCCTTAGCTTGTGCGATAGCACCATTGTTATCACAATAGAGACCAATGGGATCCACAATGCTAGGGACCATGCCAAGTTCACTAATGAACTTTTTGATCCAAACAGCTTCCTTTGCTGCACTTGAGGTAGCAATATACTCGGCCTCGGTTGTAGAATCAACAACTGTATCTTGCTTTGAACTTTTCTAGCTCACAACGCCACCATTTAAGCAAAACACATAACCATTGGAATCATATTAAAGCGTCTCAGCACTTTTGTCTATGTACTCTGACTTAGGCCAAGCAATCTCGTGATTTATCTCTATAGATTCTGATTCCTAATATATAGGCTGCTTCACCTAGGTCCTTCATAGAAAAGCATTTTCCCAACCAAGACTTTACTTGTTGTAGGGTAGAGATATCGTTTCTAATGAGTAATATGTCATCTACATATAATACCAGGAAAACGATCATGCTCCCACTAACCTTCTTGTAGACACAAGGCTGATGTTCGTACTTGATCCATGAGTAATACATCACCTTGATGAGATATCCATATCTCTCAGGTAGGTGACGTATCCTGCTTGACCTACGCTGGTCTTGTTCTACTTGAGCAGGTTGCTCTTCCACAACTTCTTGTGTTTCCTGCTCTAATTCCTCCATAGGTGTATCTATGCTTTGTGATTCTTGAATTTCTTCAAGCTCTCCTTTCCTCCCACTGGTTCCTTTGGAAATAAAATCCTTTTCTAGGAAAACTCCAGTTCGAGCGACAAACACTTTGCCCTCAGAAGGATTGTAGAAGTAATACCCTCTTGTTTCTTTAGGATACCCCACAAATAAGCATTTGTCAGATTTGGGCTCAAGCTTAGTTGAAATTTGTCGTTTCACATAAACTACGCAACCCCAAATCTTCATGTAAGACATATGTGGTTTCTTACCACTCCATATCTCATATGGTGTCTTCTTAACCTTTTGGATGGAACACGGTTAAGTGTGTAAGCTGTTGTCAAAAGTGCATGTCCGCAAATAGAGTTTGGAAGATCGGCGTGACTCATCATGGATCGGACCATGTCTAACAGGGTTCGATTTCTTCTCTCAGATACACCATTCCATTGGGGTGTTCCAGGAGGAGTGAGTTGGGATAGGATCCCACACTCTTTCAGATGGTCATCAAACTCTAGGCTTAAATACTCACCACCTCGATCTAATTGAAGAGTTTTAATATTCTTACCTAGTTGGTTTTGTACTTCATTCTTGAATTCTTTGAACTTTTCAAAGGACTCTGATTTGTGTTTCATTAAATACACATAACCATATCTATTGAAATCATCAGTAAATGTGATGAAGTATTGAAAACATCCTCTGGCTGGTATGTTCAGTGGTCCACATACATCAATATGTATGAGTGCCAAAAGATCATTAGCTCTTTCACCTTTTCCTGTGAATGGAGACTTTGTCATCTTTCCAATTAAACAAGATATGCATGTCTCATATGATTCATAATCAAAAGAGTCCAAGAGTCCATCTTTATGGAGTTTGGAAATACGTTTCTCATTTATGTGGCCTAATCGATAATTCCAAAGGTAAGTTGGATTTAACTCATTAGGTTTCATCCTTTTAGTATTAATGTTATAAACCGGCATCTCAAGATCAAGGACATATAATCCATTGTTCATTTGAGCAGTAGCATAGAATATATCATTCAAATAAATTGAACAACAATTGTATGAACGAAAAACCGAACTTGTCCAAACAAGAAACGGAAATAATATTCCTGCTAATTGCAGGTACATAATAACAGTTCTCTAACTGAATTATTAAACCACTAGGTAAAGTCAATTCATAAGTTCCTACGGCTAAGGCAGCAACCTTTACTCCATTACCAACTAATAGGTCGACTTCACCTTTTGCCAATTTTCTACTCCCTTTTAGTCCTTGCACATTTGTACAAATGTGAGAATTGCATGCAGTATCTAATACCCATGATGCAGAAGTAGACAAATTAATTTCAATAACAAAAATACCTGAAGTTGGAGTCTCTACTCCATTCTTCCTATCTTCCAGGTACTTTTGGCAGTTCCTCTTCCAGTGTCCGGTCTTACCGCAATGGAAGCAGGTGCCTTCTTTTTTTATGCCTCCACTAGGCTTTAAAGCAGCACTAGTGGGTTTCGGTTTGGCAACTTCCTTGCCTTTCCCTTTATCATGTTTGAGGACAATCCTCAGGTTTCGGTACCAATCCAGAAAATTTGTCCCAGACAATTTTTCCTTGTCAAGGGTTGATCGCAAGATGTTGTTAGAGGTGTTTGTTGTCATGGTAATCTACACAAGGATTAATGAAAATATAAGTATCATTGACATATTTAATTAGGCCTTTAATAAAATATGCTCCCACTATTTTACTCAAAACAAATGACCCTCATCATCTGATTCGGAAAATCCCGTTGGAAGATTTTCTAGTGGGTCGAGATCCATATTTCACTTCGTTCTAAGTCCGCGTAGGCAGATTACACAAAACTAGGTTATTTAGGTAGGAACTCCTTCCAATTGTATCTCATACATTTCTCGAAAATTTCAGTTGGGTGAATAACTCCTTATTCCAATCCATCATATGGATCATTCCCAACTCTTGCTTCTAAACATATATAATAAAATTATAATTAAGTTTGACTCATCGTTTTAGCAGTTGGATATTACAATTATCCCATCGCACCTTAACTAATACAAAACATGCACCTCGCGTAGGCGAAACCTACATTATTCGATACTAGTCTTGATGAGTGCTAAAACTTGGAAAGCAAACATATATAATATTCTCATAATTTGTTTAGTTAAGTCTGACCCATTGTTTTAACAGTTGGATATTACAATTATTCCATCGCACCTTACTAATATATAGATCATGCACCTCGTGTAGGCGAAACCTACATTATCCGATATTAGTCTTGATGAGTGTTAAAACTTGGAAAGCATAAACTTAATATTTAATTTGAGGGAATTGCAATTTTTCTGATCTCACTGGCTTGTTTATCATATAAACCGTCTCTCACATGCATCAACATACATTCACATGCATCAACGTACATACATACATAATGAAACAGTTATGACCCCTAACGCAATTGTTCTCCCAAGCCAATGAGAGAACCTAAGCTAACCTAACAACGATCTAAGCTTCTCCAAGCAAGATCTTCAAGGTTGTCCTCTTTTGGCACTGACTCCTTTGCTTTCTTCATAACATTACATTACATAAAGAAACTCGTGTTACATACGAGGGAGTGAGATGAGAAAAGAAGTTACATTTGGGAGATTAAGAGAAAGGCACGACACGCAGGTCTTATTTTAAAACCCAAAGTAGAATAAAGGAAAACTAAGGCCATAATCGATCACCACAAGACAATAATAAACACTTTATTATTATTATTCATTCCTTTAATTAATTAAAATCAAATTAAATTTTGACGACCGATCACACTACGCACAGTTAGCCGGGGGTCCGCTGTCGACGTCGCTTTTCGCATCAACACTTGATACTTTAAAGCACCGAGTTAGTGAATTTTGCCTTGCGTTAACCGGTTAACCATATGTGTTAACCGGTTAACACTGTTTGAAATCTGTTCAAAAAATTGTTTTCTGCCTTGTGTTAACCGGTTAACCAAATGCGTTAACCGGTTAACACTGTTTGAAAATCTCTTGGAAAACTATTTTCCGTCTTGCGTTAACCGGTTAACCAAAAGCGTTAACCGGTTAACACTGTTTGAAAAACTCAAAAAATTTATTTCGTATTGCGTTAACCGGTTAACCATATGCGTTAACCGGTTAACACTGTTTCAAAAAGTGTTTTAGAAAGCACAACTCTTGTGCAGTCACAACCCCAATCGCATAACTCTCTGACAACACAACCCTTGTGCCGTCACTAACCCTGATGCACCAATTTCAGACCGTCAAACACATCTCGATTGTTAATTCAGTACGATTGATCAATATGTCATTGCTTCACCATACTAATGTCGGATCAAGAAGCAAACGACCATTGATCGTTCAAAGGAAAACAATCATTGAGTGTTTGAATGAACGAAACGAGAACACTATATCATATATAATGTATTTTGCATCAGGATTACATATATCATATATATGTAACTTGATCGATCTCAATTTAATCTTTGATTCATTTTGTCTTTATTCATATTAATACAGAACAAAAATAGTTATCAGATTCATGGTTTCGTAAGTGGCTCTGATACCACTGAAGGAGAATTGCCATCCAAGGCGCATCGGAATTTAAAAAATTTCTCCATTTAGTGATCCTTACGAATGGGCATGATCAGTGATAGAATCGTTACCTCTTGTGGCGATTCAAACCTTTGGTGCAGATCTCTTGTAACGATCAAAACCTTGGATACAGATCCACAGAGTGATCACGAACGTTGGACGATGACAACGTCTCTACTCAGTCCACACGAACGGATTCCTTCAATCACAGTGCTAGCTGTTATGAATGAAGGCTTTGAGTGAGAGAAAGAGAGATACGAAATTCCAACTCTTCAGTTGTGTTGTATTTCCATACAATGCTTCTGCACAAGAGTTCTATTTATAGAACCACATGTGTGAGCTTCAAGCCAAAAAGCCCACTTAAGTGTATTTTGGCCCATATCTCATAATATGCCAAAATCACTTAAGTATCTGGTACCTTACCATATTTCATATTCTACTTAAGTACACCGTACCTTACGATGTTCCTTAGTTACTCTATCTCTCATCAATCCGTCCTTTGTGTGTGACCCTATAGGTTTTCACGGCGTTGGCAATTATATTAAATCCCGTATTTAACATAATAAATAGTGAGCGGTATCTAGCAACACATCACTGCTTCTACCTTTATCACCCTGCTTAGTGGGCCTTTTGTTCTGTCTCTTTCCATTTCCGATCATCAGAATGGACTTCCATTTTGACTTCAGATTCTGCTCGGCAGTTCTTAACATGGCGAGCAGGTCAGGAAGCGATTTGTCCATATCATTCATATTGAAGTTTAGGACAAATTGACTGAACCCATCTGGCAACGATTGCAAGATCAAATCAGTCGCATGTTCCTTTCCGAGGGGAAAACCCAATCTCTCAAGGTTTTCCACATACCCAATCATCTTGAGTACATGGGGACCTACAGGGGCTCCCTCAGCGAACTTGCCTTGAAAAAGGGCTTTTGAAACTTCAAACCTCTCATGCCTTGCTTGCTCTTGATAGAGCAACTTCAAGTGTTCGATCATATCGAACGCTGACATGTTCTCATGTTGCTTTTGCAATTCTGAGTTCATGGTAGCTAGCATGAGACAAGCAGTTTCATTGGCATCATCGACATGCTTCTTATAAGCATCTCTTTCTGCCTTAGGTGCAGAACTAGGAGGTTCCTCTTCAGGAACAAGTGTCTCCAAGACATACAGCTTTTTATCAACGAAAATGTCATGTGATCTGACAAAACCTCCTGTGATAATGATTATGTGTATAATTACCCCTTTGCCCTTATGTCTATATTGAACACAAGGTATAGACCGTGTCATCCTTGTCCAGTTCAATATTGGGCCCATAGACATTTATCCTGTTACGCAGGATGGGAAAATTCTATCTAGGACACTCATGTCCCTCAGCATGCTTTGTGGAGTACCCATCAACTGTCTTTATGGTTATCTAGTTACGGACAACGTTGGATCAGCAATAAAGCACTCGACTCTACATCTAGGATCCATAGTGGTTTCAGGTCGAAGAGTGGTATACAGCATTATCACCATGAGAATAACTTATGACACTTTGCATAACTTTCTATATAGTATTCTCATAGTGGGTCAATCCGGTATAAATATTACTCTTAATATTCATACCTATGTTTAAGACTTGATAACTCTTTATCCATGATCCATGAGATGTGATCATCAGTCTACAAACATAATAGTCTTAATGCTTTAATGTTATCCCACTTCACAATAAAGCTCGACTACTGATACTTTAAGAATAGTGTCCTTATGTTTAATGTCCTCTCATGATTAAGTCACACTTAATACATTAAACGGACTATCTATTCCAGGGACTTTATTTATCAACCATTAATAAAGAAAAAGCCTTTTATTAATTAATAAATAATTCGATACAAGTACCAAAAGTATTGGCCTATAAGGCTTACACCAACAATATGGGCATGATGTAATGTTGCCAGTAGAGATTCAGGTCCAGACGGTCAGAACACAAAGGCAATATGAAATACCATCTGAAGATTACTAGAGTATGATGACAGACGAACTGGTCGACGTAGATGAAGAGAGAATGTTAGCTTTGGATTCCCTACAAAGGCAGAAAGAAAAGGTCGCCAAAGCCTACAATAAAAAGGTGAAAGGTAAAGTGTTTGTTGTCGACGATCTAGTTTGGAGAGTGCTCTTGCCTATGGATAGAAATGATAGAAGTTTGGGTAAATGGTCCCCTAATTGGGAAGGACCGTTTAAGGTTTTGCAGGCCTTCTCTAATAACGTCTACGAGGTCGAGGAGTTGGCACCAGATAGAATCCTAAGAGTGAATGGAAAGTACTTGAAAAATTATAGGCCTCTCCTTCAAGAGGTCAAAATTTTGACAGACTAAATAACTGTCGAAAGCACTATGTTGGAGAAAACTATGTTGGAAACCAGCTACAAAAGGCACAGAAAATAAATACACATTGCTAAAAGTAAGAAGGATAACATTAAAGTGGCAAGAAGCCATTGTTTAAATATTACGAAAAATTCATACAAACAATAGAAATGATCAAAGCTGGCCGAACTTGGATTGGAAAGATTTAAGCTCAAAATTATAATGCAAGGACATAGGCTCCAAGGTGTCGGCATGGGCTTTGAGCTTCTCAAGCTTTCCTTCGACAGTCATAAGCAATTCAGCGACCGCTAAGGCATCACCGGTGGTTTGTTCCACAGTGGCCTGGGCAGGTTTTAGAACTTCGTCGATAAAGCATGACTCTTCCTTAGTAATTGATTCCAACTCACTGTCCAGAGTAGCAATTTGACGCCGAAGGGCATCAATTTGTTGATGTACCTCAGTGGCCCTTGTTTGTTTGGAGATCAATTCTTTCCTCCGCTCCTCCATTGCCCCCAACATGTTGGTGACTTCCGCGTCGGCGTGCATCACCAACTCCCATTTTTCCTTCACAGAGGCCTCAGTAGCAGCAATTTGGCGTTCAGTGTCTCTGACGCTGTCGAGATGGTGCAGCATGGGAACCAGAAGTTGTTCTAAAGTGGTCATTGCACGTTTGGCATAATCTGAGAGCTGGAGATCTTTTAGTTGGGCAAGCACGCACAGGATCTCTGGACCGACAGCGGGTTCATACATGAGCACAAAAGGGAGGTCAGGATTCAAGGCGTGAGCGCGGACTTTATCCATTAGAGCCTTAGTCTACGTTACCTCAGGGCCCATTTTGCCAGAGTGAAGCTGCTCAGAGTCGGAAGAGGCATCACGCGATTTCACCAGATTGCAGAGCCTGGCAATTGCTTCTAAAGCAGAAGGCTTTATCGCCAGCCTCGAGAAAGACAAAGGAGAAGCAGCCGACAGAGGGGTAGTCTGAGAAGAGGGGGAAGCAGTTGATAGAGGAGTAGTCTGAGAGGGTTGTTTCTTATTGGTGTCGACACCTACTGGTCCCCTTGGATCCTGCAAAGGCAAGGAAGCTGAAGAAAGACTAGAGTCAGAACTAGTCGAACTGGAATCCGTATGCGTTGCAGGACTAGTGACTGAGTCAGAGTCACTATCACTAATCTGGATAGGGAATTCAATGAACTCACCAGCAATGTCAACAGACTGTAGTGGGCGAGCTAGAGAAGAAACCAGCGACGAAGGAGTGTAGTCGGCAGCACGTTGAGTCGGCTCAGCAGAAGCATCAGCCTGCGGTAAGAAAAAAAACGTGTAAGAGAAGTACAATAATCCAAGGGAGTAAACAGGGAAACAAGTAATTACATATGTCGACGTAGGGGAGATTGCATCCTGATTTCCTTTCCCCAAGGTAGCAGCAAGGGAGGTGTCAGTCGACTGTGAGGCTCCCACAACTGGATCAGGGACCTTGTCGAGGATGGAAGTGTCGACCACAATGGTGTCGACGTCTTCAGCAGGAACCTTTGGAGTGGGCATCGTATGGTGTCTTTTATTCTTGGTTTCGCCACTCCTGGAGGGAGAGTCGTGCTTCTTCCTCTTGTGGCCATGGTGGTTTTTGGATTTATGCGGGGAAGTGTGCTGGAGACACGAAGAGAGGTTATAAGTAGATATTCTAGCCAGAATATCAGACAAACTGACAAGAAATACCTCAGAGCCTGTGGCGGCAGAGCGTCTGTGTGTTTTGGATTTTTTGGAGTGAGAGGAGACAGTGGGGTCTGTCGAACGTGGTTGACCCTACACATAAGTAAGTAATTAGAAACCACGTAGTATTTCCCTTAAAAAATCACAGGATTAAATGAGAATGCTTTAGATAGGTGCATACCGAAGAACTGGGTTTTCTCAAGGCTTGAGCAATAGGGCATTCATCATCGTCAGAGGATTTCTCAGGGGAAGCCTGCAGAAAGGGAGATGATGGTTAAGAATAAAAACAAAAAGCTAAAGGAAACAGCAACTCATCCAGAGTCGAACCTGAGCCTCTTGTGTCGAAGGAGTAGGTTCTTTAGCAGGAGCAGGACCTACAGGATCTAGAGGGATCGCTGCAAATAAACAAAAGAAACACAAGTGAGCGACGAAATCCAGCTGAAAGGAAGCATTAAAATTTCCAGAGAAGTGTTACCAAGTTGGCTGGATTCGAACACACTAACATATTGAGGATCAATATGAAGTGGCCCTGAGTAGTCGGGCAGATAATGCTTCGTCGGGATCACTATGTCGGCCTTTTTCTTATAGGCATTTTGTACGTATGAAATGGGACAATAAAACCACACTGGAACCAAATGACCAAAGGCCAAAGCCAAGGGGCTAGATGGCAGAGGAGGGAACTTGAGGTTTCCAAAGTGAAGGGTGTAAAGATACTTGTATTTCGCGTAATCGGGGATTGTAAGCTTTGGAAGCCTGTCGGTTACTTTCTCCTTTAGTTCGACCGCAGCCTCACAGATGGTCTGACGAAGATTATCTGGTCGATACACAACTTGGAAATAATTGTGGAAAGCGCGAATTTGTTTGACACGAAGAGCCTTACACTTGGTCGACTTCGCTTGCAAGTAAACAAAAGCTTCAGTTAATTCAGATAGTTTGGCCTCAGGAGCGCCAACATAAATGGTAAAATACGACTGCCACCAATCATGGAATTCTTTGGTACAGAAGTAGGCTGGTCGAAAAGGAAGAGAAGGGAGACGTGGTCGGTTTTTCTAAATGGTTTCAAGTTCCTCTTCAATCTCACTCCAAGGTTGACCACAGAGGATATTGGCGAGTAATTCTTGAGAGGAGAACAGGGACTTGGGAATGAATTGGCAAAGGCCAAATTGCCTAGCCACCAAGTTAGGCTGATAAGCCACTAAGCTAGGACTGCTACTAGAGGTTTCAGCCGACAGGAATCGAGGGACCAGAAGACGCCTCCATATGAGGAAGGTTTTATCTCTACGTTCCTTCTCAGTCGGAGGAAAAGGTCCGGTGAGCCATGCAGGACCCTCAGTTCGACGGCTGAAAGAGGCCATAGAAGGTAGAAAATCGACACGGGTCAGCATGATATTGAACAAAAGTCGAAACACTTGGAGGTCAAAGAAGTTTTTGTCGATGGGCGTCAGAGGGATCAACTGTTTCCAGATAAGGTTTCGTTCCTCTAGGGGACATGCAACCCTCCTTATCCCGTAGGGGGCTATATCCTTAGAGAAAGTGGCATTGAGCCACAGTTGCAAGAACCAGAAAGGGCCACGGACCAATACATTTTTCTTTCTGGAGTTCTCATGGTCGAAAAGTCTAATTTGGAAGACGACCTCAGACAAAGACTCATAGAGAGAAGCTAAAATCAGTTGGCCCAAGGCGATGTCACGCTCTTGGTGCAGTTGAGTTTCCAGGAGAGCAAAATGCTTGGCTACCTGCATAGATCTGGAGTAGAAGAGAAAGCGGGATAGCCAGAGGGTCAGGAAAGCCACATGTTCCTCGTCGGTCATAGGGCCTACAGAGGTGGCATGGTGATCGATGAAATCGTTGTACTTTGGCTTGCGAGAATCACCAACGTCGAACCGCAGGGAGATTGGCGCTACAGCCTCGCAGTCGAAGACTTCGCCAATTGGTTTTAAGCCAGTGATGGAAGCGATGTCTAGGGGTGTCGGCGTAATCATGCCATACTTAGTATGGAAAGAATTGGTTAAACTCTCCCAGAACTGCAGGGCAGATAATAACATGCCACAAAATTGGGGAGGGCCACAACGGGCAATTTGTAGAAGGGTGTAGATGCCTATCCTTTTCCAATGGTCGATTTTCTCTGATTCAAACCGATCCATCCAAGCACAAAACTTGGGACAGTTTTTGGGAGGAGCAGTCCTGAAGTTCCTGTCGATGTAGCGAAGGGAGAAGGGTTTTTGAGCGGAAATCACGAGTTCATAGATGTGACTGGATAGGAAAAGGGAAGAATATGTTCTGGTAATCTCTGGGTGTCGGTTTTCTGGAAGAGGACCTAAGTACGCTAAGGGTTCATCAACCAAAGAAAGAGGAATTAATACCTGAGAACGCCAGATTTTTGCCTTCTCTTCTGCAAACGGAGGCTCAGAAACATATTCCCTACCATCAATGGTGATGGGATGGGTGAGTTTAGTAGCAGAGGGTTTTGTTGGAGCTTACCATGGAGAAAATGGAAGATTTTGTTTTGAAGAAGAAGAGTTTTCGCAGAGCACAAGAGATGAGTGTATGCTGAAGCAAAAGGGCAAAAAAAGGGGAGAAGAAGAAAGAATGAGTGTTTTATAGGGGTTAAACCCTGAGCAGAGAAGAGTGAGCGTTTGATCTTCTAACTTCGACACGTATGCCCATGTTCCCATGTTTGCAGACACGTGGAGGAGAGAAGGCAGGTGTGATAACAAACACATTTCAGTCATAAAGATGTGAAGTGATGGGGATGTGATTTTGTGCGTCTCAAGGGAAAAAGGAAACGTCTGTCATGATTGTATGACGTCATCAACATGGGTTAAACAGAGGTCCCACTAAATAGAAGTGTAAACAGTAAGGGGTAAGTCGACAATTCAAAGATGCCATCATCTCACCAACTTCGACAGTCGAAAATGGCATCTCTGGGGGGCATTTTGTTACCACGAAAAATCTCTAAGGCATGCTGAAAGCATAATTAGTGATAGAGTCTTGTGAATTTGGGGGTTATACCCCATCGAAGGATGAAGAGGTGTTTGGGGCAAGCAAGAGTGAAAAAAACACAAGTCAAGGACGAAGCCGACAGGAGAAGCTTGCTTGGTCGACAGGCCATTCCGTCGACTGAAGTGAAGTATGAGACAAAGAATTTTCTTTTATGCCAAATGCGTAGAAGACAGCGTCGCCCTAAACGTCTGGGCGGGAGAAGTTTGAAATTTAAAAATAAATAGCAGTTACAAGAAGAATAAGAGCGCCAAAATCTGGAGCAGTTGGCAAGACGTGGGTGTAGCGGTTTGCAAATCGTGTGGCATAACATCTGCTAGTTTCTAGGAGTTTTAGCTTATGAGCAATTCCTTTAGTTTATTATAAATAGAATGTCCCACGAGGGGCTCAGGGTGTTCACCTTGTACTAACAAACCACTTGTAAGAAACATCCCATTCCCAGCGCGAGGAAGCAAGAGTTTTTGAGAGTGCTATGTACGTGAATCACCACATTTATTTCAATACAACTTCCTTACTTTTCAATTGTTCCCGTTGAACATTTTATCTTAATTTCATTTACTTTTAAGTTATCATTTTACGTTGTCGTTTACGCTGTCGACACTGATTCTATTACGATAATAGAGTTTACCAAAAGCGTGTCCGTCGTGTACATCTTTTAAATGCTGTAGCGCTGTCGGTCACGAGTCACCTATAGGCTGTAGCATCGTTTAAACCATTTGTGTGGAAAATTCTGCGCTTGTTCAACACTTTGTTAGGAGCCGTTCCTCACAAAGTTATCCCGTGGAATTGGACAAGCCTCACTTGCACTAGCACATGTCTTAGGATTAACTGGTCGATCCTGCAAGTAACCCTTAGTTTTAAGGCCTAGGGAGGACCAGCGGTTGTTTACCAATTTCCACAGTAAACAGATAGATCAAAGGTGATCATGTGCCCTACCTACAAAAGAGTTAGACAAATGCAAAGACATATTTTTGGCATTTTGGTTAGTAAAGATGATAAAATACAAAGTATGATACAGTCACATAATGCTTGGTGATCTCTCCCAAAACAAACCCAATGAATGAGGGGTAAAGAGGATGCCAATGTGTGATCCCAATGCTAATGCATATGATGAGATAGCATGAGGGATCCTAGGGTCAAAATTGGGGTCTTACAGCTGCCCCTATTTAAGGACATTCTAACTGAGGAGGTGAAGGTTAAAATCTTCATATCGACTCAATAGACTGAGCTTAAATAACAACATATAGAAACAAATTTCGGTCCCTAAGAGACCTCATGATGCATATGATACGAATGTAAAAAAATAAGTCTTTGTGGGGAAATATTGCCACAAAGGAAAAGAATCCGGAGAGACTGAAAGTCCACAGGAGCAAAACGCATTCCGTAAGGAAAACTCACCGGGGAGACAGAGACTCTGAGGGGATAATAGGTCATGCGTAGGCCAGGCTACGACTCGAAAACTGCTGGGGACTAGAGGAATTCCATGAAAACAAATCAATGGAAGGACTCAGTCAAGGAACAAAGGAACGTATGCGGAGGAAACGGGTAGGTCAGAACAAAGTTGAAATACTTGAACCATGCAGGAACTACGAGTTCACTAAGGAAACACGCGCTCAACTCGACTAGGGAAGAAGCAATCTTCAACATAGGAGGAACAGAAACATATTATCCACTACCAGTTACTGGGTATGGAGATAATAAAATCTATCAAGGAGGACATCCGTTACCGATTAGGGTAAACATATCAAGGATGACTCACTAAGGGCCGCCAGGACGTGTATTCATTACCGGTTACTGTGTAAGAATAGACTTGCTGGGGAAAAGCTAAAAATAGGATTTACAACTATCGGTTACTGGGTAGAAGACCAAAAAAGGAGACAATATCCGTCACTGGTTAAAGTGAACATATCAAGGATAGACTCAAAGGAAAGAAAATCCTTCATCGCTTAAGATGACCATATCAAGGATATACTTACCTGGGGATGTTAAGGAGGATACCCGTCATCGGTTAAGATGAACATATCAAGGATAAGTCGCCTGAACAAAAAAAGTAGGAATTACATCTATCGAATGCTGGATAGAATACCATCAAAGAGAATATCCGTCACCGGTTAGGATGAACATATCAAGGATAAACCCTGAGGGGAAGAATAGGGATTACATATATTAGTTACTAGATAGAAAACCGCGAAGAGGATATCCGTCTCCGGTTAAAGTGAACATATCAAGGATAAACTATGCAAGGGGAGAAAAAGCAGGACTTACAACTACCGGTTACTGGGCAGAAGACCATAAGAAGAAGGAAACCCGTCATCGGTTAGGATGAACATATTAAGGATTAACTCCCTGGGGGAATAAAATAGGGATTACAACTACCTTTTTACTGGGTAGCATACCAAAAATGAGAATATCCATCACCGGTCAGGATGAAAATATCAAGGATAAACTCAAAGCATGGGAAGAAAATATCCGTCATCGATTAGGATGAACATATCAAGGATATACTTCCTGGGGAGATGTGAAAACGAATCTGCTGTGGAGAAAAGGGGGTACTATTGTCGTGTATTGGGCGAGAAGTAACAAACTACAAACTAAGAAGAATACTACCAGTTACTGGGTAATAAACTCTTAGGGGACCAAAAATGTCTATCTAGGTAAGATCTAGAAAGAAATGGTTAATCAAGACTCAACCCAATGAGAATATAGCTCAAAGGGAGTGGTTCCATCTAGATAATCAACTAGGGAGGAAGCTGATGATAATCATCCACGAGAAAATAACTCAGTGGGGAAAGTAGAAAGGTTAAATTCTTTCTACTTAAGGGGCTGACACTCTATAATTGAAGGAGGACAGACACACCAAAGCTGGATGGAGATAGAGTACCACCATAACAGAGAATAAGAATCACGAGAACGAACCTCAAAGTGTGATGATGCAATAATGAAGTTATATATATATATATATATAATATATATATATATATATATATATATATATATATATATATATATATATATATATATATATATATATATATATATATATATATATATATATATATATATATATATATATATATATATATATATATATATATATATATATATATATATATATATATATGATGATTATGCTGGAGATGCCAAGGAGGATACCCGTCATCGGTTAGGATTAAAATATCAAGGATATACCAACTGAACAAAAAGGGTAGGAATTACATCTATCGAAGGTGTAAGACCCCAATTTTGTCCCTAAGATCCCTCATGGCATCATATCATAGCATTGCATAGCCTCAAGGATCATTGGACACTTTGCTTCCTTCCATGTGGGTGGGATATCCCTGTGAGTGATTCTTTGATCACCAAGCATTACTTTCATTATATATCATTTGCATTTCTTGTTTAATCACTAACCAAAATGTACAAAAATATGTCATTAACCTTTGTTACTTGCAGCTTAAGCAGTCAACAGGTCAAGGCACAGTCAAGTGAATCCTTTGTGCAAGAGATGAGATTTCCATTGATATATGGATCATGTGAACATTATTTTGAGCTTATATGAGCTATAGATCCATTTTGGAGCAAATTCCCCAAGTGGTTGAAGCTCAAGTTCATCAGAATATTTTCAGGTCATCTAAGGACCAGTGCAAGTCAACCAAAAGTCAACTGAAGGCTTTGAGTGTGGGAATTGAGTTTCTTCATCCCATTCATGTTGAAACAAGGCCTATTCATCATGTCAAACATCCATATTGAAGAATTTGAAGCTAAGTCAAAAGTTTCCCAAAATGGAAAGTGACCTGTAATTTCAAGTTTCCAAAAATGGAAAGTTTTCAATTCAAATTCAACTCAACCTTCCAACATCAAGGAAGCTTCAAATGATTTTTTGTCCAACATGAAAGTTGAAGATCTCTTTCTCCCATTTCCAAAAAGTCCATATCATGAGCATCTGATGAATGGTTGAGGAGATATGATCCAATCATTGCCAAGTGTGCATTGAACTTCAATAAGCCATAACTTTTGAACCAAAACTCCAAATTGAGTGCCTCTTTTTGCATATTGCTTCTCATGACATGTATTTTCCAAATCATACATTACATTGCATGAAATTTCATCATATGACAATTTGCTCATTCATGACCATTTTGGAGGGAAATTTGCAAATTCAAAATTGGTTAGTCACATGAGCTAATTACCATTGCCATTGTGTTCATTGGAAGATTTTAAGTGAATTTGAGCATCCATATGCTACTGTTCACGTCCAAATGCTCCATGCACCTCACATTTTTCAATTTTTGTCATACACCTTATTTTTGCTAATTTCAATTAACCATTGCTAATTACATTTTTCAGCATGATTAGGAGACCATATAAATACCAAATCATAACAGAATTCTAGAGTTTTTTTGCTCATTCTAGATCCAAATTTCTCTTCCCTCCAAATTTTTCTCTCCATTGAAACTTGAATTTCTTCCACATAAGCCATTGATTTTCTTGCATATTCTTGTTCTCTGATCCTCATTTAGTGCAGATCAAGGTGTGGATCGAAGGTTTTGGTGAAGAATCAAGCATATGAAGCTCAAGAACATGGAAATGGAAACTGACTTTTGAGCTAGATCCAAGCCTCTCCAAGCTTCAATTCATTCACAAAGCTTCATAACATCATCTCAGGACTGGATTTATACACTTGCCAAGCCTTGAATCACCAGATTTCAGTGACTGCTCTTCAAGAGGTATGAATTTCGATCCTCTTAATTGCTGATTTTATGTGCATAATGTTGTAGAGCTTTGATTGCTGAGCATTCTGATCTAAATTTCGTGGAATTTGGTTGAGAATTGGCTGTGTTATGATGATTTAAAGTTTTGTGAGCAAGAATGTTTTCCTTCGATTCTCATTATCCATGGCTTGTTACGATTAATTAATGTTAGATTTAGATTATGTGTTGAATAAGCTTTCGAACCATGTAAATTTCGCCTGGATTTGGAATTTTTTTTGCACGCGGGCACTGTAGCTCCGCCGTCTTCACGAAGAAGACGGTGGAAACCACCATGGCCGCCGCCGTCTGCATCATGTAGAGTTGGCGCTAGGGTTTATTGCGTTGGCTTCCACGCGTGCATCCATTGGCATTTCCATTGGCTGTTGTTCCTTTGACCGCGCACGCATGGCATTTGACTGGTGACTAGGCTCGCCACGTCAATTAGTGAAACTGCATCGTTTTGGCCTTACCATGCTTCGATCCTTGGCCATGGCATTTTGGATTTTATTTTTGCTTCAGCGCTCATTTTAATTGCTACACGGTTCGAGTCCAGCCTCATGCACTTTTTCAAATTACTTCACATTTTCTCATTTCCCTCCAATTTTGCATATGATTTTTTCATTTTTCATTTCAATATTTTATCCAACTTTGAAAATTCATAACAAATTGAAAATGAATCCAAATAATTCCAGATTTTTTCTCATATGATCCTTGAAGTGTCTATTATTTTATGATGTGATTTTCTGATTTTTTTCATTTCTGGATTTTTGATTGTGGACTGTTGATTGAACATGTATGCAAATGTACCATGCTTCATTCATTCTATTGTGAAATGCTCAATAATGATCCAATTGCCATGAAATTTTATATGCTGATTCCCAACATGTTGTACGATTTTTGAGGCTTGGTTGTGCATTTTTCTCATTTTTCATTTCTATTTTAGACACATGATTGTGAGGTGTGACACTGTGTGTCACACAATTTGATGTCATACTTGTGCATTTTCATTTCTAGGTCAAATGAACTCTGATGATTCTAAATTTTGGCATGATGATTGTGTTTGACATGTTGTATGCTCATAAAAAATTCCATGATTGTTTGATTCTTTTCTGTTTTGATATGGAATTTTGATTCTTAATGTCCAATTGTGTGCTTTGAAATTTCCTTTGTATTCTCTTGCCCACTACATGACTTTGCTTAATGCTTTTGACTTGGTCCTTTTTAGGACATGTTCTTAATTGATTAAATGAGCTTTATGTTGAATATTGGTTGTTGTTTCGCCTTTTTGATTTACCTTTGACCCTAGGCTTTTCCCTAGGGGTTTGTACTCATAATTTAAGCTTTGCCTTTCAGGTTCAAGCAATAAGTCCTAATGGATGATGTGATCTCCTTGCTTGAGATACAATTTGCTTTGTTTAACTAATGTTGATTGTGTTGTGGGTCCTTGGGTGGCTAACTCACTTGAGTTGTTGACTTACATTGTGTATATTGGTTGTCTCAATGTTGATTG
Source organism: Lathyrus oleraceus (assembly GCF_024323335.1). Lineage (NCBI taxonomy): Eukaryota > Viridiplantae > Streptophyta > Magnoliopsida > Fabales > Fabaceae > Lathyrus > Lathyrus oleraceus. The sequence goes on from NC_066581.1 coordinate 12,241,592, forward strand.
TCTGTTTAGTTTGTCTGAATGTGAATATTGACTTGTTTGATTTTCTTACAGGTACTTTAGTAGCTTTAACTCATTATTTGAGTTGCTTTGCTTTGCTTGTGGTTGGCATACCACTTAGGTAATCTCTTTAACTCCATGTAGTCTGGAAGACCTGCTATCTTTGGCAGGCACCTGTCTGAAGCCCTCCTTAAGAGGCCATGTTCTTGATTGTTTAATTTTGTGCTAAAGACCTCAATGAGGCATGGTTACATATTAAGACCTCCTAAGTGAAGAGGCATTGGCAGATAGAAGGGATGTGCAATCCATCCCCTGCTATTCAGTTGAGTCTTTCACTTTGCTCGCACTATGTGCTGATGCATTTGCATAAACACCCAAGATCATTGTTTATAGAGTCAGTCATTATGGAATAGAGTTCCTCATTCTGGACTCCCACACCTTCTTTGATTCAAGCTCACCCAGGCCCGGGTTAAGAGCTATGAGGTCTAACCCTCATCTCCCACTTCATCTGCTCACCCTGACGGTTAATGTTAGAGGTTAAGAGCCTGACACCCCTTCCAATTTTTGGCTTGTTTGTCAAGGTCGATATGACCCCTTGACTAAAGCCCAGCCTTGTATGAGCCTTTTGATTGTGTATAGAGTGTGCTAATTGATTGATTGTTTGCTTACTTGTGCATCCTTCATGTTGCTTTTGCATATTATTTGCATTTTGCTCTTGCATTTGTTATTTGTTTTGTTTGAGGAGTCAGATGTAAGACCATTGATTGGCTATCTGTTTCCTGTTCCTTTTGGGGAGCTGGATATAAGAACATTGATTGGCACTCCATTTCTTATATTGTTTTGTTTTGAGGAGTCAGGTGTAAGACCATTGATTGGCTATCTGTTTCCTGTGTTTTTTTCTTTGTGGAGTTAGATGTAAGACCATTGATTGGCTATCTGTTTCCTATTTGTTTTGTTTTGTGGAGTCGGATGTAAGACCATTGATTGGCTATCTGTTTCCTGTGTTTGTTGCTTTGTGGAGTTGGACGTAAGACCATTGATTGGCACTCCGATTCCTATTTGTTTTCGGAGTTGGATATAAGACCATTGATTGGCCATCCATTTCCAGTTTTATTACTCCTCTGACTTTGCTCATTGCTTTGTGTTGCCTAAATTCCAAAGGGACTTACTTGGATCATTTCTATGATCTTGAGAAAGCAATCCTGCCTGTGGCTTTGTCCCTTAACCTTAACCCTAACCCTTTTGTGATTAACCTTAAACCTTGTTTTTTCACCTTAACCCAAACCAGAAAACTTTTGTGCAAACATTTTCACTTGTTTTCAAAACTAGAAACCTAGGCCTTAAGCCTTTGATTTTCAAACTTCATTTTCCTAATACTCATTGTAATTGAACTCTAATTCATACTTTGACTATCTTTGTGAATACTTCTAATTGGTTAATTCAACTCACTCAATTGCTTTTCTGGCTCCTATCCACTTCTTAATCAAGTTTTCATGCATTAGCCATAGATCTGAATTATTATAGTGGTTGATGTAAATCTCACCGCATCCTTAGTGATTGAATTGTAAGACTTCCATGCTTATTATAGGGTTAACCCCTCACTAGCGTGTTGAAGTTGTTCTCACATGGTGGATTGTTGGTTCAGGTTGAGTTTTCTCCCGTTGATAATGAAAGACCTTAAGGCTTTTGTTTAAAATCAATCCATTCACTTTTTGGAAATCTTTTAGCCGAACTACGAGGTTTTGATCCTGTAAAGGTACGTAGGCAATGGGTTCATCCATCCAAACACAAAAATAATAAAAATTGTATATTCTTTTCTCATCCCTTCAATCAATGTTTGTAAAAAATAATTTCATAAACAAATAATTTTACAACAAAGTAGTGAAAAGAGGTTCCCTAGGAGTACCTAAGATGCATTGGGTGCCTAACACCTTCCCTTTGCATAATTACCCCCTAACCCAGATCTCTGACCTTTTATTAGTTTTCTCTGTGTAAAACTTCTTAGGCTTTTGTTCGCTTTCTAGCCATTCCTTTGGATAAATAGAAGTGCGGTGGCGACTCTATCTTTGTATGCTTTGCTTTTGATTTAGTCAATAAATCATAAAGTGACGAATACCCCGCTACAGAAAAGTGGCGACTCTGCTGGGGAACTGAAAATTTCCTGGTGGGTTTGCCTACTTTTCACACTTGTTGTGTTATTTGTTTATGACATATTTTTTGTGCAATTTGGGATTACTGTATTGATTGTGATGCTTGAATTGCTTGATATATCAATTGCTTGCTTGCTTGGTGATCTCTGTGAGATGAGTTCTATACCCGAACTCGAGTGCACCTTATGATAGGAGAATGGCATTGTCTCGTCGACTTGTGTGGAGTTATTCCTTAGCAAGTTGACTTGCGAGTCCATTCACTTGGTGGAGGTCATGTTGGATTAATGATGTCTCACAAGTCATTTATGGTTAGGCATTATTCTTCCAATATGTGTCGTCGAAGCCAAGGACCTTAGTTTACCAAGCCCATCTTGGCCTATTTTTAGGACGTAGTGCGAAGGTCGTTCAAATGTCAGATTTGATGCGATTGTTATGCGATACTACACTCATAAGAGTCTCTCTTGAGAATATGTTTGGAATACGAGTATTCGTTCCTCCGATAATATTCGAAAGGTGGGATGATGACTATGGGAACCTCTGGTAGAACATGTTCGGCAGGTTTAAACCATAGTACACTCCCGTTGGGTGGTTCTTAACCGAGACTCCATGCTCGTGACTCATAACAAACCTGTGATTCATGGTTGATCCGTTCACCCATCGTTAATATCAATGGAACTTGGGTGTCGATAAGGTGCAAACCATAATCCACCAAAATGGATGATTGATATTAAGGATGGTTGAACCGTTCGTATATCGTTAATATCAATGGAACTTGGGTGTCGATAAGGTGAAAGCCATAATCCACCAAAATGGATGATTGATATTAAGGATAATACGAGCTATCCCATGACCTTTGTCTGGTGTGCTTTGCTTGATCCTTGAGTGTGATTGTTGCATTCATGCATTCATGCATTCATCTGCATCCATATCATCAGATAAAAAGAAAATTTTCAAGGAACTTAAGGGGTTTATTTGCAAAATTTTCAGATATGGAAAGACAAAAAAGGCATACAAAGAAGTACAACTTCAGACAGCCCGATCTGAGAGAGTTAAGGAATCTGACATCCTATGTATTAGATCCCTTGGGTTTCAAAGCTCGTTATGGGAAGCTTCTGCCTCTTCTGACTACTCAGGTTGACGAAGGGTTGATGGGTACTTTGGTGCAGTTCTATGATCCTCTGTATCACTGCTTCACTTTTCCAGACTTTCAGTTGTTGCCTACCCTTGAGGAGTATGCTCATCTTGTGGGTATTCCGATTCTGGATCAGGTGCCGTTCAGTGGCTTGGAGAGTATTCCTACTTCTCAAGAGATAGCTGACATGTTGCACATAGATGAATCCTTGGTTAAAGCTCATATGACTACCAAAGGTAGAATTCAAGGTCTTCCTTCTGATTTTCTCATCGCTCAAGCTACCGTTTATGGGAAGGCCATGAGTGAGGATGCCTTTGAAGCCATATTTGTGCTTCTCATCTATGGATTGGTATTGTTCCCCAACATCAACAAATTTGTGGATGTGAACGCTATTAGGATCTTCTCTGTTCTTAATTCCGTTCCGACTCTGTTGGGTGATACCTATGTCTCTTTGCATCTGAGAAATGCGAAGGGTGGTAGCGCTATTGTGTGTTGTTTGCCTCTGTTGTATAGGTGGTTTATTTCTCACTTACCGCAGACGGTCGCTTTCAAGGAGAACAAGGGATGTCTACGGTGGTCTACGAGACTTATGTCTCTCACTAATGACGATATCTCTTGGTATGATCGTCCATATGATGGTGTCCAGATCATCGACTCTTGTGGTGAATTCTCCAATGTGCCTCTTCTTGGTACATGTGGTGGGATTAGCTACAACCCTGTGTTAGCACGTCGTCAGCTTGGGTTCCCCCTAAAGGATAAACCTAATAACATTCTGTTAGAAGGTGTGCTCTTTCAGGAGGGTAAAGATCCCCAAGGCCTGAAAGCAAGGATGGTCCGCGCTTGGCGCAAGATTCACAAGAAGGGTAGAAGTGAGTTGGGTCCGAAGAATTGCATTGCTTTGGAGCCGTATACTACTTGGGTAAGGAAGAGAGCATCTGAGTATCTCATGCCTTATGATTATCCGAGACCTACACCTTTGGTTGTGGCTGGGCCTTCAACCCTCCCTAACCAAGGCGTAGAGGAGTTGAGAGACGAAGACCTTTCACGTGCCTGGATCCGTGAAAGAGAAGAGTTGCTTCAACAGCTTAAGGAGAAGGACGCTCTGATTGAGTTCCTCGAACATCAGGTGATTGATGATCCGAACGATGCTTGGACTTCTCTACTTCCTCAGTCTTCCAAGTTCTGGAAAAGGAGGTATGACAGACTCGCCAAAGAGAAAGCGGATATGGAAGCAGCATATGAGAGAGAGATTAAGAGGCTTCGTGCAGCTTATCTTCTGGCATCCCGAGCTTCTAGGGATCCATAGGATGTTTATTTTCCTTTTCTCTTGTAATGATGAACAATGATGTACTTCTTTTTCTCAAATATGTTTGATGAGATATTTTCCATATGCAATAAAATGATTAATATTTCAAAATTTGCAAATAATACCCAAAAGTTCCTTCGAATAAAAACAAATCATATGCACGAGCATTGCATGCATCATTTGCATAAGCAGGTGTTTGTTCCGGTCTTCTTGTCTGTGGCCTAACTCTGTGCTCTTCATTTATTTTGAAGACAAGCTGACTCATCGATACTACACCAGAGCCAACTCTTCTAGATTGATGGATCATCTTGAGCAAGAGAACCGTGAGCTGAAAGAGGAATTCGCCAGACTGAGCGCTTTGATGGAATCTTTCCTAGCTGCTCAGAATCAACCATCTCCAACACCTGCAACTCCTCCCCAGAGGACAGTCCTTTCTGAGGTTGTTTCTTCTACAGTGCCAGCTGCTAGTGCCCACTTCGTGCCAACAGCCATGCCAGTCGGGTTTCCGTGGGGTATGCCTCCTGGTTTTATGCCTGATATTCCTGCGCCAACATTTGCTTCTATGTCGGCATCTAGCCCGGTCATTGTTGTGCCTTCTCCTGTCGTGCATACCGTTCCCAAGGTAGACGACACCATCTATCATTCTGAGCCGTCTGAGGGCCCAGATTTTCATGAGAAGATGGATGCGATGAATGACCAATTTCTTGAACTCCGCAAGGAATTGAAGACCCTTCGAGGAAAGGATTTGTTCGGCAAGTCTGCCGCTGAGCTCTGCTTAGTTCCCGGTGTGAAAATACCTGTCAAATTCAAGGTCCCAGACTTTGAGAAGTATAAGGGGAACACCTGCCCGCTCAGCCACCTGGTTATGTATGCCAGGAAAATGTCTACTCAGACGGATAATGATCAGCTGCTTATTCATTATTTCCAGGACAGTCTGTCCGGCGCTGCACTACGATGGTATATGAGTTTGGACAGTGCAAACATCCGTTCCTTCAATGATCTTGGCGAAGCCTTCGTCAAGCAATACAAATACAACGTGGATATGGCTCCCGATCGGGATCGGCTCAGGGCCATGTCCCAGAAGGACAAAGAGACATTCAAAGAGTACGCCCAGAGGTGGCGAGAGCTGGCAGCTCAGATTACTCCTCCGCTGGAAGAGAAGGAAATGACCAAGATCTTTCTGAAGACCTTGAGTTCCTTTTATTACGAGCGGATGATCGCTAGCGCTCCTTCTGACTTCACCGATATGGTGAACATGGGGATGCGACTAGAGGAGGGAGTCCGTGAAGGACGTCTATCCAAAGATGAAGGCTCTTCTAGCAAGCGATATGGGGCGTTTGCGAAGAAGAAAGATGGGGAGACACATGCTGTGTAATCCCATGTCAAACTCAGAAGACCCTCTGCAAAGAGGAAGCCTGTGCGTCATGCCAGCAATTAGCATCAGGTGGCTCACATAGCACCTGTTTTCAGGGATAATTCGCAATATCAGCAACACAATAATCAACAACCATCTCAACAATATCAACAACAACATCGTCCTCGGCAGCAGGCTTATCAGCCTCGCAACAGTAATCCAGCTAGTACGAGTTATGAGAGGAAGAAGATCACTTTCGATCCAATTCCTGTGTCATACGCAGAGCTGTATCCCTCTTTGATAGAGCGGAAATTGATTACTCCCAGGGATCCTCTGGCTGTCCCTGCTAACCCTCAGTGGTGGTACAAGCCTGATCAGCATTGTGTTTACCACTTTGGTGCTCCGGGCCACAATGTGGAAAACTGCTTTCCGTTGAAGACTAAGGTTCAAGACCTTATGAGATGCGGTATTCTGAGCTTTGAGGACTCAGGTCCTAATGTTACGAAGAACCCATTGCCTGAGCATGGGAAGTCAGTTAACATGGTCCAGGGTTGCCCTTGCAAGTACAAGGTCAAATATGTTAGCCATATTCGACAGTCTCTTGTTGAGTTGCACCGTCTGCTGTGTGATTACAGTCATCTGGAGCACGACCATGATAAGTGCCGTATCTACTCTGTTAACAGATTGGGTTATCGCCAAGTGCGTAAAGATCTTCAAGAATTGCTGGATGATGGGACTATTGAGATTCTTCAAAACAGAAATGTTGATGAAGATGAACCTGAAGTTAACGTGATTTCTCCGGTGTTCAGGATCCCTGAGCCTGTTGTCATTCGATATGATGGTAGCAAGCAGAAGGTTTCTCCTGCTCTGACTATCAAACCTGCCGGCCCTGTGCCTTATTCTTCTGATAAAGCAATTCCATTCCGCTATAATGCCGTTGCTGTTGAAGATGGGAAAGAAGTGCCCTTGCCTTTTACATCTGTTGTGAATATAGATGATGTGAGCGGATTGACCCGTAGTGGTCGCATGTTTTCACCTCCGAAGCCTCAGGCTAGAGCTGACTCTGTTGAGCGTCCGGTTGGGAATGCGGTTAATTCTCCGAATCCGGCACCTGTTGCTAAATCCTCCTCTGTACAAAAGACTCCTACTTCTTCTGTTGGCCCTAGTGGAATTGTGAATGAAGACTGTGATGAGATGCTGAGGCTCATCAAGAAGAGTGAGTACAACGTTGTAGACCAGCTTCTACAAACGCCATCCAAGATCTCCATGTTATCGTTGCTTCTGAATTCAGAACCGCATAGAGAGGCTCTACATAAAGTCTTGTATTTGGCTTATGTTGATCATGATGTCACAATTGAATAGTTTGACAGCATTGTTGCAAACATTACTGCTTGTAACACTTTGAGTTTCTGTGACGCTGATCTCCCTGAGGAGGGAAGAGACCACAACATGGCTTTACATATATCCATGAATTGCAAGAACGACGCCATGTCCAACGCGCTGGTGGACACTGGGTCATCGTTGAATGTATTGCCGAAATCCACTCTCTCTAGATTGTCATATCAAGGGCCTCCCATGAGGCAAAGTGGAGTTGTTGTGAAAGCTTTTGATGGGTCGTGCAAGACTGTGATTGGGGAAGTTGATCTCCCAATCAAGATTGGACCAAGTGATTTCCAGATCACCTTTCAGGTTATGGATATCCACCCATCTTATAGCTGTCTCCTTGGTAGACCATGGATCACGAGGTTGACGCCGTGACATCCACCCTACACCAGAAGCTGAAATTTGTTAAGAACAAAAAACTGGTTGTGGTAGGGGGAGAAAAGGCTCTCCTGGTTAGACACTTGTCTTCTTTCTCATACATTGATGTTGAGGATGAAGTTGGAACGCCTTTCCAAGCTTTATCTATAGCGGAGCGTGTTGAGAAGAAAACTCCTTCATTTGCTTCCTATCGAGATGCGAAACTGGCCATTGAATGTGGTGCAGTTGCTGGTCTAGGAAAAATGATCGAGCTTAAAGACAATAAATCCCGGTATGGCATTGGCTATTCTTCTGGGGTCTTCAACAAAGAAGGATTGTTCCAGAGTGGAGGTTTCATCCATGCCGATCAAGCTGACGAAGCTGCTGCTATTCTGGAAGAAGATGCAGAGGAATCTGACAACTTTGTCATCCCTAGTGGGATCTGCCACAATTGGGTCGTTGTGGATGTTCCTACGGTCATTCATAAGTCAGCGTAATATGTTTGTTTTGTTTAAAAACCCTTCTCCCATGCCAAAAGGAGAAGTGATGACATTGTTGGCAACATTTATATACTGATATTTCATTCAATAAATTCATGTTAAATGTTTGTTTTTCCATTTGTTTTCCCTTTTCGCTTTTTGCATGAAATTGGTGATCACAAAAAACCCTAAAAACAAGAATAAAAGCAATCGTTTTCATCTGCATAATGATTTGCTTGTTTAAATTCTAAAGTTTTTCATTATCCAAAATCATTATGCAGGTTGATCCTAAAACCCATTGAACATAATGATCCAACGCCATCTCCCAATTTTGAATTCCCTGTATTCGAGGCAGAGGAAGATGATGTTGAAGGGATTCCTGACGAGATTACCCGTCTTCTTGAGCACGAAGAGAAGATCATTCAGCCGCATGTTGAGAATCTAGAAACAGTCAACTTCGGGTCTGAAGATTGTGTTCGAATAGTGAAGATTGGGGCACTCCTTGAAGAGTCTGTGAAGAAGGGGTTGATCAGTTTGCTACGAGAATATTCTGATATCTTTGCTTGGTCGTATGAAGACATGCCGGGTCTAGATACAGATATTGTGCAACATTTCCTGCCTTTGAAGCCTGAGTGTGTGCCAGTGAAACAGAAGCTCAGAAGAACTCATCCAGATATGGCAGTGAAGATCAAAGAGGAAGTTCAAAAGCAAATTGATGCGGGGTTTCTGGTGACTTCTACATATCCTCAATGGGTGGCCAATATTGTGCCTGTGCCTAAAAAAGACGGAAAAGTCCGGATGTGTGTGGATTACCGTGATGTCAATAAAGCTAGTCCGAAAGATGATTTTCCTCTACCACACATTGATATGTTGGTAGACAATACAGCTAAATTCAAAGTCTTTTCGTTTATGGACGGATTTTTCGGATATAATCAAATCAAGATGGCACTCGAGGATATGGAGAAGACAACATTCATCACACCTTGGGAACATTCTGTTATCGAGTGATGCCCTTCGTTTTGAAGAACGCCGGAGCCACGTATCAACGAGCTATGACTACCTTGTTTCATGACATGATGCACAAGGAGATAGAGGTCTATGTCGATGACATGATCGCTAAGTCACGAACGGAAGTTGAACATGTAGAGCATTTGTTGAAGCTTTTTCAGCGTTTGAGGAAGTTCAAGCTTCGTCTGAATCCCAACAAATGCACATTTGGAGTCCGTTCTGGAAAGTTATTGGGTTTTGTTGTTAGCGAAAGAGGTATTGAGGTTGATCCTGCAAAGGTCAAAGCGATACGAGAGATGCCTGCGCCCAAAACTGAAAAGCAAGTTCGAGGTTTTCTTGGCCGCTTGATCTATATTTCCAGATTTATATCCCACATGACTGCCACATGTGCGCCGATATTCAAGCTCCTTCAGAAAGATCAATCTCATGATTGGATCGAGGATTGCCAGAAAGCTTTTGACAGTATCAAAGAGTATCTGTCTGAACCTCCGATCTTGTCTCCGCCTGTAGAAGGAAGACCTCTGATCATGTATCTGACTGTTCTTGAAGACTCGATGGGTTGTGTACTCGGTCAGCAAGACGAATCGGGAAAGAAAGAATCTGCTATATACTACCTGAGTAAGAAGTTCATCGATTGTGAGTCTCGATACTCAATGCTTGAGAAGACGTGATGTGCTTTGGCCTGGTCTGCTAAGCGTCTATGCCAGTACATGATAAATCATACAACTTGGTTGATATCCAGAATGGATCCAATCAAGTACATCTTTGAGAAGCCTGCTTTAACTGGGAGAATTGCCCGCTGGCAGATGTTGTCATCTGAGTATGATATCGAGTATCGAGCTCAGAAAGCTATCAAAGGTAGTATCTTGGCTACCATTTGGCACATCAGCCGATTGAAGATCGTCAGTCTGTTCAGTACGACTTCCCAGACGAGGAAATTCTGTATTTGAAAATGAAAGATTGTGACGAGCCTACACTTGATGAAGGTCCAGAACCTGGTTCCCGATGGAGTATGGTATTCGATGGCGCTGTAAATCAGTACAAAAATGGAATTGGGGAAGTAATCATTACTCCTCAGGGCACACATATTCCGTTTACAGTAAGGCTAACTTTCAAATGCACGAATAATATGGCTGAGTACGAAGCCTGCATTATGGGATTAGAAGAGTGCATTGATCTAAGGATCAAGCATCTTGATGTGTATGGTGATTCGACCCTGGTTGTCAATCAGATCAAGGGTGAACGGGAAACGAATCAACCTGGTCTCATTCCATACAGAGATAATGCGAGGAGGATTTCAACGTTCTTTACAGAAGTTGACTTTCATCATATCCCTCGAGATGATAATCGGATGGCAGATGCTCTTGCTACACTGGCTTCAATGATTGTGGTCAAGTATTGGAATGAAGTTCCCAACATCACCGTGATGCGCTTGGATAGACCAGCTCACGTGTTTGCGGTTGAAGAAGTGAATGATGACAAGCCTTGGTATTATGATATCAAATGTTTCCTCCAGAACCAGGTCTACCCGCCTGGGGCATCTGTGAAAGATAGGAAAACTCTGAGAAGGTTGTCAGGCAGTTTCTACCTCAGTGAAGAAGTGTTGTATAAGAGGAATTTTGACATGGTTCTGCTCAGATGCGTGGATAGACACGAAGCAAACCTGTTGATGACTGAGGTCCATGAGGGTTCATTTGGTACTCATTCCAATGGACATGCCATGGCTAGAAAGATGTTAAGAGCAAGCTACTATTGGCTGACAATGGAGTCTGACTGCTGCAAATATGTGAAGAGATGCCACAAGTGTCAGTATTATGCGGATAAGATTCATATTCCTCCGACACTTCTGAATGTGATTTCATCACCATGGCCTTTCTCTATGTGGGGAATTGACATGATCGACATGATTGAACCGAAAGCGTCCAACGGACACAGGTTTATTCTCGTAGCAATTGATTACTTCACCAAATGGGTTGAAGCTGCATCGTATGCTAATGTGACCAGGCAGGTGGTCGTGAAGTTTGTCAAGAATCAGCTGATATGCCGTTATGGTGTGCCTGATAAGATCATTACTGATAACGGATCTAACTTGAACAACAAGATGATGGAAGAGCTGTGCACTGAGTTCAAGATTGCACATCATAATTCCTCTCCTTACAGACCCAAGATGAATGGGGTTGTTGAAGCTGCTAACAAGAATATCAAGAAGATTATCCAGAAGATGACAGTCACGTACAAAGATTGGCATGAGATGTTGTCATTTGCTTTACATGGATATCGTACATCTGTCCGCACTTCAACAGGGGCAACCCCTTTTTCTCTTGTTTACGGCATGGAGGTTGTTCTCCCAGTAGAGGTGGAGATCCCATCAATGAGAGTCTTGATGGAAGCCAAGTTGACTGATGCTGAATGGATCCAGAGTCGTTATGACCAACTGAATCTGATTGAAGAGAAGCGATTGACTGCCATGTGCCATGGTCAATTATATCAGCAGAGAATGAAGAAAGCATTCGATAAGAAGGTCAAGCCTCGTGTGTTCCGAGAAGGTGACCTTGTGCTCAAGAAAGTCTTGTCTTTCGTGCCCGATTCCAGGGGCAAGTGGACTCCAAACTACGAAGGTCCATATGTTGTTAAGAGAGCCTTTTCAGGCGGTGCTTTAATACTTACAACAATGGATGGGGAGGCTTTCACTCGTCCTGTGAATTCAGATGCAGTCAAGAAATACTTTGCCTAAAAAGAAAAACAGAATAGCTAAGTTGAAAACCCGAAAGGGCGGCTTAGGCAAAAATGAGCGTCTCGGTGGAAAACCCGAAAGGGCGATCTAGGCAAAAGTTAGAGACATAAAAAAAAATATTTGCATCCCGCTAGATTGAGTACCTCACCCTGGGGCAATCTAGGCAAAAATTAGGGATTTGGCAAGTAACTGCATCCTGACAAGACTTTCTATTTCACAACTGTCTTTTCGTCAGAGATTCTCGCTCAGTCATCATCAACTGAAGCTTTAGATACATCGGATTCAATTTGGTAGAGAAATGGTCATTATGTTCAATGTAGCCCTCTTCCAATATATATCACCGGTTTCAAATTTTGTACAGATCTATGGAGTTTTGCCATTTGCAGGCTACCATTCCATCAAATAAATTTGAGCTTTTAGCCAATTATTTGCACTCTTATTTGTTTCAATTCAACAAATGTTTTGCATGTTTTAATTGATAAAATGTCATTGTTTTAAACAAACAAAAATTTTCATAAAATTGTTTTTAAACAAAGTGAACATTCACAATGATGAAAGGATACTTAAGAATTTCTCAGTGCTCTCCCAAGGGTGGCATGATTTCCAACAGGGTAAGACTTTTGTTCATATTCCTGGCATGACTGTATCCTCTTTCTCCAGATTGTTGTTGGGGTTTCTCCCCAAGCAGAGCTTCTGTTGAGATTCTTTCTCCCCCAAGCAGGGTATTTGTTGGGATTTCTCCCGAACGGATTTTTTGTTGAGTAGAGCCTTTATTATGACTCCTCCTCATTCAGAGTGCTTGTTGAAGACTTCAACTTTCCTCTCCAGCATTATTCTCTCCCCATCATGGGTGCTTTTCTTTGGAAGATTCGGTAGTTGGTGGGTTGACATCCTAGTACTTCGTCATTTCCTCGGATAGATACCCAGCGGAGTTGTTGGTTTGATGAACTTCATCTATGCTATCTATCCCCATCAGAGATCTGGTTGCTTCCTGGCATCTCTGATCCCTAGCGTGAGTTGCTGTTGTGGCGTTTCTACCTGTGCATTGAACTCTTTTCTCCGGTTGTGACTGACGATCCCTCCGGAAACCTCTTGAGGCCTTCCTCCCTGCAGAGATTTGGTAATTTCCTCATATCTCTGATCCCAGTAGAGTTGCTTGTGTGGCAGAATCTATTTGTGTGATCTTCTCTCCCTCAGTGGGTTTTCCCCCAGTGGATTTGTTTGGGGTTGCTTTTGTGGTAGTTTTTGCCGGTGCAGTGAGCTCCTCTTTCCTAGTTGAGACTGATGATTCATCCTTGCAGATGATCCCTATTTCCTAATCCCGTCAGAATTGTTTGTTCTCCGGTGATCCTGGCTTTCTCTCCTGTGGTGTGGTACCGGGCGTTTGATTCCTGGACCTGTTTGTGTTAGAAATGTTTGTTTAGTCAGCATTCATCAAACATAAATCACGCATATTCATGCATACTTTCAACATTCAGATATTCATGTTGCATTCTTTGCCATATATCTTTTGTTTGTTGTCTCTTGCTAATTGGTGATATAGATCTCCCCAGTAGATCTCTCCAAGCAGATGTCAGGTGTCTAATCTCTCAATATAGAGTCAGCCCCTTAAGCAGAAAGTGTATGTCATTCCTTCTGCAGTTCCCCACTGAGTTATATCCTCGTGGATGACGGTTGTTTCCGTTTCCTCCCAGCACATATATTGGGATGGGTTTTCCCTATTGAGTTATATCCTCATTAGGACGAGTCTTGATTCAGTTTGCCTTTTTGGTTTGACCCTGAATTGGCCTTTTGTGATTGTCTCTCGTGCTTCCCTGCGGTATAAATGAATAATTGCTCAGTAACCGGCAATCATTCACTTTATCCTCAGCGGAATTTTTGGCTTCTACCCAGTATTCGGTAGTTGTAAGTCCTATTCTTTGTGGTTTTCTACCCAGTAACCGGTAGTTGTAAATCCTATATACCTTTTTTCCCTCTTTGCGGAATCTGTGGTTGTTTACCCAGAGATTGGTATTTGTGAACCTTTTGTGCCTCAGCAAGAGTCGGTGGTTTTCTACCCAGTAATCGGTAGTCGTAAATCCTATTTTTCTTGCTCTCCAGCAGAGTTTGTGGTTTTCTACCTAGTAACTGGTAGTTATAAACCCTATTTGTTTTCCCCGTGCGGAGTTGTGATCCTTTCGCTCCCTACACAGAAGCTTTGGTATTCTACCCAGTATTCGGTAGTTGTAAACCCTACCCTTTTTTATCCTCATCAGAGTCGTGGCCCTCTACCCAGTATCCGGTAGTTGTAAGTTCTATCTTTATGGTTTTCTACCCCGTATTCGGTAGTTATAAATCCTACTTGCATTCCCTAGTAGAGGTAACCTTTATGGTTTATCCTGGTTGATGGCGGATTTTGCGGTTTTCTAACCAGTATTCGGTAGTTGTAAATCCTATGTGGTTGTTTTCTCCCTTCGGAGTCTGTGCTTTCCTGAGGAATAGATGGATAATTGCTCAGTAACCGGCAATCACTCGCATTATTCTCAGCTGAGTCTTTGGTCTTCTACCCAGTATTCGGTAGTTGTAAATCCTATTTTCTCCCCTGTGCAGAGTTAACCTTGTTGTTCATCCTAACCGATGATGGTTACTCGTCCGTGGTTTTCTACCCAGTATTCGGTAGATGTAATCCCCTCTTTGTGGTTATCTTCATCCAGTATTCGATGTTGATATTCCCTCTTTCTTGTGGATAATTGTCGTATGCTAGCAATTTTATCCTCAACGGGTCCTTTCACCGTTTGCCAGTGATTTGTTCCCCAGATCATTGATTTTTATCAATGCATCCCCAGTGAGTCTTCTTTCATTTACCCTTTTGTTGGTAATGATGGTTGCTCCCTTTGATTGGTCATCATTATATACCTAGTTTTGGTATCCCGATGCCTTTCTTTTTGGATGATTTATCCTTTATTAACCCAGTAACCAGTTGTGGATAATCTTCCATGCGAGTGTATTATCTACGTTCTGACGGTAATGGATAATATATCTCATGCACTCCTTGGTCAAAATCTTTTGATTGTTTCTCCAGCGGAGTAAGATTCGTATTCCTTGTGGAATCGAATGTCCATCCTTTAACAAGTTTGTGTTTTGCTCTCTTCCAGGATGATGAGTGTTTTGGCAGTAAAAACCAATTCACGCTTGGGTCGGTCACCTATTATATACCCAATAACCGGTATCCCTGGTGTTCCTTCCTTTCTGCTCCTTATTATGACCTTGGTCCCCTGTGGAGTCAGATTTTCCTGAGTTGATGTACCTTTTTCAGGTCTTCCTTAGATGTTTGGTTGATTGATATCTCTCACCCTTATACCGGTCTTAGATATTCATTCTTCTCTGAGCTTGTTACCCAGTAACCGGTAACACCTCATCCTTTTGCTTCCTCTAGAGAGTCTTTGTTAGACATTCCCCAGCGGAGTTTCTGTTGTGTTTCACCCTTTTGCTGTATTGGCGTTTTCCCCAATATATGCAATTTTCCCCAGCAGGGAGGTTCTGTGTGAATCTTTCCCCAGCCTGAGTCCGGATTTTTATCCGAAGTATCCTTTGTGGATAGTTTTGCTGTATTGGCGTTTCCCCAATACACGCATTTTTGAGTCAGCTTGAGTCTTTCCATCGGATGTGTTTCCCTTTGGAAATCTTTTCCCCAGTGTGAGTCTTTTACTCCCCAGTTTAGTCCCCAGTTTCAAGTCGTGTCCTGCTCACACATTCTTTTCTTTCTTTATCCCCATGAGAGTCCCGTTAGAGTCTCTGTTCCATTAGGAAGTGCATCATTCCTGTGGATTTGTCTTTTCTTATGTTTTTTCTTTTCTTCTTTGTGGACCTATATTCCCACAGAGATAGTTTGTTTTGCATTCATACATTTGCATCATGAGGTCTCTTAGGGACCAAAATTTGTCTCATTGTTATTATTTAAGCCCATTCTACCGCGTCGAGACGAAGATTTCAACCTTCATTTCTCCGGCTAGAATGACCTTAAATAGGGGCATCTGTAAGACCCCAATTTTGTCCCTAAGATCCCTCATGGCATCATATCATAGCATTGCATAGCCTCAAGAATCATTGGACACTTTGCTTCCTTCCATGTGGGTGGGATATCCCTGTGAGTGATTCTTTGATCACCAAGCATTGCTTGCATTATATATCATTTGCATTTCTTGTTTAATCACTAACCAAAATGTACAAAAATATGTCATTAACCTTTGTTACTTGCAGCTTAAGCAGTCAATAGGTCAAGGCACAGTCAAGTGAATCCTTTGTGCAAGAGATGAGATTTCCATTGAGATATGGATCATGTGATCATTATTTTAATCTTATATGAGCTATAGGTCCATTTTGGAGCAAATTCCCCAAGTGGTTGATGCTCAAGTTCATCAGAATATTTTCAGGTCATCTAAGGACCAGTGCAAGTCAACTGAAAGTCAACTGAAGGCTTTGAGTGTGGGAATTGAGTTTCTTCATCCCATTCATGTTGAAACAAGGCCTATTCATCATGTCAAACATCCATATTGAAGAATTTGAAGTTAAGTCAAAAGTTTCCCAAAATGGAAAGTGACCTGTAATTTTAAGTTTCCAAAAATGGAAAGTTTTCAGTTCAAATTCAACTCAACCTTCCAACATCAAGGAAGCTTCAAATGATTTTTTGTCCAACATGAAAGTTGAACATCTCTTTCTCCCATTTCCAAAAAGTCCATATCATGAGCACCTGATGAATTGTTGAGGAGATATGATCCAATCATTGCCAAGTGTGCATGGAACTTCAACAAGCCATAACTTTTGAACCAAAACTCCAAATTGAGTGCCTCTTTTTGCATATTGCTTCTCATGACATGTATTTTCCAAATCATTCATTACATTGCATGAAATTTCATCATATGACCATTTGCTCATTCATGACCATTTTGGAGGGAAATTTGCAAATTCAAAATTGGTTAATCACATGAGCTAATTACCATTGCCATTGTGTTCATTGGAAGATTTTAAGTGAATTTGAGCATCCATATGCTACTGTTCACGTCCAAATGCTCCATGCACCTCACATTTTTCAATTTTGCTCATACACCTTACTTTTGCTAATTTCAATTAACCATTGCTAATTACATTTTTCAGCATGATTAGGAGACCATATAAATACCAAATCATAACAGAATTCTAGAGTTTTTTGCTCATTCTAGATCCAAATTTCTCTTCCCTCCAAAATTTTCTCTCCATTGAAACTTGAATTTCTTCCACATAAGCCATTGATTTTCTTGCATATTCTTGTTCTCTGATCCTCATTTAGTGCAGATCAAGGTGTGGATCGAAGGTTTTGGTGAAGAATCAAGCATATGAAGCTCAAGAACATGGAAATGGAAACTGACTTTTGAGCTAGATCCAAGCCTCTCCAAGCTTCAATTCATTCACAAAGCTTCATAACATCATCTCAGGACTGGATTTATACACTTACCAAGCCTTGAATCACCAGATTTCAGTGACTGCTCTTCAAGAGGTATGAATTTCGATCCTCTTAATTGCTGATTTTATGTGCATAATGTTGTAGAGCTTTGATTGCTGAGCATTCTGATCTAAATTTCGTGGAATTTGGTTGAGAATTGGCTGTGTTATGATGATTTAAAGTTTTGTGAGCAAGAATGTTTTCCTTCGATTCTCATTATCCATGGCTTGTTATGATTAATTAATGTTAGATTTAGATTGTGTGTTGAATAAGCTTTCGAGCCATGTAAATTTCGCCTGGATCTGGAATTTTTTTTGCACGCGAGCACTGTAGCTCCGCCGTCTTCACGAAGAAGACGGTGGAAACCACCATGGTCGCCGCCGTCTGCAACATGCAGAGTTGGCGCTAGGGTTTATTGCGTTGGCTTCCACGCGTGCATCCATTGGCATTTCCATTGGCTGTTGTTCCTTTGACCGCGCACGCATGGCATTTGACTGGTGACTAGGCTCGCCACGTCAATTAGTGAAACTGCATCGTTTTGGCCTTACCATGCTTCGATCCTTGGCCATAGCATTTTGGATTTTATTTTTGCTTCAGCGCTCATTTTAATTGCTACACGGTTCGAGTCCAGCCTCATGCACTTTTTCAAATTACTTCACATTTTCTCATTTCCCTCCAATTTTGCATATGATTTTTTCATTTTTCATTTCAATATTTTATCCAACTTTGAAAATTCATAACAAATTGAAAATGAATCCAAATAATTCCAAATTTTTTCTCATATGATCCTTGAAGTGTCTATTAATTTATGATGTGATTTTCTGATTTTTATCATTTCTGGATTTTTGATTGTGGACTGTTGATTGAACATGTATGCAAATGTACCATGCTTCATTCATTCTATTGTGAAATGCTCAATAATGATCCAATTGCCATGAAATTGTATATGCTGATTCCCAACATGTTGTATGATTTTTGAGGCTTGGTTGTGTATTTTTCTCATTTTTCATTTCTGTTTTAGACACATGATTGTGAGGTGTGACAATGTGTGTCACACAATTTGATGTCATACTTGTGCATTTTCATTTCTAGGTCAAATGAACTCTGTGGATTCTAATTTTTGGCATGATGATTGCGTTTGACATGTTGTATGCTCATAAAAATTTCCATGATTGTTTGATTCTTTTCTGTTTTAATATGGAATTTTGATTCTTAATGTCCAATTGTGTGCTTTGAAATTTCCTTTGTCTTCTCTTTCCCACTACATGACTTTGCTTAATGCTTTTGACTTGGTCCTTTTTAGGACGTGTTCTTAATTGATTAAATGAGCTTTATGTTGAATATTGGTTGCTGTTTCGACTTTTTGATTTACCTTTGACCCTAGGCTTTGCCCTAGGGGTTTGTACTCACAATGTGAGCTTTGCCTTTCAGGTTCAAGCAATAAGTCCTAATGGATGATGTGATCTCCTTGCTTGAGATACAATTTGCTTTGTTTAACTAATGTTGATTGTGTTGTAGGTGCTTGGGTGGCTAACTCACTTGAGTTGTTGACTTACATTGTGTATATTGGTTGTCTCAATGTTGATTGTCTGTTTAGTTTGTCTGAATGTGAATATTGACTTGTTTGATTTTCTTACAGGTACTTTAGTAGCTTTAACTCATTATTTGAGTTGCTTTGCTTTGCTTGTGGTTGGCATACCACTTAGGTAATCTCTTTAACTCCATGTAGTCTGGAAGACCTGCTATCTTTGGCAGGCACCTGTCTGAAGCCCTCCTTAAGAGGCCATGTTCTTGATTGTTTAATTTTGTGCTAAAGACCTCAATGAGGCATGGTTACATATTAAGACCTCCTAAGTGAAGAGGCATTGGCAGATAGAAGGGATGTGCAATCCATCCCCTGTTATTCAGTTGAGTCTTTCACTTTGCTCGCACTATGTGCTGATGCATTTGCATAAACACCCAAGATCATTGTATATAGAGTCAGTCATTGTGGAATAGAGTTCCTCATTCTGGACTCCCACACCTTCTTTGATTCAAGCTCACCCAGGCCCGGGTTAAGAGCTATGAGGTCTAACCCTCATCTCCCACTTCATCTGCTCACCCTGACGATCAATGTCAGAGGTTAAGAGCTTGACACCCCTTCCAGTTTTTGGCTTGTTTGTCAAGGTCGATATGACCCCTTGACTAAAGCCCAACCTTGTATGAGCCTTTTGATTGTGTATAGAGTGTGCTAATTGATTGATTGTTTGCTTACTTGTGCATCCTTCATGTTGCTTTTGCATATTGTTTGCATTTTGCTCTTGCATTTGTTATTTGTTTTGTTTGAGGAGTCAGATGTAAGACCATTGATTGGCTATCTGTTTCCTGTTCCTTTTGGGGAGCTAGATATAAGACCATTGATTGGCACTCCATTTCCTATATTGTTTTGTTTTGAGGAGTCAGGTGTAAGACCATTGATTGGCTATCTGTTTCCTGTGTTTGTTTCTTTGTTGAGTTAGATGTAAGACCATTGATTGACTATCTATTTCCTATTTGTTTTGTTTTGTGGAGTCGGATGTAAGACCATTGATTGGCTATCTGTTTCCTGTGTTTGTTGCTTTGTGGAGTTGGACGTAAGACCATTGATTGGCACTCCGATTCCTATTTGTTTTCGCAGTTGGATATAAGACCATTGATTGGCCATCCATTTCCAGTTTTATTACTCCTCTGACTTTGCTCATTGCTTTATGTTGCCTAAATTCCAAAGGAACTTACTTGGATCATTTCTATGATCTTGAGAAAGCAATCCTGCATGTGGCTTTGTCCCTTAACCTTAACCCTAACCCTTTTGTGCTTAACCTTAAACCTTGTTTTTTCACCTTAACCCAAACCAGAAAACTTTTGTGCAAACATTTTCACTTGTTTTCAAAACTAGAAACCTAGGCCTTAAGCCTTTGATTTTCAAACTTCATTTTCCTAATACTCTTTGTAATTGAACTCTAATTCATACTTTGACTATCTTTGTGAATACTTCTAATTGGTTAATTCCACTCACTCAATTGCTTCTGTGGCTCCTGTCCACTTCTTAATCAAGTTTTCATGCATTAGCCATAGATCTGAATTATTATAGTGGTTGATGTAAATCTCACCGCATCCTTAGTGATTGAATTGTAAGACTTCCATGCTTATTATAGGGTTAACCCCTCACTAGCGTGTTGAAGCTGTTCTCACATGGTGGATTGTTGGTTCAGGTTGAGTTTTCTCCCGTTGATAATGAAAGACCTTAAGGCTTTTGTTTAAAATCAATCCATTCACTTTTTGGAAATCTTTTAGCCGAACTACGAGGTTTTGATCCTGTAAAGGTACGTAGGCAATGGGTTCATCCATCCAAACACAAAAATAATAAAAATTGTATATTCTTTTCTCATCCCTTCAATCAATGTTTGCACAAAATAATTTCATAAACAAATAATTTTACAACAAAGTTGTGAAAAGAGGTTCCCTAGTAGTACCTAGGATGCATTGGGTGCCTAACACCTTCCCTTTGCATAATTACCCCCTTACCCAGATCTCTGACCTTTTATTAGTTTTCTCTGTGTAAAACTTCTTAGGCTTTTGTTCGCTTTCTAGCCATTCCTTTGGATAAATAGAAGTGCGGTGGCGACTCTATCTTTGTATGCTTTGCTTTTGATTTAGTCAATAAATCATAAAGTGACGAATACCCCGCTACAGAAGGCTGGATAGAAAACCGTCGGAGAGAAAATCCGTCATCGGTTAGGATGAAGATATCGAGGATAAACTCTGCGAGGGGACAAAGTAGGATTTACAACTACCGGTTATTGGGTAGAAGACCAATCAAAGAGAAAATCTGTCACCGATTAAGATGAGCATATCAAGGATAGACTCTAAAAAGGGAATAAAATGGGATTTACAACTACCGGTTACTGGGTAGAAAACCAAAAATGAGAATACCCGTCACTGGTTAAAGTGAACATATCAAGGATAGACTCAGGCTGGGAAAAGAAATATATCCATCACTGGTTAGGATGAACATATCAAGGATACACTTCATGAGGGATAGATCCACTAGGGACTCTACTGAGGAGAAAAAAAGGGTACTTTTGTCGGGTATTGGGAAATAAGTAACAAACTGCAAACTAAGAAGAATATTACCAGTTACTGGGTAATAGACTCTTAGGGGACCAAAGCATCTATCTAGGTAAGAGCTAGAACGAAACAATTAATCAAGACTCAACCTAATGAGGACTTAACTCAAGGAGAGTAATTCCATCCAGAAAATCTACTGGAGAGGAAACCAAAATAATAACCATCCACGAGGAAACAAACTCGGTGGGGAAACGGAGAAAGGTTAAAGTCTTTCTGCTTAAGGGGCTGACACTCTACAATTGAAGGAGGACAGACACCAGACTTGATATGGGGATAAAATACCGTCATAACAGAGAATAAGAATCTCAAAAAATCAAATCTGAGGATGCAGGGCATGCAAATTATGAAATTATATGAATCTATATGTATATGTATATATGATGATTATGTTGACAAAACGATCACAGAGGATACAAAGGTGTCGCAAAGAATTTTGAACCACCGGGACAATCCTCGATCAATCCATAAAATATGGAGACAACTGCTAGAGAACAGAGAGATCAACATCCCAAAGGTTCAAACCTAACTGGGGAAGGAGGAGATCTTCTGAGGATAGAACATCCAACCTGTGGGGAGTTTTAGGCCAACACCATAAAAATGGGAGACAACCCTACAGAGAAATGATCATAACAAAGCTGCTCAGAAACTAGGAGGAAACTCTGACTGGGAGCAAGTTGAATAGCGATTGGTGGGGACACCAAAGCGATCCACTGGGGAAGATCTACCATCTCTGAAGATCAACCCTGCTGAGGAAATACAAACCTTTATGAGGAATGCCGAAACTCGGTCGGGGAAAACAACACGCCGCAGGGTATCTGAATCAACCAAATCAAATGGGGACAAAGAAAGAAATTCCACTGAGGATCAAACATTCCGCCGAGGAATTGAATCAACACAAACGTCTAGGGATACTCGAAGGGTTAACTGCTTGAGGAACCTCTGATGCTTCACACTTAAGGACTTGCTATTCATTGAAATGTTGTTGATATTCCTTTTACTTGTTTTGGAAAAAATTCTTGCTTTTATATGTAGCGGGGTATTCGTTACCTTTAGATTTGTTGACTAAATCAAAAGTAAATCATACAATTCGAGTCTCCACCGTACTTCTATTTATCCAAAGGAAAGGTTAGAAAGCGAACAAAAACCGAGAAGTTTTATCAAATCAAAAACTAATAAAAATGTCAGAGATCTGGGTAAGGGGGTTGGTTATGCAATGGGAAGGTTTTAAGCACCCAAAACATCCTTAGTACTCTAAGGGAGCGCTTTTCACAATTGTTGTAAGGTAGGTTGGTATTTGTAAAAAAAATATTTGTACAAACATGATTGGGGAGATGAGAGAAGAACGTACAAGTTATTTACAATTTTTGTGTTTGAATGGATAAACCCATTGCCTATGTACCATCTTAAAAAAGATTAGGATCAAAACCTCGTAGTTCGGGGTAACAATCTCAAAAGAAGTTGGTGAATTGATTGGTTCAAAAGACTTAAGGTCTTTTGTTATCCAAGGGAGAAAACTCAACCTAAAACCATAAATCCACCATGTGAGGATAGCTTCAACATGCTAGTGAGGGGTGTAAGACCCCAATTTTGTCCCTAAGATCCCTCATGGAATCATAACATTGCATTTGGCATTGCTTCAAGGATCATTAGCATCTTGGTTCCCCTTGTCTTTGGGTGAGATTTATTTGAGTGGTTTGAGATCACCAAGCATGTTTGAATTGTATATCATTGCTTTTCTTATTTTGTTTACTAATCAAAAAGCACAAAAATATGTCACTAACATCTTTTGTTTGTAGCTTGAGCAATCACAAGGTCCAAAGCTTCTAGGAGATCTTTTGTGCAATGATAAGGCCAAGAGGAGATGATAGCAAGCATGGTAATGGTTCCCAAAGCTCTCATCCATAAAATATTCCTCCCTAGCATCTCAATTCATCATTTTGGTCATAGAAAATCAAAGGGTTTGAAGTTGGTTCCTCAGAGAAACCCTAATTCATCTGTGCACCACAATGCCTTGGTCTTGAAGCAACCTCGGCCCATGATCAAATACAATCAAAGGAAGTTCTTTAATTCATCATTTCATTCATATTTGAACTTATTTGAGTGTCCTCAATCATCAACTCCTCAAGATATGAGTCATGGACTTGAGAAGTTGATAAGTCAATTCATCTAACTATTTTGAAATGCACTGAGACCTAACTTTTTATGTGTTGGTCAAATGGAGATGGTTCCAAAAGCAAACATGTTCTTAAGGACAATATGAACAACTTTCATGTTCATAAAAAATTGATTTTAAGCTTGGAAGGCCATCTCCCATTCCAATACATTATAGGTTATTTTGATTGAAACCCTAATTGTGGGTCAACTTCCCAAGGACATAACACATTCATTTTTTATGATTTTGAGGTGGGATCAAATGAATTGGAAATCTTAAGATGTCTTCTTCAAATGTTATGTTGAGAAAAATTTCAAAATCTCAAAGGCAATACATGTGATAATGCAAGACATTATAGGTCCTTTTTGACCAAATGCATTAAAAGGCAAAAAAGTCCAACTTCAAGTGCTCATAACTTCTTCATCAAAAATCAAAATGATGAAAAATTTAAGTCCATTTTGATTGTCTTGAAACTATCTACAACGTTTATGTTGAAGGTTTTTCCATTTGGGGCTTGCATCATCTAAACATAAGGGCTTGAAAATTGGCCAAATTTAGAAACCTTGCATTGACATGTTTTGCACATCACACTTTAAACTCAAATTTCATAAATTTCCACACTCCAAATGGATTTTTGCCCAACCTAACAATTGTTCCTTATATCAAGACCTTTCCAACCATTACTCAGATGATCATATTTGGATTTGGCAAATGGTATTTTCGAAGAGGTGAATGTTTAGGTCAAAATTATGGAATGCACATGAAATATTGTTGCACAAGCAAAATCAAAGCAAATTGCACGACCATTTCATTCCAGACTGAACTCAGCTTGCATTTGTCATTGTTTTTGGGCCTTGTGCATGATAATGCAAGCCCATGCAAGTGGTATCCAAATTCATGCACACAGATCATTTCATCATTCCCTTGCCTTTCCCTCTATAAATAGAGACCCTATGTCATTCAAATTACACACCTGATTCAACTTGAATTGCTGCTGAAATCAAAACTCAACCTCTCACCAAAGAAGCAATCTCATTTTCTTCAAATTTTTCAGATCCAAAATTCAACTTCATCTGGTTGAATTCTTGGATCTTAAGCTTCTAAACCTTCATCATTCATCTCACTGATCTTCTGTTTTAGCAAAGCAAGCAAGGAATCAAGTTCAAGTTACCAGAATTCAAACTTACACTTCAACTGGTATTTTCTTCGAATCTCATCATCCATTGACCTATTTGCTTGGATCTTGTGTTGGCTGAAGTCCTCTCAATAGAGGCATCATAATTATGCATTCAATTTTTGAAATCCATTGAGTTCATGATGAACACCAGATTTTTCAACCTCTGATTTCTCACACCATGGAGATCTAGAGTGAAAATGGATGGTACAGGGATGATGTACATCATCCCAGCTTTCTAAAGATGTATAGATCGTGCATTTTCATTGATGTTTGGATCTCTGCAAATTTGGCCGGAAAATCCAAGCTCACCGGAGAAGACGGTGGCTCCGGTGGCTTCATCATTGCCAGATCCAATCTGGACCGTGTGATCTCTTTTCCAGATCTAATCTGGACCTTCAATTGTTATGACTTTTTTTAATACACCTTGCGCTTCAGTTGAATAGTGTGTTTGGTACGCGCGCGCCTCTAGATGCTTGGATATGCCAGCTCAATTAATGAGCTCAGATCCAAGGGCTCTTGTTTTTTGCTATTTTTAATTTCTGGTTTTATTTTCTTTAATTCCAATTATTTTCAAAAATCAATATCTTCTTCATTTTTAATCCAAAAATTATGAGACCAATTGCATTAGTTTCCAAATAAATTCTAGTTTCTATTTCTGATTTTTAATATTTTTTATTTTGTCATTTGATATTTTTTGTGAATTTTCTCTTTTCTGGTTATTTTTAATTCATTTTAAATAGTTTTTGATATTCAAAAAATGCAAAAATATTTTCCTAACCTATTTGAATGATGATGGATCTATGAAAAATATTCTCATCAATTTTTGAATTGATTTGAGATTTATTTGAGATTTTAGTTCAATTAGGTTATTTTTATTCATTTTTAATTGATTAAAAATAGTTTCTGACTTTTAAAAATGCTGAAATTTTTTGTCAAACTTAGTTTGACCTTGTTCAACTTGGGATAAATTACTTGGACCTTCCAAGGTTGATTTGAAGTAATTTTGAAGTTTGACCTTTTCCATTTATTTTTAATTCAAGTTTAATTAAATATTAAAAAATGCCAAAAATATTTTATTCATTTCTTGATTTCCAATCTTCATCTCACTTCTGTTTTTGATTGTTTGACCTTGACTTTCAATGTTATTGGTCAACATATGAGGATTGGTACATGTCATTTCATTTAATGCAGTTTAATTTTGCCATTTCCATTTCTCTTCTCCATCTCCTTCTTCTCCTTCTTATTTTCTTTTTGATCAATGAGTTGAAGGTTGATAAGTTAGCATTGGTTAGGGAGATTTAATCTTCCTTGATTCAAATCTAATTCATCTTGATCAATTGATCAAGTGAATGGCTTTGCATTAAGGATAGGTTGTCTTCTAAATCATGCAAAAGGCTTAAACCAATACAAGATCAATTCTCATTTTCTTTTTGGCATGGCAAGTTGTTGGGACTTGTTTCACTAATCAAGACTCCTAACTTGTGTTTGTTGCCTATATTATTATTGACCGGCCTCAGATAGTTGTGACTTCTACATAAGTCCAATTACGATTGCTTAACATAGCGCTAAATTTGCCTTATGGCACACTAACCACTAACACTAACTATTGACAATTAACATTTACTTTATGCAATTTACTTTTATGCAATTTACTTTTATGCAATTTACTATTCTTGCACATATTATCCATTTGCTTTTCTCTTTGCTCATTTGAGCGCATGTTTATGTTAATGCCATTTGCCTTTTGCTCACTTGAGCACATAATTGTGTATATATTATTGTGTTTGTGTTTTTGTTTTGATTGTTGTGGACCAAATGCAAAGAAATGGACTTAGTTTCTAGGACTTTCCCTATGCAAAGAAATGGAGAATTGGACTTAGATTCTAGGACCTTCCTTATGCAAAATTGGAGTAAAAGGATCTTAATGATGAAGATGGATTAGAAGAACCAAATCTCTAAACTCACTCTTGTCCATTCTTGTTTTACTTCATAGAACTTTTGATGTGTGTGCTTTTGTGCTAGGAGTTTCCATTTGAGCTTAATTGGAGGACCATTACCATGTGCATCCAAAGTGAAAGATACAAGACACATTGAGGATCTCTTATGAGACTTGTTTGATGATTTCTTATGCTTTATTGTGATTGCTTATTCCAAAGGATGGGAGCTACTTGGATCATCAATATGATCTCAAGAGAGGGACTCCATTGTGGTTTTGATTCTTCATCCCTTCTCTTTTTGTCTTACTTAGGACTTAGCCCTTATTCTTCTTCTCTCCACTCTAACCCAAGCCAAAACCTTTTGTGCAAACATTTAGCTATTGTTTTCAAACATTAGAAACCTAAGCCTTATGCTTTTGATTTTCAAACTTTCTTTTTACAAGACTTATTTTGAATTGAACCCTTAAGTCAACTTTGACCATTTTTGTACATACTTCTAATTGGTAAATATAACCCATTTAAATTGTCTTTTGTGGTTCCAATGGCCACCTTCTTAATCAAATTTTCCATAACCTTTAGCTATTAGGTTTGAGTTATCTTTGTGGTAGATGTAATACTCACCTATATCCTTAGTGATGGACAATGAGTCTTCCATGCTTATTATAGGGTGAACCCCTCACTAGCATGTTGAAGCTATCCTCACATGGTGGATTTGTGGTTTGGGTGAGTTTTCTCCCTTTGATAAGAAAAGACCTTAAGGCTTTTGGACCAATCAATTCACCAACTTGTTTTGAGATTTTTACCCCGAACTACGAGGTTTTGATCCTATCTTTTTAAGATGGTACGTAGGCAATGGGTTTATCAATCCAAACACAAAATGTAAATAACTTGTATATTCTCTTCTCATCTCTTCAATCATGTTTGTACAAATAAATTTTCACAAAAACAACAACCTTTGCAACAAGTATGAAAAGGGCTCCCTAGGAGTACCTAGGATGTTTTGGGTGCCTAACACCTTCCCATTGCATAACCAACCCCCTTACCCAGATCTCTGTTTTTTTACTAGTTTTTGTTAAAACTATTAGGTTTTTATTCGTTTTCTAACCATTCTTTTGGATAAATAGAAGTGCGGTGGCGACTCGACTTGTATGATTTACCTTGGATTTAGTCAATATATCTAATGGTAACGAATACCCCGCTACAAGGGGTTAACCCTATAATAAGCATGGAGGACTCATTTTCCATCACTAAGGATATAGGTGAGTGTTATATCTACCTCAAGTATAACTCAAACCTAATAGCTAATGGTTATGAAAAGGATTGATAAGAAAGTGGCCATTAAAACCACAAAACACTTGAATGAGTTATATTTACCAATGAAAAGTATTTACAAAAATATGCTCAAAGTTGACTTAAGGATTCAATTCAAAATAAGTGTTATGAAAAAGAAGTTTTTAAAATCAAAAGCATAATGCTTAGGTTTCTAATGTTTGAAAACAAGTGTTAATGTTTGCACAAAAAGTTTGGCTTGGGTTAGAGTGGAGGGAAGAAGAAGAATGGCTAAGTCCTAAACATACAAGAGATGAAGGAAAAGAAGTAAGACCACAAATGGAGTTCCCTTCTTGAGATCATATTGATGATCCAAGTATCTCCCATCCTTTGGAATAAGTAAGCAAATAAGCAAATACTCAAGCAATCAACCAATCAAACAAGCTCTTAGGAATCCTCCAATGGCTCTTATATCTCTCACTTTAGAAGCTCATGACAATGGTTCTTCACTTAGGCTCAAAGTTGGAATCCCTAGCACAAGAACACACACATCAAAAAGTTCTATAATGCAAACAAAGAATGGACAAGAGGGAGTTTAGAGAATAGGTCCTTTCAATTCCTCTTCAACATTTAATCATTCTAAAGGCATGAGGCCTAGTTGCTCTTTGACTTTTATAGCACTCTAAAGGCATAAGGCCTAGTTGCTCTTTGACTCCATTTTTGCATAGGGGATGTCCTAAAGTCTAAGTCCTTTTGTCCATTTTCCATTGGTTCACAACAATCAAAACAAAACAAAAGCACAATAGTATATGCACAATTATGGGCTCAAGTGAGCAAAAGGCAAATTGCATTAACATAAACATGTGCTCAAATGAGCAAAAGGAAAAAAGCAAATGAATAATATGTACAAGAATATTAAATTACATTAATGTAAAGTGCAAGAATTAAATGTTAATGGTCAATGGTTAGTGTTAGTGTGCCATAAGGCAATTTAGCGCTATGTTAAGCAATCGTAAATGGACTAATGTAGTAGTCACACCTATCTGAGGCCGGTCAATAAAAATATAGGCAACAACACAAGTTAGAGATCTTGATTAGTGAATCAAGCTTCTACAACTTGCCATGCCAAAAGAAGATGAGAAATGATCTTGTATTGATTTAGGTTCTTTGCTTGATTATGAAACAACCTATCCTTAATGCAAAGCCATTCACTTGATCTATGATCAAGATGAATTAGATTTGAATCAAGGAAGGTTAAACCTCCCATTCATCAAGGCTAACCACCAATCTTTAACTCATTGATCAAAAAGAAGAAAAAGAAGAAGAAGAAGAAGAAGGAAATGAATAAGAAAGTGCATTAATGGAAATTCAAATGAAGTAATCAACATCCATTGACCAAAGATAGATGGAATTTAGGTCAAACATTAGTCAACAGAAGCAAAATGAAACTTAGAAGTCAAGAAACAATTAACATATTTTTGGTATTTTTCAAAATTAAAATAATACTTGAATTAAAATAAACAAGTAAAGGTCAAACTTCAAATCCATTTCAAATCAACTTGAAAAGTCCAAATGGATCATCCTAAGTTCAACAAAGTCAAACAAAGTTTGACAAAAAATTTCAGCATATTTAGAAACTAGAAACTATTTTTAATCAATTAAAAATGCATAAAAATAACCTATTTGAATTAAAATCTCAAATCAATTAATAAATTGATGAGAATATTTTTCATAGATCCATCATCATTCATAGAGGTTAAGAAAATATTTTTGTATTTTTTGAATATCAAAAACTATTTTAAATGAATTAAAAACATCCATAAAAGAGAAAATTCATAAAAAATATCAAATGATAAAATAAAAATATTAAAATTCATTTTTAGAAACTAGAAATTAAAAGAGAAATAATGCAATTGGTCTCACATTTTTTGGATCAATAATGAATGAGATATGATTTTTTGAAATGAAATGGAATAAAAGAAATAAAATTAAAATTAAAATAAGAAAATAAAAATGGGAAAAAGCGTGAGGCATTGGATTAAGCTGATTAATTGAGTTGGCGTATCAAACGGATCTAAGCGCGCGCCTACCAAACACACTAGTCAACCGAGCAACATGTTGCCATTAAAAAAGTCATAAAAAGAAATGGTCCAGATTAGATCTGGAAACAAGATCCAACGGCCATGGCTTGATCTGGAAACCAGACGGTGGTGTACACCACCGTCTTCTCCGACGAGGCCAGAGATTCCGGCGAGAGTTGCAGAGATCAAAACTTCATATGAGGCGATTTATACAACAATGGAAAGCTGGGGTGATGTACATCACCCCTATATCATCTATTTTCTCTCTAGATCTCCATGGAAAGAGAAATCAGAGGTTGAAAATTATGATGTTCAACTGAAACTTAATGGAATTTCAAAATTCAAAGCACAGTTAAGTTGCCTCTAATGAGAGGACTTCAGCCAACCCAATAAATGCAAGAAACAAGCTATAAACAAAGAGATTCGAAGAAGGAAAGTTTGAGCATAAACCTCTGAAATGTGGATCGGAAAGGCACGAATTCTCTTAGCTATTGCTTGCAGTATGATCTCAGGATAAAGATGAAGCAAGGTCAAGGAACTATGAGTCTGAAATCAACCAATGAAGTTGAAATTCAGATATGGAAATTTGTAAAGAAAGAGAGAGTTCCTTTAAGTGAGGCTATGGAGGGATTCTTGCAGCATAACAGGCGCCTTCAGGTTGCTCAATTGTGAAGCCTAGCACTCCTATTTATAGCAATTGGCAAGGTAAATGCATGAACAAATTGTGTGCATGGATGAAGAGGGCCTCCATGCATGGGCCTGTACAGGCGCATGGAGGGCACAATTCTGATTGGAATGGCAAGCTGGTATCACATTGAGTAGGAATGGACGTGCAGAAATGATGTCATGAGCTTGTGCAATGTGTTTTCAATAAGTTTCCAAAAATGCACTAAAACTTTCTCCTCTTCGAAAATGCTATTTCCAAAAATAAAACATAGCCTTATGGATAATGGTTGGAAATATCTGGGCATGAGGATCAATTGTTATGTTGACCAAAACTTCATTTGGAATTGGGAAATTGGTGAAAATTGATCATAAAGTGCAAGGTGCAAAACATGTGCATGTGAAAATTTCCAAAATGGCCAAACTTCAATCCCTTCTGTTTTAATGATGAAAGCTCCAAATGACAAAGCCTTCAACATAAAAGTTGTATATATTTTCAAGACAATCAATTTGGACTTAAACTTTGCATCATTTGGATTTTTGGTCAGAAAGTTATAGGCACTTGAAGTTGGACTTTTTCACATTTCAATGCCTTTGGTCCAAAGTGACCTATAATGTTTTGCATTATCACATGTATTTATTTTAGGATTATGAAATTTTTTTAAACATAACAAATGAAGTAGACATCTTAAACTTTCCAATGCATTTGATCCCACCTCAAAATCATGAAAAATGAATGAGTTATGTTCTTGGGAAGTTGACCCAGAATTAGGGTTTCAGTCAAAACGACCTATAATGTTTTGAAATGGATGATGACCTTCCAAGCTTCAAATCAATTTGTTATGAACATTAATGTTGTTCATATGGTTCTTAAGAACATTTTTGATCTTGGGGTGATCTCCATTTGACAAACACATTAAAAGTTAGGTCCCAGTGTACTCCAAAATAGTTAGATGAATTGACTGATCAACTTCTCAAGTCCATACCTCAAATCCTGATGAATTAATGATTGAGGACACTCAAACAATCTCAAATATGCATTAAATGATGAATGAAGGAACTTCCCTTGATTGTATTTGATCATGGGTTGAGTTTGCTTCATGAGCAAGGCACAGTTGATGCGCAGATGAATTAGGGTTTCCTTGGGAACAAGCCTCAAGCTCTTTGGTTTGCTTTGATCAAAATGATGAATTGAGATACTTGGGAGGCATATTTAATGGATGAGGGCCTTGTGAACCATTGTCATGCTTGCTTCCATCTTCATCTGGCCATATCAATGAGCATAGGGGCCTCTTAGGAGCTTTAGATCTTGTGATTGCTTAAGCTACAAAACAAAAGATGTTAGTGACATGTTTTTGTGCTTTTGGTTAGTAAAAGAAATAAGAAAAGCAATAATATACAATTCAAGCATGCTTGGTGATCTCAAACCAACTCACAAGTGTTCCCACCCAAAGGTTAGGAACCAAGATGCTATGATCCTTGAGGCAAATGCAATGAGCAATGTTATGATGCCATGAGGGATCTTAGGGTCAAAATTGGGGTCTTATAGATGCCCCTATTTAAGGTCATTCTAGCCGGAGATATGAAGGTTAAAATCTTCGTCTCTACGAGGTAGAATGGGCTTAAATAATAACAAAGAGACGAATTTTGGTCCCTAAGAGACCTCATGATGCAGATGTATGCATGCAAATAATAAAACTCTGTGGGGATATGTGTCCACAAAGGAAAAGAAATCAGGAAACACTGAAAATCCACATGAGTAACACACTCATAAATGGAACAGAGACTCTGGGGACTTTATTGGGGAGTAAAAGGGATAAAATGCGTGAGCAGGTCACGACTTGAAACTTGTTGAGAGACACGAAGGAATTCCAAGAAAATAAATCAATGGAAAGACTCGAGCTGACGCAACGATGCGTGTATTGGGAAATATGCCAATACAGCAAAACTATCCATAAAGGATAATTCTGATAAAAATCTGGACTCAGGCTGAGAAAAATCCACCAAGGGACTTCGATGGGAAATGTCCAAAAAGGAACTCAGCTGAGGAAACAACAAAATGAGGTATTACTAGTTACTGGGTAATGAGCTCATGTGACCAAATCACCGGTATAAAGGTGAGAAAAGCAACATGCTCGGGGAGACTCCCAATCTGACGGGGCAACAGAAACCAAGGATACACTGATATCTGCTGGGAAATAAAATCCGATGCTGAGGATGATCAAAACCTATCCTGCTGGAGATTGATGTAGGAGAGTCCACTGGGGATAAGCTACAAACCAAATATTGAGAATTCCACTCATGTAGGGGATTCCCTGCTCAATTGAGGAGAAGTCCAAATCTGAATGAGGGAATACCAATTTCCTCAAAAGGATAGCATGTCGATTTATCAGTTTATAAGGGATTTTAGGTCAATCCACACAAGGGATGTCAACCATATAATTGATAACACCAATGCTAAATCCGACCTTACAGAGGAGTTAGAAAAAAGGCCACATTCAAAACTCCAGACTCTCTGGGGATTTTGGTGGGATGCACAACTTTCTTCTGCGCTCGCGGAGGAGGCATCCTGAAAGATAAATGAAGAGGATACAGGTATGCTGGGGATATGAACAAATGTCTTACTCTTTTGGAGATCATACTATCTTTGGGAGAGCACTGAAGACGTCCCAATTATCCTTTTTGTCATTGCAAATGTTCACTTTGTTTACAAACAAATTATAAAAGTTTCGTTTATTTAAAACAATGATATTTTATCAATTAAAAAACATGCAAATATTTGTTGAATAGAAACAAATAAGAATGCAAAGAATTGGATAAAGGCTCAAATTTATTTAATGGAATGGTAGTCTGCAAATGACAAGACTCCATGGATCTTTACAAATTTGAAATTGGTGATATATATTGGAAACAAGCTGCATTGAACATAATGACCATTTCTCCACCAACTCTGAATCCGAGGTATTTGAAGCTTCAGTTGATGATGACTGAGCGAAATTCTGACAGATGACGGCTGAAAAGCAAAGTCTTGTCAAGATGCATTTACTTGCCAAATCCCTAATTTTTGCCTAGATTGCCCCAGGGTGAGGTACTCAATCTAGCGGGATATATATATTCATTTTTTCTTTTATGTCCCTAACTTTTGTCGGGATCGCCCTTTCGGGTTTTCAATCCACCGAGATGCTCATTTTTTGCCTAAGCCGCCCTTTCGGGTTTTCAACTTAGCGAGCAATTCTGTTTTTTTTTCTTTTAGGCAAAGTATTTCTTGACTGCATCTGAATTCACAGGACGAGTGAAATCCTCCCCATCCATAGTTGTAAGTATCAAAGCACCGCCTGAAAAGGCTCTCTTAACAACATATGGACCTTCATAGTTTGGAGTTCACTTGCCCCTGGAATCGGGCGCGAAAGACAAGACTTTCTTGAGCACAAGGTCACCTTCTCGAAACACAAGAGGCTTGACTTTCTAATCAAAGGCTTTCTTCATCCTTTGTTGATATAACTGGCCATGGCACATGGCAGTCAATCTCTTCTCTTCAATCAAGTTCAACTGGTCGTAACGACTCCGAACCCATTCAGCCTCAGTCAACTTGGCTTCCATTGAGACTCTCATTGATGGGATCTCCACCTCTACTGGGAGTACGGCCTCCATGCCATATACAAGGGAGAAAGGGGTTGCCCCTGTTGAAGTACGAACAAATGTACGATATCCATGCAAAGCAAATGGCAGCATCTCATGCCAATCCTTGTATGTAACAACCATCTTCTGGATAATCTTCTTGATGTTCTTATTAGCGGCTTCAACAGCCCCATTCATCTTGGGTCTGTAAGGAGAAGAATTATGATGTGTAACCTTGAACTCGCTACACAGCTCTTTCATCATCTTGTTTTTCAAGTTGGATCCATTATCAATAACGATCTTGTCTGGCACACCATAACGGCATATGAGTTGATTCTTGATAAACTTCACAACCACCTACCTGGTCACGTTTGCATACGATGTCGCTTCAACCCACTTGGTGAAGTAATCAATTGCTACGAGAATAAACTTGTGACCGTTGGATGCTTTCGGCTCTATCATGCCAATCATGTCAATTCCCCACATGGAGAAGGGCCATGGTGATGAAATCACATTCAGAAGTGTCAGGGGAATATGAATCTTATCCGCATAAATCTGACACTTGTGGCATTTCTTCACATATTTGCAGCAATCAGACTCCATCGTCAACCAATAGTAGTCTGCTCTCAACATTTTCCTTGCCATGGCATGTCCATTGGAATGAGTACCAAATGAACCCTCATGGACTTCAGTCATCAATAGGCCTGCTTCGTGTCTATCCACGCATCTGAGCAGAACCATGTAAAAATTCCTCTTATAAAGCACATCGCCATTGAGGTAGAAACTGTCGGATAATCTCCTCAAAGTCTTCTTATCCTTAACAGATGCCCCAGGCGGGTAAATCTGACTCTGAAGAAAACATTTGATGTCATAATACCATGGCTTATCATCCTTCACATCTTCTACTGCAAATACATGAGTTGGTCTGCCCAAGCGCATCACAGTGATATTGGGGACCTCATTCCAGAGTCTCACCTCGAGGAAGTGTATCAAGCACATCTGCCATCCGATTCTCATCTCGAGGAATATGATGGAAGTCAACTTCAGTAAAGAACGTTGAATTTCTCCTCGCATAATCTCTATATGGAATGAGGGCAGGTTGATTCGTCTCCCATTCACCCTTAATCTGATTAACAACAAGGGCCTAATCACCATAAACGTCAAGATGCTTGATCCTAAGATCAATACACTCTTCCAATCCCATAATACAGGCCTCATACTCCGCCATATTATTCGTTCATTTGAAAGTTAGCCTTGCTGTAAAAGGAAAATGTGTGCCCTGAGAAGTAATAATCACTGCCCCAATACCATTTCCATATTGATTTACAGTGCCATCAAACACCATGCTCCATCGGGAACCTGACTCTGGCCCTTCATCAAGCGTAGACTCATCGCAATCTTTCATTTTCAAATACAGAATCTCCTCGTCAGGGAAGTCATACTGAACTGACTAATAATCCTAAATTGGTTGATGTGCCAAGTGGTCAGCTAAGATACTACCTTTAATAGCCTTCTGAGCTTGATACTCAATATCATACTCAGACAACAGCATCTACCAACAGGCAATCCTCCCAATTAAAGTAGGATTCTCAAAGATATATTTGATTTGATCCATTTTGAATATCAACCAAGTAGTATGATTCAACATATACTAGCGTAAGCGCTTAGCAGCTCAAGCCAAAGCACAACATGTCTTCTCAAGCATTGAGTATCGAGACTCACAATTAGTGAACTTCTTACTCAGGTAGTAGATGGCATACTCTTTCTTTACTGATTCATCTTGCTGACCGAGGACACAACCCATAGAGTCTTCAAGAACTGTCAAATATATAATCAAGGGTCTCTCTTCCACAGGCGGAGACAGAATCAGAGGCTTGGATAGATACTCTTTAATACTGTCAAAGGCCTTCTGGCAATCCTCGGTCCAATCATGACGCTGATCTTTCCGGAGGAGCTTGAATATTGGCGGACATGTGGCAGTCATGTGGGATATAAATCTGGAAATATAATTCAAGCGACCAAGAAACCCTCGGACTTGCTTCTCAGTTTTGGGCGCAGGCATTTCTTGTATTGCTTTGACCTTGGCAGGATCAACTTCAATACCTTTCTCACTGACAATAAAGCCCAATAACTTGTCGGAACGGACTCCAAATGTACACTTGTTAGGATTCAGATGAAGCTTATACTTCCTCAAACGCTGAAAAATCTTCAACAAGTGCTCTACATGTTCAACTTCCATTCTCGACTTTGCAATCATATCATCAACATATACCTCGATCTCTTTATGCATCATATCATGAAACAAGGTAGTCATAGCTCGTTGATATGTGGCTCCGGCGTTCTTCAAACCAAAGGGCATCACTCGATAACAGAATGTTCCCCAAGGTGTGATGAATGTTGTCTTCTCCATATCCCCGGGTGCCATTTTGATCTGATTATATACGGAAAATCCGTCCATAAACGAGAAGACATTGAATTTAGCTGTATTATCTACCAACATATCAATGTGTGGTAGAGGAAAATCATCTTTCGGACTAGCTTTTTTCAAGTCTCTATAGTCCACACACATTTGGACTCTTCCATCTTTCTTAGGCACGGGCACAATATTGGCCACCCATTGAGGATATGTAGAAGTCACCAGAAACCCCGCATCAATTTGCTTCTGAACTTCTTCCTTGATCTTCACTGCCATATCATGGTGAGTTCTTCTGAGCTTCTGCTTCACAGGCACACACTCAGGCTTCAAAGGCAGGAAATGTTGCACGATATCAGTATCCAAACCAGGCATGTCTTCATATGACCAGGAAAAGACGTCAACATATTCTCGTAGCAACTTAATCAACCCATTCTTAACAAATTCTTCTAGGAGTGCCCCAATCTTCACCTCACGAACACAATCTTCAGACCCCAAGTTGACTATTTCCAGATTCTCAAGGTGTGGCTGAATGGTCTTCTCTTCGTGCTCAAGTAGACGGGTAATCTCATCATGAATCTCTTCAACATCATCTTCTTCGGCCTCAAATACAGGGAACTCAAAGTTGGGAGATGGTGTTGGATCATTATGTTCAATCGGTTTGATCAACCTGCATAATGATTTTGGATATAAAAGAGATTTCAGAATTCAAGCAAAGCAAATCATTATGCAGATGAAAAGATTAATTTTATTCTATTTTTAAGGTTTCATGCGAAAAAGCAAAAAGTGGAAATAATTGTAAAAACAAACATTTAACATGAATTTATTGAATGAAATATCATTGTATTTATGAGCCAACAATGTCATCACTCCTCCTTTTGGCATGGGAGAAGGGTTTTTAAACAAACAGGTGAACATTATGTTGACTTATGGACGATTGTTGGAACATCAACAACGACCCAGTTATTGCAGACCCCTCCAGGGATGACAAAGTTGCCAAAATCTCCCTCTGCATCTTCCTCCATAATAGCAGCAGCTTCCTCGTCTTGGACGGTGTGGATGAACCCACCACTCTGAAACAGCCCACGCTCATTGAAAGTTCCTGAAGAATAACCTATGTCAGCCCGGGATTTATTGTCTTCCATCTTGATCATTTGTCCTAAACCAGTAGTTGTGCCATGCTCAATGGCCAACTTAGCATCATTGTAGGACGTAAATGAAGAAGTTCCTTTCTTAGAAGGCTCATCAATAGATAAAGCTTGGAACGGTGTCCCAACTTCATCCTCAGCATCTATATAAGAAAAGGAAGACAGATGGCTAACTAGGAGAGCCTTCTCTCCCCCTACCACCATCAGCTTTTTGTTCTTGACAAATTTCAATTTCTGGTGTAGGGTGAATGTCACGGCGCCTGCCTCGTGAATCCATGATCTGCCCAAGAGACAGCTATATGACGGGTGGATATCCATGACTTGAAAAGTGATCTGGAAATCACTTGGTCCAATCTTGATTGGGAGTTCAACCTCTCCAATCACAGTTTTGCGGGATCCATCAAAAGCTTTTACCACCACTCCACTCTGCCTCATGGGAGGCCCCTGATATGACAATCTAGCCAGAGTGGATTTTGGCAACACATTCAGTGATGATCCAGTGTCTACCAGCACATTAGACCCAACATCATCCTTGCAGCTCATAGATATGTGAAGTGCCAAATTGTGGTCTCTTCCCTCCTTAAGGAGATCAGCATCACAAAAACTCAGATTGTTACAAGCGGTAATGTTTGCAATAATACTATCGAATTTATCTATTATGACGTCATGGTCTACATACTCCACATCCAACACCTTCTGCAGAGCTTCTCGGTGTGGTTCTGAATTCATCAACAAATATAGCACAAAGATCTTTGATGGTGTTTGTAGAAGCTGATCTACAACGTTGTATTCACTCCTCTTGATGAGCCTCAGCATCTCATCACAGTCCTCTTTTATCATGCCATTCTGTCCAGCAGGGACAGGAGTTCTTACAGCGGTGGCAGGTTTATTAGCAACAAGTGCCGGACTCGGAGCAACAACGGCATTTCCGACCGGACAAATAGAATTATCAACAATATCATCCCTTCTGGTGTCAGCCTGGGGTTTCGGCGGAGCCGAGAAAACACGACCACTACTGGTCAGGCCGCTGACATCAACAATATTAACAACAGAGGTAGAGGGCAGGGGCACCTCTTTCCCATCTTCCAATGCCACAACATTGTATTGATAGGGTACAACCTTATCAGAAGAATATGGCACAGGGCCAACTGGTTTGATTACAAGAGAGGGAGAAGCCTTCTGTTTACTGCCATCATACCGGATGACAACAGGCTCTG
Organism: Lathyrus oleraceus; assembly: GCF_024323335.1. NCBI lineage: Eukaryota > Viridiplantae > Streptophyta > Magnoliopsida > Fabales > Fabaceae > Lathyrus > Lathyrus oleraceus. The sequence continues at coordinate 12,280,771 of NC_066581.1, forward strand.
GGATCCGAAACACTAATGATATCACATTGACTTCATCATCCATATTGCGATTCTGAAGTATTTCAATTACACCTTCATCCAACATTTCTAGGTTGTCTTTACGGACTTGACGACATCCCCTCTGATTGACAGTGCAGACTCGGCATCTGTCATGGTCATGCTCATAATGACTGTATTCACACAACAGTCTGTGCATCTCGACCAACGATTGTCGGATATGGCTGACATATCGGACTTTGTATTTACCAGGGCAACCCTGGACCATGTTGACAACAGATTTCCCATGCTCGGGCAATGAGTTCTTCTTCACATTAGGACCTACGTCCTCGAAAAACAAAACTCCACTTCTCACAAGGTCTTGCACCTTGGTCTTCAAGGGATAGCAATTCTCTACATCATGTCCAGGGGCACCGGAATGATATATAATTTGTAATTAGGGCTTATACCACCACTGAGGGTTGGTAGGTACAACAAGAGGGTCTCGTGGAGTAATCAGCTTTCTATCGATCAGAGATGGATAAAGATCAACATAAGTCATCGGAATTGGATCAAAAGTGACCCTTTTCCTCTCGTAGCTGGTACTGGTCTGATTATTATTTCGAGGCTGGTAGGCCTGCTGTTGAGGACGGTGTTGTTGTTGTTGATATTGTTGGTGTTGCTGTTGCTGGTTATTATTATGCTGATAGTGCTGATTTTCTCTGAAAACAGGTGCTATGTGTAAGACCCCAACTTTTGACCCTAAGATCCCTCATGGCATCATAACATTGCATTTTGCAAAGCCTCAAGGATCATAAGCATCTTGGTTCCCCTTCCCTTTGGGTAGGATCTCTTCTTGTGAGTGGTTTGAGGTCACCAAGCATGTTTGAATTGTATATTATTGCTTTTCTTATTTTGTTTACTAACCAAAAGCATAAAAATATGTCACTAACATCTTTTTTTTGTAGCTTGAGCAATCCCAAGGTCAAGAGCTCCAAGAAGATCCTTTGTGCAGAGATAGGGCCAAGAAAAGATGAAGGCAAGCATGGTAATGGTTTCTAAAGCTATCATCCATCAAATATGCCTCCCTAGCACCTCAATTCATCATTTTTTATCAAAGCAAGTCAAAGAGTTTGAGGTTTGTTCCCCAAGGAAACCCTAGTTCATCTGTGTACCACAATGCCTTGCTCATGAAGCAACCTCAACCCATGATCAAATACAATCAAGGAAAGATCTTTAATTCATCATTTCATGCATATTTGAACTTATTTGAGTGTCCTCAATCATCAATACATCAAGATATGAGTTGTGGACTTGAGAAGTTGATCAGTCAATTCATCTGACTATTTTGGAATGCACTGAGACCTAACTTTTTATGTGTTGGTCAAATGGAGATTATCCCAAAAGAAAAAATGTTCTTAAGGATAATACAAACAAATTTCATGTTCACCAAAAATTGATTTGAAGCTTAGAAGGTCATCATCCATTCTAAGACATTATAGGTCATTTTGACTGAAACCCTAATTTTGGGTCAACTTCCCAAGAACATAACTCATTCATTTTTTATGACTTTGAGGTGGGATCAAATGCATTGGAAAGCTTAAGATGTCTAGTTCAAATGTTATGTTGCACAAAATTTCAAAATCTCAAAGGAAATACATGTGATAATGCCAAACTTCATAGGTCACTTTGCACCAGATGCATTGAAAGGCAAAAAAGTCCAACTTCAAGTGCCCATAACTCTTTCATCAAAAATCTAAATGATGCACAATTTTAGTCCATTTTTATTGTCTTCAAAATATCTACAACTTTTTTGTTGGAGGTTTTTTCATTTGGGGATTGCATCATCAAAACAGAGGGGCTTGAACATTGTCCAAATTTGGAAACTTTGCCTTTGCATGTTTTGCACCTTACACTTTAAACTCAAAATTCACTAATTTCCACACTTCAAATGGATTTTTGCCCAACATAACATTTGTTCCTTACATCAAGACCTTTCTAACCATTACTCATATGCTCATGTTTGGATTTGGCAAATGGCATTTTCGAAGAGGAGAAGTTTTAGGCATAATTATGCATAACACATTGAAACTCATTATACAAGCTTGTGCATTGCCAATTACACGTCCATTTCAGTTCAATTATGTCTCATATTGCATTTGGCATTGAATTTGGGCCTTCTACATGATCATGCAAGCCCATGCAATGAAGCTCCATTTGCCATGCACACGGATTTGATCACACTTGCCTTGTCTCTCCATCTATAAATAGAAGCCTCACTCCATTCAAATTTCATCCATGAATCAACCTGAAATGTTGCTGAACTGAAAACCAAACCTCTTACCAAAGGAGCTATTTCACTTTTCTTCAAATTTTTCAGATCTAAAATTCAACTAAATATGGTTGAATCTTTGGATCTAAAGCTCCTAGACCTTCATCCTTTAGTCCATTGCACTTCTGTTTTTCCAAGGGAAGCAAGGAAAAGAGCTCAGATCTTCACAATTCAAGGTTGTTCTTCAACTGATTTTTTCTTCGAAACTCACCATTTATTGATCTATTTGCTTGGATATTGTGTTGGCTGAAGTCCTCTTCATAGAGGCAATTGTTTTGAGTACTCAATTGTTGAAATCCATGAAGTTCACATGAACACCACAGAATTTCCATCTCTGATTTCTCTCAATATAGAGATCTAGAGTGGAATTGAGTGGTACAGGGATGATGTACATCATCCCAGCTTTCCAATGATGTATGGATTGTGTATTTTGGTTAAGCTTTTGAAACCTGCAATTCTGGCCGGAATCTTCATGCTCACCAGAGAAGACGGTGGCTCCGGTCACCGTCCCTTTGCCAGATGCGTTATGGACCATTGGATCTGATCTCGAGTTTATATCCCAGCCCTTGGATCTTTTGACTTTTAAAAATGCCATGTGTTTCGCTGATGACTTTGGTACACCATGGAAGTGCGCATGTGGAGCGTCTGATCAGCCACGTCAATTAATGAGGCTTGATCAGACGCTCCTTGTTTTTTTGAATTTCCTAATTTCTGGTTTAATTTCTTTTATTTCCATTATTTTCAAAAATTCATATCTTCTTCATTTTAATTCCAAAAAATATGGGACCAATTGCATTCTTCTCCAAATAATTTCTAGTTTCTAATTTTGATTTTTAATATTTTTTATTTTGTCATTTGATATTTTTTGTGAATTTTCTCTTTTCTGGTTATTTTTAATTCATTTTAAATAGTTTTCAATATTCAAAAAATACAAAAAAAAATTCCTAACCTATTTGAATGATGATGGATCTATGAAAAATATTCTCATCAAATTTTTAATTGATTTGAGATTTATTTGAGATTTTAGTTCAATTAGGTTATTTTTATTCATTTTTTAATTGATTAAAAATAGTTTCTGACTTTTAAAAATGCTGAACTTTTTTGTCAAACTTTGTTTGACCTTGTTGAACTTAGGATAAATCACTTGGACTTTTAAAGGTTGATTTGAAGTGATTTTGAAGTTTGACATTTCTTTATTATTTTAATTCAAGTTTATTTTTAATATTAAAAAATGCCAAAAATATCTTGTTCATTTCTTGACTTCCAATCTTCATCTCACTTCTGTTTTTTAGTGTTTGACCATGATCCTCAATGTCATTGGTCAACATTTGTTGATTGGTACATGCAATTTCATTTAATGCACTTTATTCCTTTTATTTTCATTTTTATTTTCCATTATTCACCTCCTTCTTCTTCTTCCTTTTTCTTTTTGATCAATGAGTTAAAGGTTGATAAGTTAGCATTGATTAGGGAGACTTAATCTTCCTTGATTCAAATCTAATTCATCTTGATCAATTGATCAAGTGAATGGCTTTGCATTAAGGATAGGTTGTTTCCTAAATCATGCAAAGGACTTAAACCAATACAAGATCACTTCTCTTCTTCTTTTTGGCATGGCAAGTTGTTGGAACTTGGTTCACTAATCAAGACTTCTAACTTGTGTTGTTGCCTACATTATTATTGACCGGCCTCAGATAGTTGTGACTTCTACATAAGTCCAATTACGATTGCTTAACATAGCGCTAAATTTGCCTTATGGCACACTAACTACTAACGCTAACCATTAACAATTAACATTTACTTTTTGCACTTTACTTTTATGCAATTTACTATTCCTGTACATATTATCCATTTGCTTTCTCCTTTGCTCACTTAAGCACATGTTTATGTTAATGCAATTTGCCTTTTGCTCACTTGAGCACATATTTGTGTATATACTATTGTGCTTGTGTTGTGTTTGATTGTTGTTGACCAAAAATGCAAAGAATTGGAGTTTGAAGAGTAACTAGGCCTCATGCCTTTAGAGTGCTTAAATGTCAAAGAGCAACTAGGCCTCATGCCTTTAGAATGCTTAACATTGAAGATGACTTTGAAAGGACTGTATTCTAAACTCCCTCTTGTCCATTCCTTGATTGTTTATAGAACTTTTTGATGTGTGTGTTCTTGTGCTAGGGATTCCAACATTAGGCCAAATTGAGGAACCATTACCATGAGCTCCTAAGAGAGAAGAATTACAAGATACATTGAGGAACCTTCCAAGAGTTCATTTGATTGTTGATTGCTTGAGTTTACGCTTATGTGATTGCTTATTCCAAAGGATGGGAGCTACTTGGATCATCCATATGATCTCAAGAGAGGAACTCCTTTTGTGGTTTTGTTTCTTGTTCCTTACCTCTTTGCATGCTTAGGACTTTAGCCTTTCTTCTTCTTCTCTCCACTCTAACCCAAGCCAAAACTTTTTGTGCAAACATTTAACCTTTGTTTTCAAACATTAGAAACCTAAGCCTTATGCTTTTGATTTTCAATTTTTCTTTTCATAACACTTATTTTGAATTGAACTTCTAAGTCAACTTTGACCAAATTTTGTACATACTTTTCATTGGTAAATATAACCCATTCAAATGTCTTTTTGTGGTTTCAATGGCCACTTTCTTAATCAAATTTTCCATAACCTTTAGCTATTAGGTTTGAGTTATCTTTGTGATAGATGTAATGCTCACCTATATCCTTAGTGATGGACAATGAGCCTTCCATGCTTATTATAGGGTTAACCCCTCACTAGCATGTTGAAGCTATCCTCACATGGTGGCTTTGTGGTTTTAGGTTGAGTTTTCTCCCTTGGATAACAAAAGACCTTAAGGCTTTTGGACCAATCCATTCACCAATTCATTTTGAGATTTTTACCCCGAACTACGAGGTTTTGATCCTAATCTTTTTTAAGATGGTACGTAGGCAATTGGTTTATCCATCCAAACACAAAATGTAAATAACTTGTATATTCTCTTCTCTAATCTTCAATCATGTTTACACAAACAAATTTTTCACAAAACAACAACCTTACAACAAGTTTGAAAAGGGCTCCCTAGGAGTACCTAGGATGTTTTGGGTGCCTAACACCTTCCCATTGCATAACCAACCCCCTTACCCAGATCTCTGACTCTCTTTTACTAGTTTTTGATTCGATAAAACTTTTAGGTTTTTGTTCGCTTTCTAACCATTCCTTTGGATAAATAGAAGTGCGGTGGCACTCGACTTGTATGATTTACCTTGGATTTAGGTAATATCTCTAATGGTAACGATCACCCCGCTACAGAAAAGTGGCGACTCTGCTGGGGATAATTTGCCTAGTGGGTTTTGCCTACTTTTCATATTTTGTTGTATTGTTGTGTATCTTGTTTTGTGACACATTTTTGTGCAATTTGGGATTACTGTATTGTATGTAATGATTGAATTGCTTGAATATTAATTCCTTGTATGCTTGGTGATCTTTGTCATATGAGTTCTATACCCGGACTCGAGTGCACTTAGGATAGGAGAATGGCATAGTCTTGTTGACTTGTGTGGAGTTATTCCTTAGCAAGTTGACTTGGAAGTCCATTCACTTGGTGGAGGTCATGTTGGGATCAATAATATCACACAAGTAGTTGTGGTTAGACATTACTCTTTCCAATATAAACCTTAGAAGCCAAGGACCTTAGTTTACCAAGCCCATCTTGGCCTATTCTTAGGATGTAGTGCGAAAGTCGTTCAAGTGTAAGATTTGATACGATTGTTACGCGATACTACACTCATAAGAGTCTCTCTTGAGAATATTTTTGGAATATGAGTAGTCGTTTCTCCGATAATATCCGAAAGATGGGATGATGACTATGGGAACCTCTTGTAGAACATGTTTGGCAGGTTTTAACCCTAGTACACTCCCTTTGGGTGGTTCTTAACCGAAACTCCATGCTCGTGACTCGCAACAAACCCTTGATTCGTGGTTGATCCGTTCATGTGTCCTTAATATCAATGGAACTTGGGTGTTGATAAGGTGTAAACCATAATCCACCAAAATGGATGATTGATATTAAGGAAATTATGGTCCATCCCATGACCTTTGTGTGGTGTGCTTTGCTTGATCCTTGAGTGTGATTGTTGCATTCATGCGTTCATGCACCCATTTGCATCCATATCATCAATAATGAAGAAAAGTTTCAAGGAATTTAAGAGGTCTATTTGCAAATTTTTAGACATGGAAAGACAAAGAAGGAATACAAAGAAGTACAGTTTCAGACAACCAGATTTGAAAGAGTTAAGGAATCTGACATCCTATGTACTAGATCCCTTGGGTTTCAAGGCTCGTTTTGGGAAGCTTCTTCCTCTTCTGGCTACTCAGGTGGATGAGGGATTGATGAGTGTATTGGTGCAGTTTTATGATCCTTTGTACCGTTGCTTCACGTTTCCGGATTTTTAGCTTTTGCCCACGCTTGAGGAGTATGTCTATCTTGTGGGTATACCTATTCTAGACTAGTTGTCGTTTAGTGGCTTAGAGAGTATTCCTACTTCTCAAGAGATAGCTGGCATGTTACATATAGATGAATCTCTCTCTGGTTTGTGCTCATATGACTACCAAAGGTGGAATTCAAGGTCTCCCTTCTGAGTTCCTCATTGCTCAAGCTACCGTGTATGGGAAGGCCATGAGTGAGGATGCCTTTGAGGCCATATTTGTACTTCTCATCTATGGTCTAGTTTTGTTCCCCAACATCGACAAGTTTGTGGATGTGAACGCTATTAGGATTTTCTCTACTCTTAATCTCGTTCCGACTCTGTTGGGTGACACTTATTTTTCTTTGCATATGAGGAATGCAAAGGGTGGTGGTGCCATAGTGTGTTGTTTGCCTCTATTGTATAAGTGGTTTATTTCTCACTTACCACAGACGGTCGCCTTCAAGGAGAACACGGGATGTCTACGGTGGTCCACGAGACTTATGTCTCTCACTAATGATGATATCTCTTGGTACAACCATGTGTACGATGGTGTGCAAATTATCAACTCTTGTGGTGAATTCTCTAATGTACCTCTTCTTGGTACATGTGGTGGGATTAACTACAACCCCGTTTTAGCACGTCTTCAGCTTGGGTTCCCCCTAAAGGATAAACCCAATAACATTATGTTAGAGGGTGTGTTCTTTCAAGAGGGTAAAGATCCCCAAGGCTTGAAAGCTAGGATGGTCCGCGCTTGGCGCAAGATTCATAGAAAAGGAAGGAATGAGTTGGGTCCTAAGAACTGTGTCGCTTTAGAGCCTTACACTGCTTGGGTTAGGCAGAGAGCTTCTGAGTATCTCATGCCATACGAATATCCGAGACCTACACCTTTGGTCATGGTTGGGCCTTCAACCCTCCCTGATCAAGGAGTAGAGGAGTTGAGAGACGAAGACCGTTTGCGTGCCTGGATCCGTGAACGAGAAGAGTTGCTTCAACAGATTAAGGAAAAGGATGCTTTTATTGAGTTCCTCGAGCATCAGGTTATTGATGATCCTAATGATGCATGGACTTCTCTACTTCCTCAGTCTTCCAAGTTCTGGAAGAGGAAGTACGATCGACTCGCCAAGGAGAAGGCAGATATGGAGGCAGCCTACGAGGAGGAGGTGAAGAGGCTGCGTGCATCTCATCTTCCAGTCTCTCGAGCTTTAGATGATTGTTTCTAGGGATCCATAGGAGGATTATTTTCCTTATCTCTTGTCTAGCTACCAATGATGTACTTCTTTGATGTAAAACTATTTTCCAGATATTAGTGACAAGATATTTCCATATATGATAAGTGTTTAATATTTCCAAAATTTGAAAATAGAACTCTAAAGTTCCTCTGGTATAAAAAACAAATCATATGCACGAGCATTGCATGCATCATGTGCATAAGCAGGTTTTGTTCCCGGCTTCCTGTCCTATGGTCTAACTCTGTGTTCTTCATTTATTTTGAAGACAAGCTGACTCACCGGTACTACACCAAAGCTAACTCTTCAAGACTGATGGATCATCTAGAACAAGAAAACCGCGAGCTGAAGGAGGAAGTAGCCAGGTTGACTGCCTTGATGGAATCATTCTTGGCCGCTCAGAGCCAGTCTTCTCCCACGCCCTCAACTCCTCCCCAGAGAACGTCATTTCTGAGATCGTAACCTCTACTGTGCATGCTGCAACTGCTCACTTCGCACCATCTATGCTAGCTGGGTTCCCTTGGGGAATGCCCCCCCAACTTTGTACCAGAGGGTTTCGCCTCTACTCTTGCTTCTATGCCGGCATCTAGCCCGGTTCTTTCAGTGCCACCGCCCGTTGTCCACACGTTACCAAGGGTCGAAGATACCATCTACCATTCTGAGCCATCTGAGGGCCCAGACGTTTATGAGAAGATGGATGATATGAAGGACCAATTCCTTGAACTTCGCAAGGAACTGAAGACTTTGAGGGGGAAAGACCTCTTTGGTAAAAGTGCTGCTGAGTTGTGCCTTGTGCCCAACGTGAAGATCCTGTTAAATTCAAAGTGCCTGACTTTGAGAAGTATAAGGGAAACACATGCCCCCTCAGCCATCTTGTGATGTATGCTCGCAAGATATCAACGCAAACTGACAACGACCAACTACTCATCCATTATTTCCAAGACAGTCTGTTCGGTGCCACTCTCAGGTGGTACATGGGTTTGGAGAGTTTGAACATCCGATCTTTCAACGATCTTGGCGAGGCTTTCGTCAAGCAATATAAATACAATATGGATATGGCTCCTGATAGGGACCAATTGAGAGCAATGTCGCAGAAGGACAAGGAGACCTTCAAAGAGTACGCCCAGAGGTGGCGCGAATTGGCAGCTCAGATAGTGCCACCCCTTGAGGAAAAAGAGATGACCAAGATCTTCTTGAAGACCTTGAGCTTGTTTTACTACGAGAGAATGATATCCAGTGCTCCCTCAGACTTCACCGAGATGGTGAATATGGGGATGAGATTGGAAGAAGGGGTCCGTGAAGGACGCTTAACCCGAGACGAAGGCTCTTCAGCAAATAGGTATGGAAGCTTTGCGAAGAAGAAGGAGGGAGAGGCACATGTCGTGTCTTCCCATATCAAAAGAAGACCCTCTATGAAGAGGAAGATTGCTCGCCCAGTCAACAATCAGCATCAGGTGGCTCATATAGCACCTGTTTTCAGGGAAGCTCAACATTATCAGCAACCGCAAACTCAGCAATATCAACAACAACAGCGTCCACAACAGCAGGCCTACCAGCCTCGAAATAACAACAACAGTGCCAGCACCAGCTATGAGAGGAAGAGGGTCACCTCTGATCCAATTCTGATGACTTATGCCGAACTCTATCCGTCGCTGATCGATGGAAAATTGATCACTCCGCGAGACCCTCCCGTTGTACGTACCAACCCTCAGTGGTGGGAAAGGCCTGAGCTTCATTGTGTGTATCATTCCGGTGCTCCCGGACACAACGTAGAGAACTGTTATCCCCTGAAGACCAAGGTGCAAGACCTTGTGAGGAGCGGGATTTTGTTTTTCGAGGACGTAGGTCCGAATGTGAAAAAGAACCCTTTGCCCGAGCATGGAAAGTCTGTCAATATGGTCCAGGGCTGCCCTGGCAAGTATAAGGTGAAATACGTCAGTCATATCCGGCAATCACTGGTTGAGTTGCATAGATTGCTGTGTGGCTATAGCCATTATGAGCATGATCACGATCGATGTCGAGTATGCTCTGTTAATCAGAGAGGTTGTCGCCAGGTGCGCAAAGATGTGCAAGAGATGTTGGACGAAGGAGTCATTGAGATCCTTCATAATAGAAATGTTGATGAAGATGAGCCCGAAGTCAATGTGATTTCTCCGGTATTCCGGATACCTGAGCCTGTTGTCATCAAGTATGATGGTAGCAAGCAAAAAGCTTCTCCTGCTCTCTTCATCAAACCAGCCGGACCTGTACCGTACTCCTCCAAAAAAGCAGTTCCCTATCGCTACAATCTTGTAGCAGTGGAAAATGGGAAAGAGGTGTCCCTGCCCTCCTCATCTATTGTTAACATCGCTGACGTCAGCGGTTTGACCCGCAGCGGTCGTGTATTTTCAACACCGTCGAAGCCTCAAGCTGATACTCGAGGAAGTGTTCTTGTTGATTTTGTTGAGCACCCAATTGGGAATGCGGTGGGCACCCCGAATCCGGCACTTGTTGTTAAGCCCTCCTCCACATTGAGAACTTCTACTTCTGCTGGCCCGAGTGGCAATACGAAAGAAGACTGTGATGAGATGCTAAAGCTCATCAAGAGAAGTGAGTACAACGTTGTAGACCAGTTGCTACAAACGCCATCCAAAATATTTGTGTTATCATTGCTTTTGAATTCAGAACCACATCGAGAAGCTCTGCAGAAGGTGTTGGATATGGCGTACGTAGATCATGATGTCACGATAGAACAATTTGACAGCATTGTTGCAAACATTACCACTTGTAACAACTTGAGTTTTTGTGACTCTGATCTCCCTAAGGAGGGAAGAGACCACAACTTGGCTTTACACATATCTATGAGTTGCAAAGATGACGCCATGTCCAATGTTCTGGTGGACATTGGGTCATCATTGAATGTATTGCCAAAAACCACTCTCTCGAAGTTATCATATCAAGGGCCTCCCGTGAGGCAGAGTGGAGTAGTTGTGAAGGCTTTCGATGAGTCTCGCAAAACTGTGATTGGTGAGGTTGATCTCCCAGTCAAAATCGGACCAAGTGATTTCCAGATTACCTTCCAGGTTATGGATATTCACCCATCGTATAGCTGTCTCCTAGGCAGACCATGGATTCACGAGGTTGGCGTCGTGACATCCACCCTACATCAGAAACTGAAATTTGTGAAGAATAAGAAGTTGGTAGTGGTAGGGGAAGAGAAGGCTCTCCTGGTTAGTCATTTGTCTTCCTTCTCTTATATAGATGTTGAGGATGAAGTTGTAACTCCGTTCCAAGCTTTATCTATTGCTGAGCCTATTAAGAAGGGAACTTCTTCATTTGCTTCCTACAAAGATGCAAAGTTGGCCATTGAGCATGGTGCAACTGCTGGATTGGGGCAAATGATTGAGTTAGAAGACAACAAGTCCCGGGCTGGCATAGGTTATTCTTCTGGGGTTTCCAATATGCAAGGTCTGTTCAAGAGTGGAGGTTTCATCCACACCAGTCAAGACGAGGAGGCTGCTGCCATCTTGGAAGAGGACGAAGAGGATTCTGGCAATTTCGTCATCCCTGGGGGGATCTGCAATAATTGGGTCGCTGTGGATATTCCAACAGTTATCCATAAGTCAAAGTAATGTTCGTTGTGTTTAAAAACCATTCTCCCATGCCGAAAGGAGAAGCGATGACATTGTTGGCGCATAAATTCAATGATATTTTCATTCAATAAATTCATGTTAAATGTTTGTTTTTCCAATTATTTTCCCTTTTCTCTTTTGCATGAAATTGGTAATCACATAAAACCCTAAGAATAGAATAAAATCAATCTTCTCATCTGCATAATGATTTGCCTTGTTTGAATTCTAAAAGCTCTTTATATCCAAAATCATTATGCAAGTTGATCAAACCCATTGAACATAATGACCCAACACCATCTCCCAACTTTGAATTCCCTGTATTTGAGGCGGAAGAAGATGATGTTGAAGAGATTCCTGACGAGATCACCCGTCTACTTGAGCATGAAGAGAAGATCATTCAGCCGCATCTTGAGAATCTGGAAACAGTCAACTTGGGGTCTGAGGATTGTGTGCGAGAAGTAAAGATCGGAGCACTCCTGGAAGAGTCTGTTAAGAAGGGGTTGATTGAGTTGCTACAAGAATATGTTGACGTCTTCGCTTGGTCATATGAAGACATGCCTGGTCTAGATACTGATATTGTGCAACATTTCCTACCTTTAAAACCTAAGTGCGTGCCTGTGAAGCAGAAGCTCAGAAGAGCTCATCTTGATATGGCAGTGAAAATCAAAGAGGAAGTTCAGAAGCAAATTGATGTGGGGTTTCTGGTGACTTCTACATATCCTCAATGGGTGGCCAATATTGTGCCCGTGCCTAAGAAAGATGGAAAAGACCGAATGTGCGTGGACTATAGAGACTTGAATAAGGCTAGTCTGAAAGATGATTTTCCTCTACCACATATCAATATGTTGGTAGATAATACAGCTAAATTCAATGTCTTCTCATTTATGGATGGATTTTCCGGATATAATTAGATTAAGATGGCACCCGAGGATATGGAGAAGACAACATTCATCACACCTTGGGGAACATTCTGTTATCGAGTGATGCCCTTCGGTTTGAAGAACGTCGGAGCCACGTATCAACGAGCTATGACCACCTTGTTTCATGATATGATGCACAAAGAAATCGAGGTATATGTTGATGATATGATCGCTAAGTCAAGAACGAAAGTTGAACATGTAGAGCACTTGTTGAAGCTTTTTCAATGTTTGAGGAAGTATAAGCTTCGTCTAAATCCCAACAAGTGCACATTTGGAGTCCGTTCAAGTAAGTTATTGGGCTTTATTGTCAGTGAAAAAGGTATTGAGGTTGATCCTGCAAAGGTCAAAGCAATACAAGAGATGCCTGCGCCCAAAACTGAGAAGCAAGTCCGAGGTTTTCTTGGCCGCTTGAATTACATTTCCAGATTCATATCCCACATGACTGCCACATGTGCACCGATATTCAAGCTCCTCCGGAAAGATCAGTCTCATGATTGGACCGAGGATTTCCAGAAAGCTTTTGATAGTATTAAGGAGTATTTGTCTGAACCTCCTATTCTGTCTCCGCCCATGGAAGGAAGACCATTGATTATGTATATGACTGTTCTTGAAGACTCGATGGGTTGTGTCCTTGGTCAACAAGACGAAACAGGAAAGAAAGAATATGCTATTTACTACTTGAGCAAGAAGTTCACTGATTGTGAGTCTCGATACTCAATGCTTGAGAAGACATGTTGTGCTTTGGCTTGGGCTGCTAAGCGCTTACACCAGTATATGATAAATCATATGACTTGGTTGATATCCAGAATGGATCCAATCAAGTACATCTTCGAGAAGCCTGCTTTAACAGGGAGGATTGCCCGTTGGCAGATGTTGTTGTCTGAGTATGATATCGAGTATCGAGCTCAGAAGGCTATTAAAGGTAGTATCTTGGCTGATCACTTGGCACATCAGCCGATTGAAGATTATCAGTCAGTTCAGTATGACTTCCCAGATGAGGAAATTCTGTATTTGAAAATGAAAGATTGTGATGAGCCTACGCTCGATGAAGGGCCAGAGCCTGGTTCCAGATGGAGTATGGTATTTGATGGCGCTGTAAATCAGTATGGAAATGGTATTGGGGCAGTGATTATGACTCCTCAGGGAACACATCTTCCTTTTACAGCAAGGCTAACTTTTAAATGCACGAATAATATGGTTGAGTATGAAGCTTGTATTATGGGATTAGAAGAATGTATTGATCTTAGGATCAAACATCTCGATGTATATGGTGATTCGGCCCTCGTCGTTAATCAGATTAAGGGTGAATGGGAAACGAATCAGCCTGGTCTCATTCGATATAGAGATTATGCGAGGAGGATTTCAACGTTCTTTACTGAGGTTGACTTCCATCATATTCCTCGAGATGAGAATCGGATGGCAGACACTCTCGCTACACTTGCTTCAATGATTGTGGTAAGACTTTGGAATGAAGTTCCCAATATCACTGTGATGCGCCTGGACAGATCAGCTCATGTGTTTGCAGTTGAAGAAGTGAAAGATGATAAGCCATGGTATTATGATATCATGTGTTTCCTTCTGAGCCAAATTTACCCGCCTGGGGCATCTGTGAAAGATAGGAAGACTCTAAGGAGATTATCAGGAAGTTTCTACCTCAATGGCGATGTGCTTTATAAGAGAAATTTTGACATGGTGCTGCTCAAATGCGTGGATAGACACGAAGCAGACCTGTTAGTGACTGAGGTCCATGAGGGTTCATTTGGTACTCATTCCAATGGACATGCCATGGCTGGAAAGATGTTGAGAGCAGGCTACTATTGGCTGACAATGGAGTCTGACTGCTGCAAGTACGTGAAGAAATGCCATAAGTGTCAGATTTACGCGGATAAGATTCATATTCCACCGACACTTCTGAATGTGATTTCATCACCATGGCCTTTCTCCATGTGGGGAATTGACATGATAGAACCGAAAGCGTCCAACGAACACAGGTTTATTCTCGTAGCAATTGATTACTTCACTAAGTGGGTTGAAGCAACATCATATGCTAATGTGACCAGGTAGGTGGTCGTGAAGTTTATCAAGAATCAATTCATATGCCGATACGGTGTGCCAGATAAGATCATTACTGATAATGGATCTAACTTGAACAACAAGATGATGAAGGAGCTGTGTAGCGAGTTCAAGATCGCGCATCATAACTCTTCCCCTTATAGACCCAAGATGAATGGGGTTGTTGAAGCTGCTAATAAGAACATCAAGAAGATTATCCAGAAGATGGTTGTCACGTATAAAGATTGGCATGAGATGCTTCCATTTGCTTTACATGGATATCGTACATCTATTTGCACTTCAACAGGGGCAACCCCTTTCTCTCTCGTTTACGGCATGGAGGTTGTACTCCCAATAGAAGTGGAGATCCCATCAATGAGAGTCTTGATGGAAACCAAGTTGATTGATGCTGAATGGGTTCAGAGTCGTTATGACCAGCTAAATTTGATAGAAGAGAAAAGATTGTCCGCCATGTGCCATGGTCAATTATATCAGCAAAGAATGAAGAAATCCTTTGATAAGAAGGTCAAGCCTCGTGTGTTCCGAGAAGGTGACCTTGTGCTCAAGAAAGTCTTGTCTTTCGCGCCCGATTCCAGGGGCAAGTGGACCCCAAACTATGAAGGTCCATATGTTGTTAAGAGAGCCTTTTCAGGCGGTGCATTGATACTTACAACTTTGGATGGGGAGGATTTCACTCGTCCTGTGAATTCAGATGCAGTCAAGAAATACTTCGCCTAAAAAATAAAACAGAATAGCTCGCTAAGTTGAAAACCCGAAAGGGCGACTTAGGCAAAAATGAGCGTCTCGGTGGATTGAAAACCCGAAAGGGCGATCCAGGCAAAAGTTAGAGACATATATATATATAAAAAAATGAAATGATGAATATATGTATCCCGTTAGATTGAGTACCCCATCCTGGGGCAATCTAGGCAAAAATAGGGATTTGGCAAGTAACTGCATCCTGACAAGACGTTGTTCTTCAACTGTCTTCTGTCAAAGATTCTCGCTCAGTCATCGTCAACTGAAGCTTCAAATACATTGGATTCAGAGTTGGTGGAGAAACGGTCATTATGTTCAATGTAGCCCTTTTCCAATATACATCACCAATTTCGAATTTGTAAAGATCTATGGAGTCTTGCCATTTGCAGACTACCATTCCATCAAATAAATTTGAGCCTTTTATCCAATTATTTGCACTCTTATTTGTGTCTATTCAACAAATGTTTTGCATGTTTTAATTGAAAAAGTATCATTGTTTTAAATAATCAAATTTTTCATAATTTGTTTTTAAACAAAGTGAACATTCACAATGACATAAGGATACTTAGGAGATCTTCAGTGCTCTCCCAAAGATAGTATGATCCTCAACAGGGTAAGACACTTATTCATATTCCTGGCACGCTTGTATCCTCTTCCTATTGGAGCCTTTTGTGGTTTTTCTACCAAGCAGAGTGTGCGGTAAGATTTTCATCCCTCTTTCCTCCTCAGCAGATGTGATCTTTGGTAGTACGGTATTTGGTGGTGACCTCGGAAGCTTCCTGTTTGGCGGTTGTTCCCCACAGAGTTCCCTTACCTCCTCTGATAGATTCCCTAGTAGAGTTGCTTATGCGGCGGATTGTATCTGTGCAATAACTTCTGTCCCCAGCTGAAATAACCGATGTCCTTCCCCTGCAGAGATCTTTGCCTCCTGGTATCTCTTACCCTCATCAGATTGGATACTCTCCAGTGGGCCTGGCCTTCTCTCTTGAGATGTAGTACCGGATGTTTGTGAACTTATTCTTTGGAGCTGTTTGTGTTAGAAATGTCTGTTTGTCAGCATTCATCATACATAAACCACGCATGTGTGCATATAATTTCAAACATGCAGATATTCATGATTGCATTCTTTGCCATATATCTTTGTTTGTTATCCCCTGCTAGTTGGTAATACATTTCCCAAGCAGATGTCGGTGTCTGAACTCCCCATATAGAGTCATCCCCTTAAGCAGAAAGTAGGTATCCTTCCTTCCATATTCCCCATCGAGTTATATCCTCGTGGATGATGATTGTTTTTGTTTCCTCCCAACACATATATTGGGATGGGATTTCCATTGAGTTGTATCCTCATTGGGACGAGTCTTGATTCAACTTGCCTCTTTAGTTTGATCCTAGATTGGCTTCGTGTGATCTGTTTCCTGCGCTTCCCTATGGTATAAATAAATAATTGCTCAGTAATCAGTAATCATTCATCTTATCCCTGAAGGAGTCTGTGGTTTTCTACCCTTATACCGGTAGTTGTAAACCCTATTTCATCCCCTTGCAGAGTTAACCGCTTGTTCATCTTAATCGATGACGGTTACCTTTCCGTGGTTTTCTACCTAGTATCCGGTAGATGTAATCCCCCCCTTGATGGTTATCATTATCCAATATTCGGTATTGATAAGTCCTTCACCCCCGTGATATGTCTCTTGGATAACTGCTCTGATTAGGCAGTTTATCCCCAGCAAGTCATTTTTTTCATATACCGATTACTGGTAATGGTTGTTGCTCCCCCTTGAATGGTCATTATTATATACCTAGTTTCGGTACCCCGATGCCTTTCTTTGTCGGTCGATCTATCCTTTATTAACCCAGTAACCGGTTGTGGATAATCTTCCATGCGAGTATATTATCTACGTTCTGACGGTAATAGATAATATATCTCATGGACTCTTTGGTCGAAGCCTTTTGTTCTTCCCCAGTTAAGTATGATTCGTATCCCTTTTTTGGAATCGAATGTCCATCCTATAATCGAGTTTGCTTTTAGCCCTCTTTCAGATGATGAGTGTCTTGGGAATATTCCCCAACTCACGTTCTGGTTGGTCACCTATTATATGCCCAGTAACCGGTATCCCTGGTGTTCCTTCCTTCTGCTCCCTAGTATGACTTTTGTCCCCTGTGGAGTCAGATTTCCTGAGTTGAAATATATCTTCTAGGTTTTCCTCAGTTGATTTGGTTGATTGATATCTCTCACCCTTATACCGGTCTTAGATATTCATTCTCCCCGAGCGTGTTGTTTTCTCACCCTTATACCGGTGGGATCACACAATCTCTTTTGAGTTTATTACCCAGTAACCGGTAATACCTCATTTGGTATTTCCCCACCTGAGTCCGGATTTTTATCCGAAGTATCCGTTATGGATAATTTTTACTGTATTGGCATATTCCCCAATACGTGCATCTTTGAGCCGGCTCGAGTCTTTCCATTGATGTATTTCACTGGATTTCCTTCGCGCCTCTCAGCAAGTTTCAAGTCGTGACCTGCTCACGCGTTTTTATCCCTTTACTCCCCGGTAGAGTCTCTGTCCCACTGAGTGTATTACTCATATGGATTGTCAGTTTCTCCTAATCTTTTCCTTTGTGGACACATCCCCCCACAGATTATTACCGTTTGCATACATACATTCACATCATGAGGTCTCTTAGGGACCAAAATTCGTCTCTTTGTTATTATTTAAGCCCATTCTACCTCGTCGAGACGAAGATTTTAACCTTCACTTCTCCGGCTAGAATGACCTTAAATAGGGGCATCTGTAAGACCCTAATTTGTTTACCCTAAGATCCCTCATGGCATCATAATATTGCATTTTGCAAAGCCTCAAGGATCATAAGCATCTTGGTTCCCCTTCCCTTTGGGTGGGATCTCTTCTTGTGAGTGGTTTGAGGTCACCAAGCATGTTTGAATTGTATATTATTGCTTTTCTTATTTTGTTTACTAACCAAAAGCACAAATATATGTCACTAACATCTTTTTTTGTAGCTTGAGCAATCCCAAGGTCAAGAGCTCCAAGAAGATCCTTTGTGCAGAGATAGGGCCAAGAAAAGATGAAGGAAAGCATGGTAATGGTTCCCAAATCTCTCATCCATCAAATATGCCTCCCTAG
Organism: Lathyrus oleraceus; assembly: GCF_024323335.1. Classification (NCBI taxonomy): domain Eukaryota; kingdom Viridiplantae; phylum Streptophyta; class Magnoliopsida; order Fabales; family Fabaceae; genus Lathyrus; species Lathyrus oleraceus. The sequence continues at coordinate 12,299,260 of NC_066581.1, forward strand.
CACCTCAATTCACCATTTTTTATCAAAGCAAGTCAAAGAGTTTGAGGTTTGTTCCCCAAGGAAACCCTAGTTCATCTGTGTACCACAATGCCTTGCTCATGAAGCAACCTCAGCCCATGATCAAATACAATCAAGGGAAGTTCTTTAATTCATCATTTCATGCATATTTGAACTTATTTGAGTGTCCTCAATCATGAATCCATCAAGATATGAGTTGTGGACTTGAGAAGTTGATCAGTCAATTCATCTGACTATTTTGAAATGCACTGAGACCTAACTTTCTATGTGTTGGTCAAATGGAGATGATCCCAAAAGAAACAATGTTCTTAAGGACAATAAGAACAAATTTCATGTTCATCAAAAATTGATTTGAAGCTTGTAAGGTCATCATCCATTCCAAGACATTATAGGTCATTTTGACTGAAACCCTAATTTTAGGTCAACTTCCCAAGAACATAACTCATTCATTTTTTATGATTTTGAGGTGGGATCAAATGAATTGGAAAGATTACGATGTCTACTTCAAATGTTATGTTGAACAAAATTTCAAAATCTCAAAGGAAATACATGTGATAATGCCAAACATTATAGGTCACTTTGGACCAAATGCATTGAAAGGCAAAAAAATCCAACTTCAAGTGCCCATAACGATTTCATAAAAAATCCAAATGATGCAAAATTTTAGTCCATTTTGATTGTCTTGAAAAGATCTACAACTTTAATGTTGGAGGTGTTTTCATTTGGGGCTTGCATCATCAAAAAAGAGGGGCTTGAACATTGTCCAAATTTGGAAACTTTGCCTTTTCATGTTTTGCACCTTACACTTTAAACTCAAAATTCACTAATTTCCACACTTCAAATGGATTTTTTCCCAACATAACATTTATTCCTTACATCAAGGCATTTCCAACCATTACTCACATGCTCATGTTTGGATTTGGCAAATGGCATTTTCGAAGAGGAGAAGTTTTAGGCATAATTATGCATAACACATTGAAACTCATTATACAAGCTTGTGCATTGCCAATTACACGTCCATTTCAGTTCAATTATGTCTCAGATTGCATTTGGCATTGAATTTGGGCCTTCTACATGATCATGCAAGCCCATGCAATGAAGCTCCATTTGCCACGCACACGGATTTGATCACACTTGCCCTTCCTCTCCATCTATAAATAGAAGCCTCACTCCATTCAAATTTCATCCATGAATCAATCTGAAGTGTTGCTGAACTGAAAACCAAACCTCTTACCAAAGGAGCTATTTCACTTTTCTTCAAATTTTTCAGATCTAAAATTAAACTAAATCTGGTTGATTCTCTGGATCTAAAGCTCCTAGACCTTCATCCTTTAGTCCATTGCACTTCTGTTTTTCCAAGGGAAGCAAGGAAAAGAGCTCAGATCTCCACAATTCAAGGTTGTTCTTCAACTGGTTTTTTCTTCGAAACTCACCATTTATTGATCTATTTGCTTGGATATTGTGTTGGTTGAAGTCCTCTTCATAGAGGCAATTGTTTTGAGTACTCAATCGTTGAAATCCATGAAGTTCACATGAACACCACAGAATTTCCATCTCTGATTTCTCTCAATATAGAGATCTAGAGTGGAATTGAGTGGTACAGGGATGATGTACATCATCCTAGCTTTCCAATGATGTATGGATCGTGTATTTTGGTTAAGCTTTTGAAACCTGCAATTCTGGCCGGAATCTTCATGCTCACCGGAGAAGACGGTGGCTCCAGTCACCGTCCCTTTGCCAGATGCGTTATGGACCATTGGATCTGATCTCCAGTTTATATCCCATCCCTTGGATCTTTTTACTTTTAATAATGCCATGTGTTTCGCTGATGACTTTGGTACACCATGGAAGCGCGCATGTGGAGCGTCTGATCAGCCACGTCAATTAATGAGGCTTGATCAGACGCTCCTTGTTTTTTTGAATTTCCTAATTTCTGGTTTAATTTCTTTTATTTCCATTATTTTAAAAAATTCATATCTTCTTCATTTTAATTCCAAAAAATATGGGACCAATTGCATTCTTCTCCAAATAATTTCTAGTTTCTAATTTTGATTTTTAATATTTTTTATTTTGTCATTTGATATTTTTTGTGAATTTTCTCTTTTCTGGTTATTTTTAATTCATTTTAAATAGTTTTCAATATTCAAAAAATACAAAAATATTTTCCTAACCTATTTGAATGATGATGGATCTATGAAAAATATTATCATCAAATTTTTAATTGATTTGAGATTTATTTGAGATTTTAGTTCAGTTAGGTTATTTTTATTCATTTTTTAATTGATTAAAAATAGTTTCTGACTTTTAAAAATGCTGAAATTTTTTGTCAAACTTTGTTTGACCTTGTTGAACTTAGGATAAATCACTTGGACTTTTAAAGGTTGATTTGAAGTGATTTTGAAGTTTGACCTTTCTTTATTATTTTAATTCAAGTTTATTTTTAATATTAAAAAATGCCAAAAATATCTTGTTCATTTCTTAAATTCCAATCTTCATCTCACTTCTGTTTTTGAGTGTTTGACCATGATCCTCAATGTCATTGGTCAACATTTGTTGATTGGTACATGCCATTTCATTTAATGCACTTTATTCCTTTTATTTTCATTTTTATTTTCCATTATTCACCGCCTTCTTCTTCTTCCTTTTTCTTTTTGATCAATGAGTTAAAGGTTGATAAGTTAGCATTGATTAGGGAGACTTAATCTTCCTTGATTCAAATCTAATTCATCTTGATCAATTGATCAAGTGAGTGGCTTTGCATTAAGGATAGGTTGTTTCCTAAATCATGCAAAGGACTTAAACCAATACAAGATCAATTCTCTTCTTCTTTTTGGCATGGCAAGTTGTTGGAACTGGGTTCACTAATCAAGACTTCTAACTTGTGTTGTTGCCTACATTATTATTGACCGGCCTCAGATAGTTGTGACTTCTACATAAGTCAAATTACGATTGCTTAACATAGCGCTATATTTGCCTTATGGCACACTAACTACTAACACTAACCATTAACAATTAACATTTACTTTTTCCACTTTACTTTTATGCAATTTACTACTCCTGTACATATTATCCATTTGCTTTTTCCTTTGCTCACTTGAGCACATGTTTATGTTAATGCAATTTTCCTTTTGCTCACTTGAGCACATATTTGTGTATATACTATTGTGCTTGTGTTGTGTTTGATTGTTGTTGACCAAAAATGCAAAGAATTGGACAAAGTGGACTTAGACTTTAGGACTTTACCCAAGCTAATGGAGTTTGAAGAGAAACTAGGCGTCATGCCTTTAGAGTGCTTAAATGACAAAGAGCAACTAGGCCTCATGCCTTTAGAATGCTTAACATTGAAGATGACTTTGAAAGGACTATATTCTAAACTCCCTCTTGTCCATTCCTTGATTGTTTATAGAACTTTTTGATGTGTGTGTTCTTGTGCTAGGGATTCCAACATTAGGCCAAATTGAGGAACCATTACCATGAGCTCCTAAGAGAGAAGAATTACAAGATACATTGAGGAACCTTCCAAGAGTTCATTTGATTGTTGATTGCTTGAGTTTACGCTTATGTGATTGCTTATTCCAAAGGATGGGAGCTACTTGGATCATCCATATGATCTCAAGAGAGGAACTCCTTTTGTGGTTTTGTTTCTTGTTCCTTACCTCTTTGCATGCTTAGGACTTTAGCCTTTCTTCTTCTTCTCTCCACTCTAACCCAAGCCAAAACTTTTTGTGCAAACATTTAACCTTTGTTTTCAAACATTAGAAACCTAAGCCTTATGCTTTTGATTTTCAATTTTTCTTTTCATAACACATATTTTGAATTGAACTTCTAAGTCAACTTTGACCAAATTTTGTACATACTTTTCATTGGTAAATATAACCCATTCAAATGTCTTTTTGTGGTTTCGATGGGCACTTTCTTAATCAAACTTTCCATAACCTTTAGCTATTAGGTTTGAGTTATCCTTGTGATAGATGTAATGCTCACATATATCCTTAGTGATGGACAATGAGCCTTCCATGCTTATTATAGGGTTAACCCCTCACTAGCATGTTGAAGCTATCCTCACATGGTGGATTTGTGGTTTTAGGTTGAGTTTTCTCCCTTGGATAACAAAAGACCTTAAGGCTTTTGGACCAATCAATTCACCAATTCATTTTGAGATTTTTACCCCGAACTATGAGGTTTTGATCCTAATCTTTTTTAAGATGGTACGTAGGCAATGAGGTTATCCATCCAAACACAAAATGTAAAAAACTTGTATATTCTCTTCTCATCTCTTCAATCATGTTTTCACAAATAAATTTTTCACAAAACAACAACCTTACAACAAGTTTGAAAAGGGCTCCCTAGGAGTACCTAGGATGTTTTGGGTGCCTAACACCTTCCCATTGCATAACCAACCCCCTTACCCAGATCTCTGACTCTCTTTTACTAGTTTTTGATTCGATAAAACTTTTAGGTTTTTGTTCGCTTTCTAACCATTCCTTTGGATAAATAGAAGTGCGGTGGCGACTCGACTTGTATGATTTACCTTGGATTTAGTTAATATCTCTAATGGTAACGAATACCCCGCCTACACTATGTGAGCCACCTGATGCTGATTACCGGCGGGACGCACGGTCTTCCTCCTCACAGAGGGTCTTCTGGGTTTGATATGGGAGGTCACAGCATGTGCCTCGCCGTCTTTCTTCTTTCCAAACGTCCCATATTGTTTGGCTAAAGAGCCTTCTTCTTTAGTCAGGCGCCCTTCCCTGGCTCCTTCCTCCAGGCGCATCCCCATGTTCACCATCTCGGTGAAGTCAGAAGGAGCGCTGGCAATCATCCGCTCATAATAAAATGAGTTCAAGGTCTTCAGGAAGATCTTGGTCATTTCTTTTTCCTCCAGCGGAGGCACAATCTGTGCAGCTAGTTCTCGCCACCTCTGGGCGTACTCCTTGAAAGTTTCCTTGTCCTTCTGGGACATGGCTCTCAATTGATCCCTATCAGGAGCCATATCCACGTTATATTTGTATTGCTTGACGAAGGCCTCGCCAAGATCGTTGAAGGAGCGGATGTTCGAACTCTCCAAACCCATGTACCACCGAAGAAAGGCACCAGACAGACTGTCTTGGAAGTAGTGGATAAGAAGTTGGTCATTGTCAGTTAGAGTTGACATCTTGCGAGCGTACATCACAAGATGGCTGAGAGGGAAAATATTTCCCTTGTACTTCTCAAAGTCATGTACTTTGAATTTAATAGGTATCTTCACATTGGGCACAAGGCATAATTCAGCAGCACTTTTACCAAAGAGGTCCTTACCCCTTAGAATTTTCAGTTCCTTGCGCAGCTCAAGGAATTGGTCTTTCATTTCGTCCATCTTCTCATAAACGTCCGGGCCTCAGATGGCTCAGAATTGTAGATGGTGTCTTCAACTCTTGGTAAGGTGTGCACAATGGGAGGTGGCACAGAAAGGACCGGGCTAGATGTCGGCAGAGAAGCGAGAGTAGGAGCAAAACCCTTTGGCACAAAGTTGGCGGGCATTCCCCACGGGAACCCGGCTGGAATAGATGGCGCAAAATGGGTTGTTGCAGTAGGCACAGTAGAAGTTGCAACCTTGGATATGACAGTCCTCTGGGGAGGAGTTGTAGGAGTAGGCGAAGCTTGACTCAAGCCAGCCAACACTGACTCCATCATGGCAGTCAGCCTAGCAACCTCTTCTTTCAAATCCTGGTTCTCTTGTTCTAAGTGCTCCATGATCCTTGGAAGATTAGCTCTTGTGTTATACCGGTGTGTCAGCTTGTCTTCAAAATAAATGAAGTGCAAAGAGTTAGACCATTGATCAAGAAGCTCAGAACAAAACCTGCTTATGCATATGATGCATGCGATGTTTGTGCATATGGCTTATTTTTATTTGGGGAAATTTATAGAGATTTATTTGCAAATATTTGAAAATATTAATCTTTTAAGACATATATGGAATACACATAATAATATTTGGGAAATTTTTACACCAATGAAGTAGTACAGTTTTGGTAAACAAATACAATACAAGAGGAAAGGAGAATAAACATCCTATGGAACCCTAGAAACAATCGTCTAAAGCTCTGGAGATCGGAAGATACGCTGCACGAAGCCTCTGAACTTCTCTCTCATAGGCTGCCTCCATATCTGCCTTCTCTTTGGCGAGTCGATCGTACTTCCGCTTCCAGAACTTGGAAGACTGAGGAAGAAGAGAAGTCACCACATCATCAGGCTCATCGATAACCTGATGGTAAAGAAACTCTATCAAAGCATCCTTCTCTCTAAGCTGCTAAAGTAGCTCCTTTTGTTCACGGATCCAAGCACGCGAATGGTCTTCGTCTCTCAACTCCTCTACTCCTTGGTCAAGGAGGGTTGAAGGCCCATCCATAACCAAAGGTGTAGGTCTCGGATACTCGTAAGGCATAACGTACTCGAAATCTCTCATCCTAACCCATGAGGTATAGGGTTCCAAAGCAATACAGTTCTTTGGACCAAGCTCTTTCCTTTCCTTCCTATGGATCTTGCGCCAAGCGTGGACCATCCTGGCCTTCAGGCCTTGGGGATCTTTACCCTCTTGAAAGAACACACCCTCTAACAAAATGTTATTAGGTTTATCCTTTAAGGGGAACCCAAGCTGACGACGTGCCAAAATAGGGTTGTAGTTAATCCCACCACATGTACCAAGAAGAGGCACATTGGAGAATTCACCACAAGAGTCGATAATCTGCACACCATCATATACACGGTTGTACCAAAAGATATCTTCATTAGTGAGAGACATAAGTCTCGTGGACCACCGTAGACATCATTTGTTCTCCTTGAAGGCGACCGTTTGTGGCAAGTGCGAAATAAACCACTTATACAACAGAGGCAAACAACACACAATGGTACCACCACCCTTTGCATTCCTCATATGCAAAGAGAAATAAGTGTCACCCAACAGAGTCGGAACGGGATTAAGAGTAGAGAAAATCCGAATGGCGTTCACATCTACAAACTTGTCGATGTTGGGGAATAACACTAGCCCATAGATGAGAAGTACAAATATGGCCTCAAAGGCGTCCTCACTCATGGCCTTCCCATACAAAGTAGCTTGAGCTATGAGGAACTCAGAAGAAAGACCTTGAATTCCACCTTTGGTAGTCATATGAGTACTAACTAGAGATTCATCTATATGCAACATATCAGCAATCTCTTGAGAAGTAGAAACCCTCTCCAAGCCACTAAATGACAACTGATCTAGGATAGGTATACCCACAAGATAGGCATACTCCTCAAGTGTGGGCAAAAGCTGGAAATCTGGGAATGTGAAGTAACGGTAGAAGGGATCGTAGAACTGCACCAATACACTCATCAGACCTTCGTCCACCTGAGTAGCCAGAATAGATAGAAGCTTCCCATGACGAGCCTTGAACCCCAAGGGATCTAATACATAGGATGTCAAATTCCTTAGCTAGCTCTTTCAAGTCGGGTTGTTTGAAACTGTACTTCTTTGTATTCCTTCTTTGTTTATCCATGTCTGAAAATTTGCAAATAGACCTCTTAAGTTCCTTGAAAATTTTCTCATTATTGATGTTATGGATGCAAATGGGTCCATGAATGTATGGATTCAACAATCACACTCAAATATCAAGCAAATCACACCAAACAAAGGTCATGGGATGGATCAAGTCATCCTTAATATCAATCATCCATTTTGGTGGATTATGGTTTACACCTTATAAACACCCAAGTTCCATTGATATTAGGGATATACAAGAACGGATCAACCATGATTCAAGGGTTTGTTGCAAGTCACGAGCATGGAGTCTCGATTAAGAACCACCCAAATGGAGTGTACTAGGGTTTAAACTTGCCAAACATGTTCTACAAGAGGTTCCCATAGTCATTATCCCATCCTTCGGATATTATCGGATAAACAACTACTCGTATTCCAAAAATATTCTCAAGAGAGACTCTTATGAGTGTAGTATCGCGTAACGTTCGTATCAAATCTTACGCTTGAACGACCTTCGCACTACGTCCTAAAGAAATAGGCCAAGATGGGCTTGGTAAACTAAGGTCCTGGGCTTCTAAGGTCTATATTGGAAAGAGTAATGCCTAACTACGAATACTCGTGTGACATAATTAATCCCAGCATAACCTCCACCAAGTGAATGGGCTTGCAAGCCAACTTGCTAAGGAATAACTCCACACAAGTCAACATGACTATGCCATTCTCCTATCCTAAGTGCACTCGAGTTCGGGTATAGAACTAATTTCACAAAGATCACCATGCATGCAAGCAATTAATATATCAAGCAATTCATACATTACAATCAATACAGTAATCCCAAATTTGCACAAAAAAATGTCATAAATAGTATAAACAATACAATACAACAAATATGAAAAGTAGGCAGAACTCACTAGGCAAAAAGATCCCCAGCAAAGTCGCCACTTTTCTGTAGCGGGGTATTCGTTACCTTTAGATTTATTGACTAAATCAAAAGTAAATCATACAATTCGAGTCGCCACCGCACTTCTATTTATCCAAAGGAAAGGTTAGAAAGCGAACAAAAACCACGAAGTTTTATCAAATCAAAAACTAATAAAAATGTCAGAGATCTGGGTAAGGGGGTTGGTTATGCAATGGGAAGGTTTTAAGCACCCAAAACACTCTTAGTACTCTAAGGGAGCCCTTTTCACAATTGTTGTAAGGTAGGTTGGTATTTGTGAAAAAATTATTTGTGCAAACATGATTGGGGAGATGAGAGAAGAATGTACAAGTTATTTACAATTTTTGTGTTTGAATGGATAAACTCATTGCCTACGTACCATCTTAAAAAAGATTAGGATCAAAACCTCGTAGTTCGGGGTAACAATCTCAAAAGAAGTTGGTGAATTGATTGGTTCAAAAGCCTTAAGGTCTTTTGTTATCCAAGGGAGAAAACTCAACCTAAAACCACAAATCCACCATGTGAGGATAGCTGCAACATGCTAGTGAGGAGTTAACCCTATAATAAGCATGGAAGACTCATTGTCCATCACTAAGGATATAGATGAGTGTTATATCTACCTCAAGGATAACTCAAACCTAATAGCTAATGGTTATGAAAAGGTTTGATAAGAAATTGGTCATTGAAACCACAAAACATTTGAATGAGTTATATTTACCAATGCAAAGTATTTACAAAAATATGGTCAAAGTTGACTTAAGGATTCAATTCAAAATAAGTGTTATGAAAAAGAAGTTTTTAAAATCAAAAGCATAATGTTTAGGTTTCTAATGTTTGAAAACAAGTGTTAATGTTTGCACAAAAAGTTTGGCTTGGGTTAGAGTGGAGGGAAGAAGAAGAATGGCTAAGTCCTAAACATACAAGAGATGAAGGAAAAGAAGTAAGACCACAAATGGAGTTCCCTTCTTGAGATCATATTGATGATCCAAGTATCTCCCATCCTTTGGAATAAGAAAGCAAATAAGCAAATACTCAAGCAATCAACCAATCAAACAAGCTCTTAGAAATCCTCCAATGGCTCTTATATCTCTCACTTTAGAAGCTCATGACAATGGTTTTTCACTTAGGCTCAAAGTTGGAATCCCTAGCACAAGAACACACACATCAAAAAGTTCTATAATGCAAACAAAGAATGGACAAGAGGGAGTTTAGAGAGTAGGTCCTTTCAATTCCTCTTCAACATTTAATCATTCTAAAGGCATGAGGCCTAGTTGCTCTTTGACTTTTATAGCACTCTAAAGGCATAAGGCCTAGTTGCTCTTTGACTCCATTTTTGCATAGGGGATGTCCTAAAGTCTAAGTCCTTTTGTCCATTTGCCATTGGTTCACAACAATCAAAACAAAACAAAAGCACAATAGTATATGCACAATTATGGGCTCAAGTGAGCAAAAGGCAAATTGCATTAACATAAACATGTGCTCAAATGAGCAAAGGGGCAAAAGCAAATGAATAATATGTACAAGAATATTAAATTACATTAATGTAAAGTGCAAGAATTAAATGTTAATGGTCAATGGTTAGTGTTAGTGTGCCATAAGGCAATTTAGCACTATGTTAAGCAATCGTAAGTGGACTAATGTAGTAGTCACACCTATCTGAGGCCGGTCAATAAAAATATAGGCAACAACACAAGTTAGAGATCTTGATTAGTGAATCAAGCTCCTACAACTTGCCATGCCAAAAGAAGATGAGAAATGATCTTGTATTGATTTAGGTTCTTTGCTTGATTAGGAAGCAACCTATTGTTAATGCAAAGCCATTCACTTGATCTATGATCAAGATGAATTAGATTTGAATCAAGGAAGGTTAAACCTCCCATTCATCAAGGCTAACCACCAACCTTTAACTCATTGATCAAAAAGAAGAAAAAGAAGAAGAAGAAGGAGATGAATAAGAAAGTGCATTAATGGAAATTCAAATGAAGTAATCAACATACATTGACCAAAGATAGATGGAATCAAGGTTAAACATTAGTCAACAGAAGCAAAATGAAACTTAAAAGTCAAGAAACAAATAAAATATTTTTGGTATTTTTCAAAATTAAAATAATACTTGAATTAAAATAAACAAGTAAAGGTCAAACTTCAAATCCATTTCAAATCAACTTTGAAAAGTCCAAATGTATCATCCTAAGTTCAACAAAGTCAAACAAAGTTTGACAAAAAATTTCAGCATTTGTAGAAACCAGAAACTATTTTTAATCAATTAAAAATGCATAAAAATAACCTAATTGAATTAAAATCTCAAATAAATCTCAAATCAATTAATAAATTGATGAGAATATTTTTCATAGATCCATTATCATTCAAAGAGGTTAAGAAAATATTTTTGTATTTTTTGAATACCAAAAACTATTTTAAATGAATTAAAAAGAACCAGAAAAGAGAAAATTCATAAAAAATATCAAATGATAAAATAAAAAAATATTAAAATTCATTTTTAGAAACTAGAAATTAAAAGAGAAATAATACAATTGGTTTCACATTTTTTGGACCAATAATGAATGAGATATGATTTTTTGAAATGAAATGGAATAAAAGAAATAAAATTAAAATTAAAATCAGAAAATAAAAATGGGAAAAAGTGTGAGGCGTTTGATTAAGCTCATTAATTGAGCTGGCGCATCAAACGGATCTAAGCGCGCGCCTACCAAACACACCAGTCAACCGAGCAACATGTTGCCATTAAAAAATCATAAAAAGAAATGGTCTAGATTAGATCTAGAAACAAGATCCAACGGCCATGGCTTGATCTGGAAACCAGACGGTGGTGTACACCACAGTCTTCTTCGGCGAGGCCGGAGATTCCAGCGAGAGTTGTAGAGATCAAAACTTCACCATATCAAGCGATCTATACAGCAATGGAAAGTTGGGGTGATGTACATTACCCCTATATCATCTATTTTATCTCTAGACCTCCATGGAAAGAGAAATCAGAGGTTGAAAATTATGACGTTCAACTGAAACTTAATGGAATTTCAAAATTTAAAGCACAATTAAGTTGCCTCTGATGAGAGGACTTCAGCCAACCCAATAAATGGAAGAAACAAGCTATAAACAAAGAGATTCGAAGAAGGAAAGTTTGAGCATAAGCCTCTGAAATGTGGATCTGAAAGGCACGAATTCTCTTAGCTATTGCTTGCAGTATGATCTCAAGATGAAGATGAAGAAAGGTCAAGGAACTATGAGTCTCAAAATCAACCAATGAAGTTGAAATTCAGATCTGAAAATTTGAAAAGAAAGAGAGAGTTCCTTTAAGTGAGGCTATGGAGGGATTTTTACTGCATAACAGGCTCCTTCAGGTTGCTCAATTGTGAAGCCTAGCACTCCTATTTATAACAATTGGCAAGGTATATGCATGAACAAGTTGTGTGTATGGATGAAGAGAGCCTCCATGCATGGACCTGTACAGGCGCATGGAGGGCCCAATTCTGATTGGAATGGTAAGCTGGTATCACATTGAGTAGGAATGGACATGGAGAAATGATGTCATGAGCATGTGCAATGTGTTTTCAATAAGTTTCCCAAAATGCACTAAAACTTTCTCCTCTTCGAAAATGCTATTTCCAAAAATAAAACATAGCCTTATGGGTAATGGTTGGAATGCTCTTGGCATGGTGATCAATTTTTATGTTGACCAAAACTTCATTTGGAATTGGGAAATTGGTGAAAATTGATCATAAAGTGCAAGGTGCAAAACATGTGCATGTGAAAATTTCCAAAATGGCCAAACTTCAAGCCCTTCTATTTTAATGATGCAAGCTCCAAATGACAAAACCTTCAAAATCAAAGTTGTATATGTTTTCAATACAATTAAGTTAGAATTAAATTTTGCATCATTTGGATTTTTGGTGAGAAAGTTACGGGCACTTGAAGTTGGACTTTTTCACATTTCAATGCCTTTGGTCCAAAGTGACCTATAATGTTTTGCATTATCACATGTATTTATTTTAGGATTATGAAAAATATGTTCAACATAAAAAATGAATTAGACATCTTAAACTTTCCAATGCATTTGATCCCACCTCCAAATCATGAAAAATAAATGAGTTATGTTCTTGGGAAGTTGACCCAAAATTAGGGTTTCAGTAAAAATTACCTATAATGTTTTGAAATGGATGATGACCTTACAAGCTTCAAATAAATTTTTGATGAACATTAAAGTTGTTTGTATGGTTCTTAAGAAAAATTTTGCGCTTGGGGTAATCTACATTTGACAAACAAAATAAAAGTTAGGTCCCAGTGTACTCCAAAATAGTTAGATGAATTGACTGATCAACTTCTCAAGTCCATACCTCAAATCCTGATGAATTAATGATTGAGGACACTTAAACAAGCTCAAATATGCATGAAATGATGAATGAAGGAACTTACCTTGATTGTATTTGATCATGGGTTGAGGTTGCTTCATGAGCAAGGCACAGTTGATGCACAAATGAATTAGGATTTCCTTGGGAAACAAGCCTCAAGCTCTTTGGTTTGCTTTGATCAAAATTATGAATTGAGATACTTGGGAGGCATATTTGATGGATGAGGGCCTTGTGAACCATTGTCATTCTTTCTTCCATCTTCATCTGGCCATATCAATGAGCATAGGGGCCTCTTAGGAGCTTTGGATCTTGTGATTGCTCAAGCTACAAAACAAAAAATGTTAGTGATATGTTTTTGTGCTTTTGGTTAGTAAACAAAATAAGAAAAGCAATAATATACAATTCAAGCATGCTTGGTGATCTCAAACCAACTCACAAGTGTTCCCACCAAAAGGTTAGGAGCCAAGATGCTATGATCCTTGAGGCAAATGCAATGAGCAATGTTATGATGCCATGAGGGATCTTAGGGTCAAAATTGGGGTCTTACATTATATATTTAGGAAAAAACTTGATTTTGATTTAAAAATTTAATTTAAAAATGATCATAATAAAAATTTAAAACTATTGGCTGAAGTAAATAAGAGTAGAAATAATTGGATAAAAGCTCAACCTTATTTAATGGAATGGTAGTCTGTAAATGACAAGACTTCATAGATTTTACAAAGTTGAAAATGGTAATTTACATGGAAAATGGTTACATTGAATACAAATGATCCTTAATCCTTCTACCAACTCTTGATATCCACTATGCTCTTGACCGCTACTGGGGTGATGAATCGATGTCAACCCTTGCGCTCAAACAAGTCTTCAAAACACTAAACATCAACAGAATGCAATTACTTGCCATAATCCCTAACTTTTGCATAAGTTGCCCCAAGGTGGGGTACTCAACTTATCGGGAAATTCTTTCTGTTTATGTCTCTAACTTTTGGCTGGATCGCCCTTTCGGGTTTTCAATCCCCCGAGACGCTCATTTTTGTCTAAGTCGCCCTTTCAAGTTTTCAACTTAGCGAGTTGTTCTTTTCTTTTTTTAGGAGAAGTATTTCTTGACTGCATCTGCGTTCACAGGACGAGTGAACTCTTCACCATCCATAGTTGTAAGTATCAATGCACCACCTGAAAAAGGCTCTCTTAACAACATATGGGCCTTCATAATTAGGAGTCCATTTTCCTCTGGAATCTGGCTTAAACGTCAAAATTTTCTTGAGCACAAGGTCACCTTCTCTAAACAGACGAGGTCTGACCATCTTATCAAAAGCTTTCTTCATCCTTTACTGATATAACTGACCATGACACATGGTAGTTAATCTCTTCTCTTCAATCAAATTCAGCTGATCAAACTTGGTCTGACACAATTCAGCTTCAGTTAACTTGGCTTCCATGAGCACACGCAATGAAGGAATCTCAACCTCTACGGAAGCATTGCTTCCATACCATATACAAGAGAGAAAGGGGTTGCCCCTGTTGAAGTGCGGACGGATGTACGATACCCATGCAAAGAAAAAGGGAGCATCCCATGCCAATCTTCATATGAGACAACCATCTTTTGAATATTCTTCTTGATGTTGTTATTCGCAGCTTCAATAACCCCATTAATGTTGGGTCTATAAGGAGAAGAATTATGATGTGCAATCTTGAAGTCTTTGCAAAGAGCTTCCACCATATTGTTATTCAAGTTTGATCCATTATCAATAATGAACTTACTTGGCACACCATAACGGCATATGATCTGATTCTTGATAAACCTTACAATAACTTTCTTGGTCACATTTGCATACGATGCCGCTTCAACCCATTTTGTGAAGTAGTCAATTGCCACTAAAATGAAACGATGTCCATTCGAAGCTTTGGGCTCAATCATCCCAATCATATCAATTCCCCACATAGAGAAGGGCCATGGGGAAGATATAACATTCAATAGTGTCGGAGGAATATGAATCTTATCAGCATAAATTTGACACTTGTGGCACTTCTTCACAAATTTGCAACAGTCAGATTCCATTGTCAGCCAATAGTAACCTGCTCGCAATATCTTCTTCGTCATTGCATGTCCATTGGAATTAGTACCAAAGGAACCTTCGTGCACTTCGGTTATCAACAAGTTTGCTTCGTGTCTATCCACGCATCTGAGCAAAACCATATTGAAGTTTCTCTTGTACAATATATCCCCATTCAAGTAGAAATTATCGGCTAATCTTCTCAAAGTCTTCTAATCTTTCAAAGATTCCCCAGGCGGGTAAATCTGAATTTGGATGAAACATTTAATGTCGTAATACCACAGCTTCTCGTCTTTGATCCCTTCAACAACGAACACATGAGTTGGCCTATCAAGACGCGTCACTGATAAATTGGGAACTTCATTTCAATACTTCACTATAATCATTGATGTCAATATTGTAAGAGCATCTGCCATCCGGTTTTCATCTCGAGGGATATGATGAAATTCAACCTTTGTAAAGAAAGTTGAAATCCTCCTCGCATAATCTCTATATGGTATCAAACCGGGTTGATTCGTCTCCCATTCTCCTTTGATCTGATTCACAACCAAAGCGGAATCACCGAAGACATCCAAATACTTGATTATGAGATTCATGGTCTCTTCAACCCCATAATGAAAGCTTCATATTCTGCCATGTTGTTTGTGCACTTGAAAGTCAATCTAGCTGTAAATGGTAGACGCGTGCCTTGAGGAGTAATAATCACTGCCCCAATGCCATTTCCATATTGATTAACAGCTCCATCAAATACCATGTCCCAACGGGAACCAGGTCATGGCCCTTCTTTAAGCAATGGTTCATCACAATCCTTCATTTTCAAGTACAAAATCTCTTCATCGGGAAAGTCATACTGCACTGTCTGGTAATCTTCAATTGGTTGGTGAGCCAAATGGTCAGCCAAGATACTACCTCATCCTCGGCTTCAATATACAAGAAAGATGACAGATGGCTAACATGTAAGACCCTAATTTTGACCCTAAGATCCCCCATGGCATCATATCATTGCTCATGGCATTGCCTCAAGGATCATAGCATGTGTGGCTCCTTTACCCTAGGGATGGGAATTGTGTGAATGGTTTGAGACCACCAAGCATGCTTGAAATTGTATATTATTTCTTTTCTCATTTTGTGTACTAACCAAAATTACAAAAATATGTCACTAACTCTTTTTTGTTTTGAAGCTCAAGTGATCATGTGCTCATAATGCTCCTAAGAGGCTCCTAAGCTCAATGAAGTGGCTAGATGAAGATGAAGGCAAGCATGAAAATGGTTCACAAATCTCCTAATCATCATATATGTCTCCCAAATATCTCAATTTTCTAATTTGATCAAGATAACCCAAAGTGCTTGAGGATTGTTTCCCAAGGAAACCCTAATTCAACTGTGCATTGACTGTGCCTTGCTCATGAAACAACCTCAACCTATGATCAAATTCAATCAAGGGAAGTTCTTTAATTCATTATTTTATTCATATATGATCCTATGTGAGTATCCTCAATCATTCATTCATCAAGATTTGAAGTTTGGCCTTGAGAAGTTGACCAGTCAAGTCATCTGACTAAACTAAGGATCCCTGAGACCTAACGTTTGATGTGTTTGTCAAATGAAGATGACCCCAGGAGAAACAATGTTCTTCAGAACCATATGAACAACTTTAATGTTCATCAAAAATCCATTTGAAACATGGAAGGTCATCATTCATTTCAAAACATTATAGGTCATTTTGACTAAAACCCTAATTTTGGGTCAACTTCCCAAGGACCTAACTTCCTTATTTTTTATGATTTTAAGGTGAGACCAATTGCATTGGAAATATTAATATGTCTAATTCAAATGTTATGTTGGAAAAAATTTCATAATCCTAAAATAAACACATGTGATAATACAAAACATTATAGATCACTTTGGACCAAAACCATTGAATTTGAAAATTTTCCAACTTCAAGTGCCCATAACTTTCTCATTAAAAATCCAAATAATTCAAAATTTAATTCCAAATTGATCATCTTGAAAATATATACAACGTTTATGTTGAAGGTTTTCCCATTTGAGGCTTGCATAACTGAAACAGAAGGGCTTGAAGTTGCTTGTTTTGGCAAATTTTTCAAAGACATGTTTTGTACCCCAAACTTCATAGCCAGTTTTCATAAATTTCCAAACTCCAAATGAGTTTTTGCCCAACATGACTTTTGTTCCTTATGTCAAGAACTTTCCAACCATTACTCACATGACCATTTTTGGATTTTTCATGTATGAGTTTCGAAGAACTCAATGTTTAGGATCAATTATGCAATTCATATCACAACTTCATGCACAAGCCAATGCAGCTCCAATTACACGTCCAAACCATTTGCATTTGATTTCAGCTTGCATATTCATCCATTTTTGGGCTTTGCACGCGCCTGTACAGGCCCATGCATGAAGAGTCCAAGTTCCATGCACACGAGCAAAGCACCCCATTGCATCATCTCCAGCTATAAATAGAAGTGCTAGCTCATTCAAATTTCAACCTGAAGGAGCTCTAAAACTCTGTTGGATTGAAACCTCACCCTCACTCAAAGGAATTTCAGTTTTCATTTCTCAATTTCAAGCTTGAATTTCAACATCCTTAGTTGATCTTCAAGTCTTAATTCCTTAGTGTAAGACCCTAATTTTGACCCTAAGACCCCTCATGGCATCATAACATTGCATTTGCATCTTGCCTCAAGGATCATAAGCATCTTGGCTCCTTACCTTTGGGTGGGACCTCTTGAGAATTGGTTTGAGATCACCAAGCTTGCTTGAATTGTATATTATTGCTTTTCTCATTTTATTTACTAACCAAAAGCACAAAAATATGTCACTAACATCTTTTGTTTGTAGCTTGGGCAGTCACAAGGTCCAAAGCTTTTAGGAGATCCTATGTGCATTGATAGGGCCAATTGAAGATGAAAGCAAGCATGGAAATGGTTCCCAAACCTCTCATCCATGAAATATGCCTCCCAAGTATCTCAATTCATCATTTTGATCAAATCAAGTCAAGGGACTTGAGGTTTGTTTCCCAAGGAACCCCTAGTTCATCTATGTGTCAACTGTGCCTTGCTCATGAAGAAACCTCAACCCATGATCAAATACTATCAAGGGAAGTTCTTTAATTAATCATTTCATGCATATTTGAACTTAGTTGAGTTTCCTAAATCATCAAATCATCAAGATATGAGGTTTGGACTTGAGAAGTTGATAAGTGAATTCATCTGACTATTTTGAAGTACACTGAGACCTAACTTTTTATGTGTTTGTCAAATGGAGATGATCCCAAGAGAAACAATGTTCTTAAGAGCCATATGAACAAATTCCATGTTCATCAAAAATTTATTTTAAGCTTGGAAGGTCATCATCCATTTCAAAATATTATAGGTCATTTTGACTGAAACCCTAATTTTGGGTCAACTTCCCAAGGACATAACTCATTCATTTTTCATGATTTTGAGGTGGGATCAAATGCATTGGAAAGCTTAATATGTATACTTAAAATTTTATGCTGAGCAAAATCTCAAAATACTAAAAGAAATACATGTGATAATGCAAAACATTATAGGTCACTCTGGACCAAATGCACTGAAATGTGAAAAAGTCTAACTTCAAGTGCCCATAAATTCTTCATCAAAATTCCAAATTATGCAAAATATAAGTCCAAATTGATTGTCGTGAAAATATCTATAACTTTGATGTTGACGAATGTTTCATTTGGAGCTTGCATCATTGAAACAGAAGGGCTTGAACTTTGGCCATTTTTGAAATTCTCACATGTACATGTTTTGCACCCTACACGTCATGTCCACTTTTCACCAATTTCCAAGTCTCAAATGAAGTTATGATCAACATAACAAATGATCCTCATGCAAAAAGCTTTCCAACCATTACTCATAAGGTTGTGTTTCAAGTTTGGACATGGCATTTTCGAAGGCATGAACACATTGGTGCATTTTTGAAAATCAATAAAATTTGCATTGCATGAGCCATTACTACATAATCTACATGTCCAGTTTGCATATGTTGATGTTTAGCTACCAAATCCAAGTGGAATTGGGCCCTCCATGCGCCTGTACAGGCCCATGCATGGAGGCCCTTTCCATTCATGCAAAGATTGGTCATGCATTTCAGCTTGCTTTGGGTATAAATACAATGCTCATGCCTCTCATTTCAGCAACCTAAAGGCGCCCCAAATGCTGCACAATTGAATCCTCACCCTCACTCCAAAGGAACTCTCAAATTTTTCTCTCAATTTTCAGATCTAGAATTCAATTGCATCGATTGTTTTCTTAGATCTAAAAGTTCCTAAGCCTCACCACCTTGATTCATAGAGTGTAATGCAAGCATTAACACCAAGGAATTGTGTCTCCAAGCCCTGAAAATCAGAGGTTTACTTCTGATTTTAATTTCTTCGAATCAACTCATATCGTGCTTGTTTCTTGCTGTTGTTGTGTGATCTGAAGTCCTCTGCATAGAGGCAACATTTTAGAGCTTTGAATTTCCAAATTCCATTAAGTTCAGTTGAACACCACAGAAATTCCATCTCTGATTTCTCTCAATGTAGAAACCTAGAGTGGATTTGGTTGGTACAGGGGTGATGTACATCACCCTAGCTTTCGATTGGTACCAGGATCGTGGCATTTGGTTAACATTTTTTTCTCTGCAAATTTTGAGCCTCGCCAGAGCTGGCCGGAGAGGACGGTGGCGCTGGTCACCGTCTCATCTCCAGATTTAATCTGAACCATCCATTTCATTTTCCAGATCAGATCCCATCCATTCATTGTTATGACTTTTCCATAGGCACTATGTGATTTAGTTGACTCGTGTATATGGTGAACGTGCGCTTCCTGGCCACGTGATGATCCACGTCAATTAATGAAAGTGCATCAGACGCTCCACGTTTTTCCAATTATTTTAATTTCTGATTATATTTTCTTTTATTTCTTTTAATTCCATTTCATTTTAAAAATTCATATCTCCTTCATTATTAGTCCAGAAAATATGAGACCAATTGCATTTTTGTCCTTTTAATTTCTAGTTTCTAAAAATGATTTTTATTATTTTTTGTTTTATCATTTGATATTTTTTAGGAATTTTCTCTTTTCTGGTTATTTTTAATTCATTTAAAATAGTTTTTGGTATCCAAAAAATACAAAAATATTTTTTCAACCTCTTTGAATGATGATAGATCTATGAAAAATATTTTCATCAATTTATTAATTGATTTGAGATTTATTTGAGATTTTAATTCAATTAGGTTATTTTTATGCATTTTTAATTGATAAAAAATAGTTTCTGACTTCTAAAAATGCTGAAATTTTTTGTCAAACTTTGTTTGACCTTGTTGAACTTAGGATAATTCACTTGGACTTTTCAAAGTTGATTTGAAGTGAGTTTGAAGTTTGACCTTTCTTTATTATTTTAATTCAAGTTTCATTTTAAAATTGAAAAATACCAAAAATATTTCATTTGTTTCTTGACTTCTAATCTTCATCTTACTTCTGTTTACTATTGTTTGACCTTGATCTTCTCTATCTTTGGTCAATGCTTGTTGATTATCTCATTCCATTTCCATTAATGTACTTTAATATTCATCTTCTTCTTCTTCCTTTTTTTCTTTTTTTTATCAATGAGTTAAAGATTGGTGGTTAGCCTTGATACATGGGAGGTTTAACCTTCCTTGATTCAAATCTAATTCATCTTGATCATGGATCAAGTGAATAGCTTTGCATTAAGGATAGGTTGCTTCCTAATCAAGCAAAGAACCTAAATCAATACAAGATCATTTCTCCTCTTCTTTTTGGCATGGCAAGTTGTAGGAGCTTGATTCACTAATCAAGATCTCTAACTTGTGTTGTTACCTATATTATTATTGACCGGCCTCAGATAGTTGTGACTTCTACATAAGTCCAATTAAGATTTCTTAACATAGCGCTAAATTGCCTTATGGCACACTAATACTAACCATTAACCATTAACATTTAATTCTTGCACTTTACATTTATGCCATTTACTATTCTTGCACATATTATTCATTTGCTTTTTCCTTTGCTCATTTGAGCACATGTTTATGTTAATGTAATTTTCCTTTTGCTCACTTGAGCACATAATTGTGTATATACTTTTGTGCTTGTGTTTTTGTTTGATTGTTGTGAACCAGATGCAAAAATGGACAAAAAAGGACTTAGACTTTAGGACTTTCCCTATGCAAAATTGGAGTCAAAGAGCAACTAGGCATTGGGCCTTTAGAGTGCTATAAAAGTCAAAGAGCAACTAGGCATTGGGCCTTTAGAATGCTATAAATTTCTGAAGAAAACTTTGAAAGGACCAATTTCTAAACTTCTTCTTATCCATTCTTTGTTTGTTTGATAGAACCTTCTGATGTGTGTGTTCTTGTGCTAGGGATTCCAACATTGAGCCTAAGTGAATAAGCATTGTCATGAGCTTCAAAATAGAGAGAGATCTAAGAGCCATTGGAGATCTTCTAAGAGCTTGCTTGCTCGATTGATTGCTTGAATTTATACTTATTTGCTTGCTTATTCCAAAGGATGGGAGCTACTTGGATCATCAATATGATCTCAAGAAGGGAACTCCATTTGTGGTCTTATTTCTTCTCCTTCATCTCTTGTATGATTAGGACTTAGTCATTCTTCCTCTTCCCTCCACTCTAACCCAAGCCAAAACTTTTGTGCAAACATTAACATTTCTTTTCAAACATTAGAAACCTAAGCATTATGGTTTTGATTTTCAAACTTTCTTTTCATAACACTTATTTTGAATTGAATCTTTAAGTCAACTTTGACCATATTTTGTAAATACTTTTCATTGGTAAATATAACTCATTCAAATACTTTTGTGGTTTCAATGGCTACTTCCTTATCAAAAACTTTTCATAACCTTTAGCTATTAGGTTTGAGTTATCCTTGAGGTAGATATAATACTCACCTATATCCTTAGTGATGGACAATGAGTCTTCCATGCTTATTATAGGGTTAACCCCTCACTAGCATGTTGAAGCTATCCTCACATGGTGGATTTGTGGTTTTTTAGGTTGAGTTTTCTCCCTTGGATAACAAAAGACCTTAAGGATTTTGGACCAATCAATTCACCCACTTTTTTTGAGATTTTTTACCCCGAACTACGAGGTTTTGATCTTAATCCTTTTTAAGATGGTACGTAGGCAATGGGTTTATCCATTCAAACATAAAATTGTAAATAACTTGTATATTCTCTTATCATCTCTTCAATCATGTTTGCACAAATAAATTTTCACAAAATACTAACCTTACAACAAATGTGAAAAGGGCTCCCTAGGAGTACCTAGGATGTTTTGGATGCTTAAAACCTTCCCATTTCATATTTGTTGTATTGTATTGTATATTATTTTGTGACACATTTTTGTGCAATTTTTAGGATTACTGTATTGTATGTAATGATTGAATTGCTTGATATATTAATTCCTTGTATGCTTGGTGATCTTTGTGAGATGAGTTCTATACCCGAACTCGAGTGCACTTACGATAGGAGAATGGCATAATCTTGTTGACTTGTGTGGAGTTATTCCTTAGCAAGTTGACTTGCAAGCCCATCCACTTGGTGGAGGTCATGTTGGGATCAATAATGTCACACGAGTAGTCATGGTTAGGCATTACTCTTTCCAATATAGACCTTAGAAGCCAAGGACCTTAGTTTACCAAGTCGAAAAAGACATTTTTGGGGGCAACTTGTTAGCTGTAATTTTGACGCTCAAAAAGATATAAGAAGTCAAGTGTAAAACTTAAGGAAATATTTGGAAAATCCAAGCTGAGTTCAACGGTAAGTTAGGCAAAGCCTTTCGACTAGAACTTGGCAAAGAAGTTGCCATACTATCGAAATAGCATTATAATAGGACTTAGAAGTTTCTGAAATGATTCAAAGATGAGTTCGACGAAGACAATTCAAAACGAGGCTAGTAACCATATTTTGGTCTTATGTGTTCCTTTAAAGGACACGTGGAGGCCTATGAAAGGCAAAACACATGCAAGCGAGAATGTGTCATTTTCTGGAGAAAAGACCGTTTGTTACCGTTACTGTCGAAGTAGTATAAATAGGAGTCTTAGCATTAGGATTAAGTGTGTTCAATATTGTACCAAACTCAAAATTACTCAAAGTATCTAGTGTTATTGAGAAAAGAGTTTCTGAAAATATGTACGTATGAAACACCATATTTTCAATGTTAATCTATTTACATTAAAGTCATTTTCATTCCATTAACATTCTTGTTGAAATTATTTTCCTTCTTTATACTTTTCATAAATCTTCTTTGCATTACTTTTAAATTCAACATTATCGTCGAAGAACTTACTAGTAAGAAAATTTTTAAACAAGAACTATACACATATGTCGTATGATCAATCTAGTCGATCATGTAAGTAACCAAAGTATCAATTTTGGAAGACTAATATTTGCTTACCAAAATCCAAGGTAAACAATGTGCTAGTGGAGAAAGTTAATATTACTGTTTTTGAAAATACATTTTTGAAATTTTTTTGGAAATGCATTTACAGAATAAATTTATTCATAAAATTGGGATCAAACTGAAAAAGGAATGGAATGTGTGTATTATAGTGCGTCCAGAGATACATCTCCAAAAATTATAAATATTTTTCAAAATTCGCATAACGTTTGAAAAAAATATATAAGATACATTAAGAAGCCCCCTTACCTCTCGATAGGTGTGGTGTGGTTAATACGAATCTCCGAGTCAAGAATTTAATCCTTTGAAGCATTCCCCATCTAGATAGGTCCTAATGTCGGGTTCCCTCCTTTAAGAGCATTGCCTCTTTTCATTTGAGGCGAGTTATGTTTTTGCCTTTGGCAAATCTAATATGTACGGTAATAGTGTAAAACAAACAAGCCTTATAATACAATGGTGGAATTGCAAAAAAAAAAAGAAATTATAAGGGAAAAATAGAAGTCGCCCAGATGGCAATGGACAAAAATACATTTAAATATAAAATAATATAGAAAATTCCTAATGGAAATGATGTATTCAATTTCTTCAAAATTTAGAAATTGTCATTGATTTGTTAACAAATGCTCTGAAAGTAATCTAGCAGTGGAAGATGAGACATTGAACTTTTGAGTTCTGTTTTTGTCAAACTTGAACTTCTGAGCTTAACTTCTGAACTTCTGATCAAATTTCAAACTTTCAACCTATATGAAGAACCTGGATTCAAAAGCAATTCACCTGGCACTCACAAGTCACATTCATCACTCATGCCTAGTAGTCTTTTACCACTGTTTTATCTACTCATTACTCACTAGTTTGATGAACATATCTTGCTTTTCCTTACAAGTCACAAACAACAACACACATGATTCACCTCAATTCCTACAATACAACATAACAACCTAAAACAACCACCATGTACACAATATTTGTAAGGGAATCAGCTAGCACTTTGAAAATTGGATACATTACACTAAACATGTTACACTTATTTCATCACATATGCAAGACTCTGGCATAGAGGATCATCAATGTAAATGTTTCAACCATGAGAAATCTATATAAAGAAGATATGCAGCAACAAATATAGTCATCTAAATCAGTTGGACATTTTGTTATGATTTGGACATAATATCTACTTTGTTGTTTACATAGAAAATTCAAGAACCATGGATGTTCAAAGAAGGATGCTATATTCTTCCTAGATAGTGGAGCCAAACTCACTCCCTAAATACCATCGGCCTAATGCTTTCTTTCAAGAAAAACTCCGAGCACGGACTTGAAAAGATTTTTCAAGATTACCACCGTTCTCTGGGCCGACCATCAGGGAATGATGGAGCAAGGACCCTTTCATTATTCTGTCTTGTGTCTTGAACGCGTGTAATTGTCTTTCTCTTTTCAATCTCCAATGTTTCAGCGTCCTCCTCATCAAAATCTGGCGGTGTCTCATCGTCATCTTCTTCATCAATCCAGTCATCATCATTATCATCATCATCGTCACTGTCACTGTCACTGTTTAAGTCATCACCTTCTGACCATTCTTGTTCCTCATCACCACTTTCATCTTGTCTGTTATCAATATCATTCTCTTCTGTGTCATCTCCAATTCTAGTGTGGGCAGCACCTCTACCTTTACGAAATCGTGGAGTATCAACCAGAGAGCGAAGTTTCTCCTTTATAAGTAACAATCTGTCCTTGTCTACCAACTGAGAATCTCGATATGCTTCCCTAAGAAACACAGAGTCCCTGTCTCCTTTCAAAGAGATATAAAACATATCGGGATGTCTTATCAACATCCCTCTCAATTGCTGAGAGAATCTAAACTCTTCACGGAAATGGGTCAAGTGGTCAACAAGAGTCCGCTTCTCAAGCGTGAGACTCAAAACCTCATGAATAACTCCACAAGCATGCTTCTCTTTCTCCGGCGTTCCCGAACCAAGCATTGAGAAATCCGAGTATGGCGATATGTAAGGAATGTCTCTAAACTGCATTATCTTCCTCATCTCACCTTTTGAAAGATTAAGACCCTTAGGAAGCTTTACTCTATTGAACTTGGGAGCCCTATCTATAATCAAATTCTGCTCTTTCATTTCTCTAATTTGATTATCTTCCGCAGATAGCTCGGCCGCAGAAACCGCAAGCTGAGGATCCCAATGTGTTAATTCAAGCGCGTGACCTCTTTCCGTCTCAACAACTTTGAAAAACTCCGGATACCTCTGACAAACCGTGTCGCGGAATTCTCTCGAAAGTCCCAAATCAGCCGCCAAATGAGCAATTTTCTCTATCAAAATCCTCTTTTCCAAAGACATCATCAACAATTTCCTAAGCTTGGTAACTACAATATCTTCCATTTCATTCCTAACCCTCAACTCCTCAAGATAAAGCCTTTCAGCCTCAGAAGTCATTTTGAACTTAAGAGAAAAACACCCTTCTTCCATAATCTCAAAAACACCAGGAAATCTCTTCAAAACTGCAATCAATCTCCTCTTTTTATCTAACCCTAATTCCCTTTTATGCTTACCTAATTCCTGAAGAGACATAACCTTATTAGGTTGAGTGACTAGTAATTTCCTCACCTTGAGAACGAATTTAAGCTTCTTGTCTTTCTGAATCACATTATCAAAAGGCATCTCTTTTCTTCTCTTCACAGCAGCTCTAATCGGCCCAATTTGAAACCTAGGTCTACCAACATGTGATGACTCAGATGGAACAAACAAACCTAAATTGGTTCCCAAAAATTGGGATTTTTGAAGGGAACAATTGAGTTTAACGGAAAGATTAGGTTTTTTCAGAAATTGAAGTTTGTTTGAGACGAAAAATGATAAAGGGGTAGAAGAAGATGATAAAAAAGAGAGTTTGGGTGAAGTAAGGGATAATTGTTTAGGTTCCATCGTTTTTGTTGAGATAAAAGCAAGGAATTAAGATTAAGCGAAAAGGAAAATAGATTACCAGATTGTGTGTGTAAAGAAGAAGACACTTCAACTTCAAGGTGCAGTTGCAATTTGCAAACCCCCAACCAAAACCCTCTTACACTAGATATTATTATCTCTTCGCTTTTATTTTTTCTGTCTTTTTATGTTTTTAATTTATTGTTATTATTACAAAAAATAATATTTGCTTTAAAAAAATTACAAGAAATAATCTTGAGTTTAAGTATATTGGGGCCAGAGAATTGAAGTTAAATGAAATAAGTGGAGAAAACGTTGTAACAAATCAAGCCTATAGATAATCAACAATTCTATTAATATCAAGTATTATGGGTGTTTAATCCAAATGCAATGGAAATCAAATATTTAACCCAAATATAACATAGAGAAAAGAGACCGATAAACTCCACAATCAATCATTTACACAATTAAGAGTAGGATGATAAAACGGGTTGCCCGCTCTGCCTCGCTTTGCCTTAAGTCCGTCAAAAAAATGGGCGGAACGGGCAAGTCCGTCAAGTGAAATTGGACTTCAAAATTTAGTTCGTCTCGTCAAGGTGGCGGGTTGGCAGCCGACGGATTTGCTCGCCTATTTTTTATTTTTTTAATTGATTAATAGGCTTATTTTTACATTTATATTAGATTTTTCACTTATTTTTTAGAATAATTTTTATAAGACATCTTTTTAACAAATTTTACTTAAAAAAATATTGTATATATTCATAAATAAATGTATAAAATATAATTATCAACAAGTATTTCAAAACTATAATTCAAGTATTAACTTTAAACCAAAGAAAATAAATATTTTGAGTGCTTGATAACTAGGTTGGCGGACCAACCCACCCCTTTTTTGGACGGGCTTAAGGCGGGGCGGGCCTAAAGCGGAGCGGACAAAGCGAGTAGGCGAACACAAAATCCTAACCCAACCCGCCATTTTTTGGCGGGTTCGCGGGCCGACCAGGCGCGTCACGGCCCTTTTTGTCACCCCTAATTAAGAGGGTCATTTAACCAAATATTCAAGTTAAACAAAATTGAATCATCCACACCACTAGACTTCGCACTAAACCACTCTCACGACAAAGATTTTGCCAAATAAAGAATATTCAAGGTGCCTTTATGTTCTCCTTTGAAAAGCATTTCTAACCAACCAAATTGATCAATTAGTAGCTAACCAAAACAACAACTTGTATTTCTTCTTTGTTCTTCCTTTCAAGCAACCTACAAACTCAGCATATGGTCCGAAAGAGAGCTGCAAGAAACCATCATACGCAGGCCTAACTAGTCCATAATTTGGTGTCAAACTACTTCAACCACTGAGCAAGACAGAAATAGATGAGAGTGAGTTTCTTCTGGACCCAAGCAGAAAAGACAAACAAGGTTATGGATATCGGCCAACACCTTAAGCTTCGCTAAAAGAAAGGTGTAAATTAGAAAAAGAATAATAAGTAGCTCTTGAAACTTCTGTTTTTGAATAATCTTGCAAAAAATGACAATAAACATGAATCCTTCTTCAACAGAGGAAGATGGTATAACAAATGTAAGAAAAGATGATTTTTTTTTTAAAATAAAAGGTTCAGTGTAATAATTGTGAGAGTTTGATCACCTTAATGATGAATGTTGGTCAAGAAAAAGGAAAATAAGATAAGAAAGGTGATAATGAAGCATGTGAAGTTCAAGAAGGCTACTATAATTCCTAGTTTTCCAATCATACACTTTAATCACATGTATTACATTCTCCCTTTAGGAATAGCAATATATTTTGTTTTAGTTTTTCATAAACCACATTAGATTATTCATTACTCTTCTAATTAATAGTTGTTTCAAACAATGTAAACACAATATCTGACAAGAATTTTCTAATGTCCACATTTCCAACATGATTTGTATCTTCAAAATCCTCCAAAATCACACTTTTGGTTCAAATTTGTCATAAACTGGCTCACTATATTAATCATATATGTTATGGCATACCTACTACAAACCATGACATACTTGATGTTCCTTGCCCTACTATCATATGAAGTACCCCTCATATTCCTCTTCTCCTTTTCAGGTCGGAGAACTTACATAACTGAAAGCTTCATATGATGACCTAATAAAGTGCTAGTAGGTTTATCTTCATGCGTCTGAATTGACATAAGAATAAACCAGCAATGCTCGATATTTTGCAATATCCATTTAAAAGTATTTTTTTTTGCAATCCTAAGATCCTTCATCTCAAATTTGACATTTTAACTTCTCTTAAAGCTTATTGATCTTCACATGGATAATTCTCGCCATTAAGATACCGTCTACATATAGAAGTAGGTAGACTTTCTCATTCCTATTTAATATGTAAACACAAATGTCATACCCACTTCTAACAAAAGTGGTAGACTTTCTCTTTTAGGTATCTATTTAAGAACATGTAGTCATGTTTATTTGTTTCAATTAAAATTGTCCTGATTTGCAACCACCATAAGTACCTCTATGGAATAACATTTTTCCATGGGTGAGAAATATCATTATAATCAATTCCCTCAACTTGAATAAAACTCTTGGCCGTACATAAGTCTTGCTATATACCTTGGTTCTTCATTTACCAAGATATATCTCATCTTTTTGAAGATTCACTTGCATTCAACTATTCTTTGTTTCTTAGGCAGCTTCCAAGCACGGTTCTTCTCTAATAAATTCATTTCTTCATTTATTTCCTTTAAATATTTTGGCTATCCTTGGTATCAACTTTTTCCATGAATGTATTTGGCTTGGAGTCTTATAAATATTCACCCACAATTAAAGCATAACAAATTAGATCAACATTATTGTGTCTTTTTGGTGCATTAATATCTTTCATTTACGTCTCTATAGTCATTAATAGTCAAAATTCATTGTTGGTTGTCTTCCTCTAGAACTTCATGAAAGAGGGTCTTCCTTCTTTTCATATATTATCTCACTAGCAAAACGCTCCACCTCAAACTAATTTTCTTCATCCCTATTTATGAGTCCTTGTTTAAAAAAAATTGCACTTCATCATAATGTAGGTCTCATCAAAAGTAAAATTACTTCTTATTATGATTCTTGATCCTCTAGGTTCCATTATCCATAACTTGTAAACTTTTACACCTTATGGATAACCATGAAGACACATTTTACAACTCTAACACCAATTTTGTCTCTCTTGATATGCACAAATTCCAAAGCTCCATAAAATTTCAAATTTGAGTAATATGTTGGTTTCCTACTCCAAACCTTCATATTTGACTTAAAATTTATTCATATTGACAAATATTGAATGATCAAGTATGATGCAGTATATACAGACTCTCACACACACATGCACACACATTTGAGTATCTTTAGTTATTATCAATTTACCATACATATGTTTCATCGCGCCATGTTAAATATCTTAAGACAAATTAAAGCTTGAATATTTAGTTGTTTCCAATACGAACTAATCCACCTTATTTTAGATCCAAATTATTTCTTCCTTGGACACACTTGATAATAAAATTCAAAGTCCAAGACCCAATTATTTACCATTTCAAAACTTGTTACCACTAGCACCTTTGTCGCTTGAACAAACTCATCATTGCCCCCTTTCCCGGGCCAATCCTTATTGAAATGGGCAATCTTATGATAATTACATCTTTTGTAATTTTATATTTTTCTCCCTATTTGATTTGGATTTAGACCTAGATTTATTTCACTTTTTGTTTCCTTTAGTTTCACATCTTTGTCTTTAGACACTTAAACCTTCAATAATACCTTCAAAGCATATAACACTCTCTTTGAACCAAGATTACTCACATATTCTCTTCTCATATACCAAAATCAATGTTTCATAGAAATTTCTCCATATTCCATTTAGTACCTACTAGAGTGAATATTTTAGTTACAATAATTGTTCTAACAAAAACCACATGATTGTAAGTAAAATTATCGTATCCAAGAAGAATGTATTAAATTCTTAAAAGGAAAAGGTGATTGTACTTGTGCATTTAGCATGGTATTTTGTAACAGAAATAAGGGGGTGCACAGAGCACGATTGGTAAAATTATGAACTAGTGAGTTAAGTTAGCAGTTGACTAAGACAATGATAAAGACGATTAAGTTTCCCCTTTAAATAATCTACCATTTTATATGAGAATTCCCATGACTAAATCTTATAATGATTCTATTTTATTTATAACCTTTTACAAAATATGGTTTTACAACCTCGCGAGCCCATAGATATAGAGGGTCTGTAATCGCAAGTCAACTCGCTTCGTCTGAAGAAACCCCCAAGTGACGAGGGTATCCAATCACAACTGATAAATATTTTATACCGTGTAAATAAGAAGAATATTTTACATAATACAGTTTGACAACCTTGTGACCGTCAAGAGACTTGGGTAAATATTCGCAAAGCAACCTTATAAATATTTCTCGTTATTTTGTAGATGTTCTTATTCTTTTATTTTTCCAAAATAAAGTGTATGAACTTAAAACAATAATACAAAAAAATAAAAGTGCAGAAAAGTAAATGAGACACAAGAAATTACAATAGTCCCCTTATCAACCAAGGGTACGTCTAAGGGTGGCAAAATGGATAGATTATATGGATATGGATTGGATTGGATTGTTAATGAATGGATCAAAATTATCCATTAGTCCAATAACAATCCACTAATTTTTTTTAATTTCCAATTCAATCCATCAATTAAGGATAAAATTCATCCAATCCATCTACTATTATATTTTTAATGGATGAATATCCATCCATCCAAAAAATTGTTTTTTTTTGAAAAAAATAATATTTTTTTGTATTTTCGCAAAAAAAATAATTTTTTTTAATAAATTTGACTTTTTGTATTTTCCAAAAAAAGATTTCGTAATTTTTGCAAAAAAAAATTGTTTTTTTCGGAAAAAAATTGACTTTTGTATTTTCCAAAAAATGATTTTTTTATTTTCGAAAAAAAAACATGTTTTTTTAAAATATATCTAATGAAGATAAAAATAATTCATTTGATCATTAAAATATGTTGGATGGATTTGATCAATCCATGCATATAAATGGATGGATTTAGTCCAATCCATTAACTTAGTTTTTATGTGATTGATGGATTGAATGAATTTTTTGGTGGATGAATTGAATGAATTTTTTCTTAATGAATCAAATTTCCACCCCTAGGTACATGTAATCCCTTCACACCCCCATGAAGAAATTCACTATGCTAGATCTTTGTACAGTCTCATACAAAAACTCTCATACGATCTTCTAACACATACCCACTAAACCTATGATGGACTTCAAATCAATCCAATTCAAATGACATTTTCTAACAAACAGAAAGAACATTGTTTCACCATTTCCTATTTGTAAACACATTTAGATAGTACACACATTTTCTTTACAAACTATGTCACCATACACATGGTGAATAATTTACAACAAACTGGTATATGAGTACGAACAAATTTAAATTTTTTCCAATATTCTTAAATTTAATATTGTCTTTCCAATAAACAATTCAAGAATATATAGACATTAAGTGCTCAATGATTTATGAAAATTATGTATGAACATTTGAAAAAATAGTATGAATTGTTTGAAAAATATGACGAAAGAGGTTAATTGAAATCTGAAAAATCTTCCTTTAAATACATCAAAAGATGCCTCTTGAATGAGTAGCAATGTTTGAAAAATATTCATGATTGAATTCAATGGATAAGAAAAATTTTCGTGAACAATTGTAATATAGAGGCATCATATTGGTTCAGAATTTTTCACAAAGCTTTTAGAGGCAATTAATTTCTTATATGGATCAATCGACGTTTAAAAATTTGGGAAAAAATAGAAAGTGCAATCGATTGTAGGGATGGATCAAACGATTATAGGCCTTAAAAGTTCAAGACAAAAAGAATATTCAATCGATTGTAGGCTTTACATCAATCAATTGGTCACTTCCAAAATTTTGATTCTGTTAGGCAGTGGCAAACAAGAAATTGATTGCACCAATGGATCAATCGATTGTATCCTTAAAAAAATCTTCGCATTTTAAAAGATGTGTCTTGAATGACTATCATGCATGAAGTTTGAGAAACTTAGAATGGTTTTGGTGAAAACATTTCGAGTGTATAAAGCTTATATACATATGAATTTCCACTGTACCTTATTTCATTATCCAGTCCTTTAATTTCCACAATATCTAAAGCTTATGCAATATTTGATACTTGATTCCAAAAGTTTTTCTTCTTTGATATTTCTCCAATGATAAGCTTTTGTGTTCATCAAAACTAAGCTTAGATAGATGATGAACATCTTCTTCACAATCTCCCCCTTTTTGATGATGCCAAAATATATTGATGGGAAGATTTTGCTTGACACTTGGTTGCTCCTTATATCTTGTATATCTCAATATTTACTTTGAAATTTATGCTTTGTCTCTGGTATTCTGAAAAGTAACAAAAACAACCATCTCTTCTCCCCTCTTTTGACCTTATCGAAAAGAAAAATAGTAAAATTCAAAGAAACATAATAAAAGAGAAATGATACAACATACATAAAAGTACTTATTTTCTTTACAATGATTTTATCTCAACGATGATATCAATGTTGATGTTCTTCAAATCATTTTTAACCAAATGAAACTTTAATGGTACCATATCATATGGTCTTGAAAAACTAATCATAATTTGACAATATTAACATATGGTCTTCAAGTATCTACAAAAACAATTAATACTATTTTCTAGATACCTAATATTGTTTGGATCTTCTTGGTTTAGTTCCATTTCTTACCTATACATACTCACCATAAGGAACATCGTAGTTTCTTATATAGCAAATATATGAGTATATCCTTTTCTATTACAATAAAAAGCATGTAGGTCTAAAACCATGATTCCTTTATAGACATAATAATTATTTCTAACATAAGGCCTTTTAGGATGAATTGCACCATTCACTTTCTTTGGTTCCACATTATTGATTTTATTGCTAGTAGCCTTAACAAAGATAGTTTTACTTGTGTTTGTTTATCAAATTTGGAGAAACCAAGTTCACATTTATCATTTGAGTATCTTTGTCTACTTAGCACATTTTCCAAACCAATTTGACTTTTTTCACATTTCTTTATCACTTGGTTTAATTCTATAATTTTAGATTCAAGAGATTGACATTTATTACATGATGAATTTTTAACTTGGTCTAATTCTATTTTCATGTCATTAGTCGTACTTTCTAGAGATAAAATTATTTTCTTTTGCCTAAATATTTTCTAGAAATATTTAAACGTCCTCATGTAATTTATGGAAGACATTTTGTAATTCATCGTATGATGGTTTATCATTAATTTTAAAATCCCTAACCTCATTTTCTTCATTATCATAATGGTGTGAAGCCGTTAATGACAAGTTTCCTTATTCTTCATTTGAAGATGAACTTATCTCATTGTCTTTCCCTACCACATATGATTTCTTTAGTCTTTTGTCGTTCTTTCTATTGACTTTGTTCTTCTTTATAAGTGTAAGGAATTCACTTTTAATATATCATCTTCTTCCGCATTCAAAATAAGTAACGTTTATTTTTGAAGTCGGTGCTTCTTTTTGACTGATTTACTTTGTCCTTTCCTTCTTTAAGAAATTTTCAAATTTCTTGATTAAAGCATCATCTTCATCATTAGTGAATTGAGATTCATCCTCTTGATTATTATTATTATAGCATTTGATTTTAGTTTTTAAGACAAGACTTTTGGGTCTCTTTTCTTGATCTTCATGTTTTTCTAGCCTATCATTTTCTTGAAATTTACCGAACAATGTTGCCGAAGACATTTTGAAGAGACTTTTCTTTTCTGATATACCCGTCCGTTACCTTTGGTTGCCAGGATCTTGTCAACAATCTAATAACTTTGAGATTTACGTCATCATTTGTGAATATTTTCTAAGTGTCATCAAATGATTTTTCAAATGTGAGAATCTCTTTTGTAGATCAAGGATTGTTTCTCCGGGTTGCATTCTAAGTCTCAAATATTCTTGTGATACATTGTTTAGTTTGGATCTTTTTACTTCTACCATGCCTTCTTATGTCACTTCTAATGTATCCCAAATTTCTTTTGCTATTTTACAATTTGATACACGAAATAATTCATCCATACCTAGTGCATATGCAAGTCTATTCTGTACCTTCTTATCATACAACACTTTCTTCCTGTCGTCATTATACCAAGATCATTTCACCTTGTTCTACATTACAGATGACAGTTGTAGGAAATAGTGGTTTATTTTCAACAACATCCCATATTTCTTCTCTTTGTGCTTTTAAATACATTTTCATGCGAATTTTACAGAAGTCATAATATCCACTAACGAAATGTGAAGGTTTTATTGTTGTGGTCGTAGCACCCTAAAACCCCGAAAACATTTTTATAAAAGATAAACAATTATTTTCCAAAACAGGTGTTACACATGCTCGCCAAACATACTTTTTCAAAATAAAAAGTAAAACATGCAACATAACTCAACTTCAAACATACTTAAAATTATCTCGATGAAATAAAAAGATTTAATTAAATAAATGATCCAAGACAACGACATCGTAACAATAATGAAAACATCCCAAACTCAGTGTTACAAATCAGAGCATCGATGAAAACTAAATAACACGGAAAATAATAAAGTAAATGAAGAGGCCTCAACACCATCCTTCATCTCAACAATAACTACTCCTTTACCTAATTATATGTACTCTAGAAAAGTAAAAAAGCATCGCAAACAAAGAAATACGGGTGAGAATAACTTTACAGATATTAACGATGTATTAAACAACAAGGATAGTTTTCACACAATAAGTAATATCAAATATCATTATCATATAATCATATACAACAATAACCACATTCACAATGCAAATGTATAATGCAATGTACTCTTCCTCCAAAAATGCATGTGGTGCCAAAAGTTTGGACGTCCGAGTTATTTTATAGGATTATCCACATTTCCAATTCCTTAATAGAAAATGTTCTCTCTGAACAATGAGACCCTCATTGGCTCTCACTGAGCACCCGACCTCGTCACTGTCTCTCTCTGAGCACTAGACCCTGTCACTAGCTCTATATAAGCAATGGATCTCGTCACTAGCTCTCTCTGAGCACTGGACCTCACCATTGTCTCTCTCTGAATACTAGACCTTGCCACCGACTCTTTATGAGCACTAAACCTCGTCACTGGCTCTCTTCGAGCAATGGACCTCGTCATTGGGTCTCTTTGAGTACTGTACCTCGTCACTGGCTCTCTCTGAGTACTGGACCTCTTCGGACCGAAGTCCTACCTATCTCCGATATACATAAATGCATCAACATATATTACCAATCACAACTCATAAATCAATTAACAAATGACATCTCGTATCCCTAAAAAATATTCTCTCTGAAAAAAAGTCCCCTCTAGACAAGGTTCTCTCTGAACTACACAACTCGAAATAATGTTATATAATTAAATCTCAATAATTATGTTAAAACAACAAAGTAAAATATATATTATTACTCAATAACTTAAATTATTCATCAACTCTAAAAAACACCCAAACACGTCAACAAAGTACTAATTATTTATATTTGTTCACAACTCATCAAACGTACAAAATATTAACATGCTATCACAATACTACTCACCAACAGAGTAATTCACGTTATTACTTGTGTCAGACCACCAACTAGGTAAGGAAACAAATATTCAAGGCAATTATAGCCTTATCAAAACAACTCTAAAGAGTCAATTTACTCAAATCTCAACTCAACTCAATAATATTATTATAAATTCTAATTTAACAAATCTGACTCTTAAACTCATTAACAAGGTAACAAAAAGTCATTGTACTCGAAATTGCTCAAAACTCAATAATGCGTAACCCTAAAAACACATCAAACTAACTCATTGAGGACATTAGAGTTAACTCAACCATTTCAGATTCAACTCTAAACATGTAAGTAGTTCAAAATACAACACTAACTCACTACTCTAAATATATCTGAACTCAAATTAAACATTAGACATGTTAACAACTATAAACTCATAACAACTTAACTCCCTTAATTTAATCAACTCTAAAACATATCACAAACTCAATTTTAAGTTATTTATAATTATGTACAATCCCTTAAATTGCTAAAAGAGTTTCCCAAAACTTTAGACTTAACTCTAAAATTGTCTCACTTCAAAATAACACCAAATATTATAGGGTTGTGATAAAATTATGAAACTCTCCCGTCTAAAAGCTCTTTAAATTCTCTTTCAAACACACTTAGCTGCATCTCCAATGGGAGTTATGAAACTTCATTTCTATTCATTTCAGTTCAGCCATATCGCAATAATTTATGAATAAACTCTAGAAGAAAATGTTTGACTTCAAAATAGTAAGAAAAATTATATACTCATGATAAAATTATGAAACTCTCTATTTTAAAAATGATTAAATTCTTTTTCTAATACAACTAACGGCACCCCAACAGGACTTGCAAAACTCAAGTTATGCGTGAGACATGGTGACCAATGTAAGACTGAAATTGACTATGTCTCTGGTATAAAAACCAGTGAACTACTACTGTTATAGTGCTCCTAGACCATATTTATCTACTTTAAAAGAAATATTATCACGTTAACTTTCCAACTGAACTAACGGTACCCCAAAAGGACTTACGAAACTCAAGTTATGCATGTAATAAGACGATCAATTTTCTCCTATGTCTACTTGTGATTTTCTGCGTTTTTCTCCCTATTGAATAAATTTGAAACTCTCCTATTTCGTCTATTTGAATTCTATCCACCCCAAAAATACACCTACAAATACAACACTGATCAATATGGGTCAAACATCAGAGATCTAATATGTTATCACAACAATCTCATAGATTCAACCATTTAAGGATGATAACTCTTATTCTCACCTTATCATAAGGCATCAACAAAGAGAAGGTTAAATTCAATATTCGCCTTATCGCAAGGTATCAACAAAATATATTATCACTTCAATTCACACATGTTAACCATGGATAATAGAAATCAACAAACATCACTGTAGATGTTTTGATTGGCTGCATTTTGTGTTAAAACAGTTACTGTACTTAGATGTCTTGACTAATGTCATGACATGCTTAAGTAGTATGCTGCAGGATTAGCTAATACACGATTTACTGAATGTCAAACTGGATGTTATGACATTCATCCCTGACAGCAGATACTGAATTATAGATTAATCAGTTTTTCTGTTGTAGTTCAGTATTTAGTTCAGGCTGATTTTCTGTTCTGTTATGACAGTCATTCATGACAGCAGTCTCTGAATGTCAAACTGAATGTCATGACATTCATTCCTGACAGGCCAGTTAGTGGTTCTGTTATTTATCTCAGGCTGATTTTCAGGAAACTAACAGCAGGCTGATTTTCTATTCTGTTATGACAGTCATTCAATACAGGACTTACTGAACGTCAAACTGAATGTTGTGACATTCATTCCTGACAGCATATGCTAAAGTGTAGGCTAGTTAGTTTTTCTGTTTCAGTATTTATCTCAGGCTATTTTTCAGGAATCTAACAGCTGTGCTAAAATCCAGGAAACTAACAGAAGAGCTAAATTCAAGAGCCCTAACAAATAGCCTATTTGTTAGCACCCTAATATGTGGAAATTAGGTTAACTTGTCTAACCTTAATTTTAGGAAATACAAGTACAAGGCCCAAATCCAGTTGGGTGTTTAGGTTATAAATAGCAAATTGTAACCTAGGTTTTGCAAGCCTCAAAGAATGTAAAATTAGGGGTGTGTGTGCGGTAAACCTC
This sequence comes from Lathyrus oleraceus, assembly GCF_024323335.1. NCBI lineage: Eukaryota > Viridiplantae > Streptophyta > Magnoliopsida > Fabales > Fabaceae > Lathyrus > Lathyrus oleraceus. The sequence continues at coordinate 12,337,367 of NC_066581.1, forward strand.
CCAACCTGTGGGAAGGTTACCATGTGTTTCTCAGTGCTCGAAAGCATGAGATTATTTGTCACTCAAAGCCTGTAGGTAAGAGTTTGTTATGGTCTTGAACGAAGTTGTGAAGCAAGTTCAAGTTGTTTAGCATTACATTGTAATTGTAGTGATAGGAATGGAAACTAGAGGTTTCTATCTAGGAGTTCCTAGGTATAGATTGCATTGGGTAGGGATTAAGTGAAGAGTTGTAAACGGGGGAGTTTAACTCTGAATTAATACTGTTGATAGTGGATCTTCTTCCTGGCTTGGTATGCCCCCAGAGTAGGTGATGTTGCACCGAACTGGGTTAACAATTACTTGTGTTTTTACCTTCTACACGTTATAATTTTGTCTGTTATAAAATAAGGTCAACCTGTAATGCTGTAACAGGTGATGTTCAAATCAATGTTGAGACATCATGCTGATAACTGTGCAGGCTCAACAGAAGTAAGTGCTATGTTTGATCTCTGCTGTGTCTTTGTACTAGATGGACAGAACTGGGTGTTCTTCCATTCTATGGTGATATAGTAGCAGATGTCGTGACATCTGTGAATGTGTGCATATCAGTACTGGATTTTAATTTGTATAACTGTCTTGTTGTATGAGTAACAATGTTGGATCAGATGTCATGACTTGGAGTAGAACATCTGAACTCTGACTACACCAGAATTACAATTGGTATCAGAGCAGGCATCCTGTTCTGTTTCTGGATGAGATCCATGGGTGATACTTTCTGGTATCTTGCAAGGAGTTATGTTAGTACTGATGTTGGAACCTGTGGAAGGTTATGTGATTTCCCTGAATGGTCCCTTGAAGTAGGTGGATGGACTATTCATGACAGGAACTGTGTGTACCTGTCTCTGGATGTTGGCAATTGGCCTTTGTGTGGGACAGCTGTGCTAGTATTGAATCATATTCAAACTTGGTATGTTCTTGGAGGCTAATCTGGTGAAGTGTGTGTTCATAGGTTGAGTTGTATTATGATTTCCGCGGCATAATACCTGGAAAAACTCAAACTCTGATGTAGTTTCCCCTCATGTGGATGAAAGGCTGCTGTATTCAAGATTTCATCATAACCTACTGAAGATGTCAAAGATACTTGAGTCTCCTCAAGTCCACTCATCATGACGTTCTCACTTCAGGATGGTAAGAATCACGTGATCACTGATTCTTTTACTCTCTTGGGTAGTGTATATGAAGACCTTGAAGACTTTCAAGGAGGGTTTGTTCCAAGGAGGTGGAACTAATGTTCTATGTGATGTTAGAACATGTTGTTCAACAAGTATGCAGCTACTGGTTGAAGAGAATATGTTTTTAGGTGTCAAACAAAGGGATACTTTTGTTTGGAACCTACTCCTGACCTGGAAGAGGAGACATCTGTGTGTGCTAAGTTGACAAGGGTAGGGTCAACTGTGTGTGTGCTCAAGAAGGTCACTTTTAGAAGTCTGATCTCTAAAAGTGGAGCTGGTTGAGATGTGACATTGTGCAATTTCCTGCTGTTTGTCCTATTCCTGTAGATTGATCAGGGTTGGATAGTTGTTCCCTGAAGTACTATGTTGTGTTGGAAGACAAGTCCCCTGGATGTTAGAAGTCAATAATGGGGTAACCTGATTGCTATTTCATTTAAGAGGATTGGGACCATGAATCTTGTTATTTAAACACCACGCTCAGAAGTGGCAGTTCTTTAAAGGAGTGAGAATATGAAGATTCAGAGGTTGGTTGAGGTAGTATGCTCTGGCAATGCATATCTACTATTGACTGGTGTTGTTTTTTTTCACTAGTACTTATGGTCAGCTGGAGTCTGATTGGTGTGATTGGAGTATGTATAGGTATAACTTATAGAGTTAGTTGCCACTGGTAGGGATGGTGTATGTCATGTTGAGACATTTGTGTACAATGCATGGATATTGGTGTGGAGTTTCCATGATTGTTAATTTGAGGGGGAGTTTTGGTTAACCTCCTCACATTTGGTCAGCCTAGGGTCTGGTTGGCTGTTGACCTGTGTCACATGGGTTCTGGTTGTTGTGTGACACATTTGCAAGGAAGGATTCATCTCTCTCATTCCTAAGGGTGAATCTAATCTGGAAAGATTCTCAAAACTGTTGAGGTGCTTGCAAGCAGAAGATGTTGACACAAGAAGAGTATTTTCAAAGTATTCTTATGGTGGAAGTATCTGAAAGAATAATTGGGAAAGGAGTTAAGATCAATGTCTACTTGTGCCAAGTACAAGTATTTAATTGATTATCCTTGGAGCTCAAGATAATTGATGTTCTTAAAGATGTTGGAACATCTCTTCTTCAAGACCCTGTGCAGAATCACAGGAAGGATAGTACATTGGTTTATGGTCTATCTCTTTGGTGGCAGCAAAAGCATATGATCTCTGAAAAGGTTTCCTGGCAAGAAACATGTTCATCCTTGGTGTGTATAAGAAGAAGAAGACATCATAGTCTTGATGGTGGTTACTTGGATCAGTTTATTTCTGATCTAGGTAAGGAAGTGCATTGGCTAAAGCACACTGTGGAGTTAAGAACAAGTGGCAACATTCTTGACATCATGGAAACAACCTTGCTTTAGGAAGTGGAATCCTTGGTATAGCTAAAGGGTTAGTTTCTAAATGGTCCTTCTGAAGACTCATGCATCAGAGTGTCTGATGTCTTTGGAGAAGAAGCAGAGATTCATCAAGGTGTGAGCTTGGATGACTTAACTGCAAACCTGCAGGATGGAGGTTGTTTATTCAAACTTGGTTCCACAAACAAGTCTATGAGAGCGTTGAACTCTTGTTCTGTGTAGGGAGGAAGTTCTTTCAAGTGGCAGAAGAAGGAGCTGAATTCAACAGCTAGATGTTAAAACACAATGTTGTGACATTTGGTTCAACATCAGAATCTTAGTTGGTGAAGTGGCACATCAACTTAAGATAGAAGGGTCTACAGAGTTGTAGATTGGTGTCATACCCCAAAATTCGCCCGTTAATTTTGCAAGACTTTTTTGAGGCACCCCAACTTATTTTCCAAGGCATTGACCTTAAAGGAACCAAAACCCAACTCGCAGATGGCCAAATCCAGAGAATGGCCCAAACTGGCATGCTCGCTAGGCGAGCAAATCCTTCGCCTAGCGAACCCTTCGCTACAATACTCGCCTAGCGAAGCTTGCGAATACCAGAAAATTCTGGGCTTCATTCTGAGCCCATTAGGTCACAATAAACCATTATAAATACCAACATTTCAATCAGAAAAGGAGGAGAAGGAGACGAACCGGAACCCTAGCAATCAAACCTTGGAGGCTAACCAAGAGGATTCAGAGCAACCCTGAAGGAAACCCTGAAGGAAACTCATCTGCCCAAAAAGTTACCTCCGCCCAACTCAATCCGATACCAAAAGTGACCTGCCAATTCAATGTTGCAATTCGATTGCAAACAGGTTTGCGCATCACTACTGTTTTATGCTTCCAATCTGTAATCTCTGAATACATAATGCATCATGATTGAATTTCTGGATATGTAATTAGAGTTTGCATGTGAGTTTAAATGTGCCTGAATATCCTGAATGTTTGACCATGTTATTTCTGTAATTGAATGCCATAGGGCGTGCAGCATGCTGAGATCGTACTGTTCTGGAATTCAAAACCCGCAGCCGCTCGCTAGCACATCGCTAAGCGAGCATGTAGCGAGCATTCGCTAAGCCTTCGCTAGGCGAGGCAAAGGCGAACGTGACAGTCGCTAATATTTTGGCTGTTCTGTTCTATGCTTATCTGATATGTTCTATTTTAATCATGCGTTATTTTGCCTGACATTCCTACTGCTGTGTTTCTTTTGCGGTGTAATCCTCGATTGCACCCCCATTTGGTATTCTGACCTGTTTGCTGAATATTGTAAGGACTCACATACTCCCGAAGAGGGTAGCTTGCTAGGTATCCCACTTTATTTGTGGGATACCCTTGTGGAGATTCATCCTATTTACTTAATTGATTTTAATGTAGAGATTCATCCTATTTATTTAATTGATTTTAATGTGGAGATTCCTCCTAATTACTTGATTAATATGGACCTAATTACCTAATTGATTACAACTACCTAATCGATCGTAAAATATTGTCGTTGAATATGTGATCTTGGACCTCTCTTGTTGCCTTACGATATTACGGCATTATGGTCATGTCCCACGAATGTGGGGATACACTTATCAAAGACCCTTCGGTTAAATCATCATGTCCCTATAAAATAAATCATAGTCCCTCGGATGTTGCCTGCGAATATATGATTTTGTCCCTCGATGACCCTTTGTTGTAGCCTACGGTTAAATGATGATTGTCCCTTCGAATGCTAAGGTATCCTTACAAATGTTGCCTTTGATGACCAATCGATGACCCTACGATGCCCCTTTTACATCCAAAGGATAAAACTACTTACTTCTTAATAGTAAGGACAGTTTTACCCTCATAAGGATAGGAAATGCCCATAAAGGCCTTGGGTAGGTATAACCCTTAATTGCTGGCTCACCACCTAAAACATTTTTCACACCCCACACCTTTCAAAACATCTTGAGGAAACCACCACTTGGTATACATTCATACTAGAATCATTACCGAGTTATATTTTTCTAAGTAACTTTCAAAATTAAACGAGATAACCACTTTGTATACATTCATACAAGAATCATTACAAAGTTAAATTTTCTTTTCAAAACATTTTTTAAGCAATTCACAAACACTTTTTTCAGACAAACATAAGTGATCCAACAATTAAGAGCCCATGGATAACCATGGATCCAAAGGGTGCTAACACCTTCCCTTTGTATAATGTACCTCCCGAACCCAAAATCTAATTAAGGTCTTTCCTGTTCTTTTCCACCTTTCCTTATTGGATAAAAGAAAAGTCGGTGACGACTCTTGCTATCCGCGACATTTGCTTTCCAAAGCAAAAACACACCAAAGTCAGTTCACCGTATGACAGAACTGGCGACTCTGCTAGGGACATTAAAAAGAGAGGTTACCTTAAAAATAAGATCACTTATTCAAATTGTCTGATTTACTTTTAAGGGGTTGCTTGGGTATTTTATGCTTGAGTGAAAGATCCTACATCCGGATCTAGTGTACCATAGGTAAGTAGCAAAAGATAATCGCGACTATCCGGCGTATACTGGAATGGTCAAAATGATGGCTACGGTTAATGTGACACTTTGGATGTCCTGATGTTCCTCATGTTTACTTGAGGAAAAATTTGGCTTCCGCGTGGTGTCATCAAAGCATTAACCAGACCTTTAGAACCCTAATTGACTCATCCTAGCCATTAGAAAGTAGTGAGATAACTGACTTCGGTTCCGAATGGGGTTGGTTGAGACTCGATACTACACTCTTTGAGATTGGACTTTGGGGAAGCTTTGGTCAACCACTTGGTGTTGCACTGAAGTGGACTTAAGGAAAGGTCAATGATTTGAGATCCTTCTAGAACCCGGTTACTATTCTAGGACAGGTTTAACCAACCAAACTTCAGTGGGGAGGGTACTTACCTATGGAACTCATGCAAGCCTTAAAACCTAGGAATGATTGTTGTGTGACTTGTTTGTGCTTGTTATTCGTAACATCATAACATCATAACATCATAGCATCATAACATTGTACTAACCATTTCAAGGACTTAGGGATTTAGCTTTGCTCTGTTAAACAGGTTATGGCTTCCAGGAAGACCATCCGGATCAATCTTGTAGCGATCTCTCCTCAACTCAAGGATTTAGTGTCAGAACTTCCTGATCAGACTCGGTTCGTCAAGAAACATGGTTCTCTCCTCAGTTTGGTTACCACTGGTTTCAAAGAAGATATGATGAGGGTTCTATTCCAGTTCTTCGATCCTAAACATCATTGCTTCACATTCCCAGATTATCAGTTGGTACCCACATTAGAAGAATTCTCCAGGCTGCTTGGGATACCTATTCTTGATCAAACACCTTTCAGTGGTTTAGAAAAGATTCCGAAGTCTGAAGAAGTTGTCGCAGCTTTACACATGACAAAGTCAGACATTGAAACCAACTGGGTAGCAAGAAGTGGAATTAAGGGTTTACTTGCCAAATTTCTGATAAATAAGGCCCGAGAATTCCTAAAAATTATGAATGTCCGTGCTTTCGAAGATGTCCTAGCATTACTAATCTATGGTTTGGTGCTATTCCCTAACCCGGATCAATTCATAGACATGAATGCTATTAAGATATTTCTCACTCATAACCCTGTGCCTACCTTGCTTGGAGACATTTTGCATTCCCTTCACACCCGTACTATGAAAAGGCAAGGGACTCTCATGTGCTGCATACCTTTATTGTTTAGGTGGTTTATTTCGCACCTTCCTCAATCAGTCTTGAAGAATGAGCAAAATCTGAAATGGTCTCAAAGGATAATGCCGCTCTCCCATTCAGACATCCGTTGGTGTCCTCATCTCAAGGAAAATGTTATCATCATTGACCGTTGTGGAGAATTCTCTAACGTACCACTCCTGGGGATAAGAGGAGGTATTACTTATAATCCTGCTTTAGCCCTACGTCAGTTTGGTTATGCTCGAAGAGATGGTCCACATGAAATAATTATCCAGGGCACTGTGTTTGACTATGACAACGATTCCCAAGGTCTCCGTCAAAGATTTGTACGAGCCTGGGGCATGGTGAAAAGAAGCACTTTAGGACAAAAAAACTCTATTCCTATGGAACCTTATCTCAGATGGGTACGCGCCAGAGCTCGTGAACTTGTCATGCCATACCTTACAGTCGGGCCGCTGATTGTTGAACCAGAAGTTGAAGGAGGTACTCCTCAGATCATTCCTTATCCAGATATGCCTACCGATGTTGAAGAATTAAAGAGATCCTGGATCCAGTTGAGAGAGGAAAGGGATACTTTTGAGACTCAGTTCGTTGCAGAAAGGAAGAAAGCATTAGAGCTCACCAGCCAGCTTAATGAGGAACGAAGACTCAATACATATCTTCGCCCAAAAAGAAGCCGTCCCTGGGAGACTTGAGCTTTCATTGTATTTTTATTATTTCCCTTTTGTAATGAACATTGATTAAGGAAATTATTAATAAAGATTCCCCTCTTTTTGGTGGTTTACGCAAAGTTAAATTCCAGGAGTCCTTGAAAACATTTCATACATTGCATAGCATAATATAACATTGCATAACAGGTATCCTAAAAGATCAATATTCTCACGGTCTTCCTTCTAAACAGAAAAATGGCTCTCGAACAAACTGTCAAAGATCTCCAGGCTCAGAATGCTCAATTCCAGGAGATGATGCTGAGCTTATCCAAGGGGCAGGAGGAACTGAAGGCTCTCTTGCTCGAGAAGAAGAAAGACCAGAAACCTGTGAGTTACATTAACCCGGGAAGAAGGCGTAAAGGACAGGCTGCGGGAATCAAGATTAGACTTCCGAAAGATCAAGAAGAGGAGACGGAGAATGATTCAGAAGAGGAGAATGCTGATCCTCTCAACCAGGAGGACGACGATGAAGATTATGAAGATGAACAGTACTCTCCAAAAGAGGATAAGTATAAGTTGTTGGAAGAACGCATGCTAGCTATGGAGGGTCAGAAGGCGCCCGGTCTGGATTTCGAAAGCTTGGGACTGGTCTCTGATGTGGTCATTCCTCGCAAATTCAAGATCCCCACTTTCACTAAGTACGATGGTGCGTCTTGTCCTCAGATGCATCTGAGAGCTTATGTGAGAAAGATTCAGCCGTATACCACTGATAGGAAGCTATGGATCCATTTCTTCCAAGAGAGTCTATCTGGCACACAGTTGGAGTGGTATTATCAGCTCGAGAGCTCTAACATCCGCACCTGGACTGACTTAGCGACGACTTTCTACAAGCACTACCAGTACAATCCTGAATTGGCGCCTACTCGGCTACAGTTGCAGAATATGACTATGGGATCTAAAGAAAGCTTCAAAGAATATGCTCAAAAATGGAGAGATTTGGCTGGCAGAGTCAAACCCCCTATGACTGATCGAGAATTAGTGGACATGTTCATGGGTACACTGACTGGTCCATTCTATAGCCATCTACTGGGAAGTTCTTCATCAGGTTTCACTGACCTTATATTGACGGGTGAACGTGTTGAAAGTGGTATTCGAAGTGGAAAGATACAGGCAGCTACCTCCGCAAGCACCAGAAAGACCCATCAGGGAAAGAATGAATCAAATGCTGTGTACGGTGAAAGGAGTCATAACAAGAAAAATCGTGACCATGCCGTTGGAGCAGTTACGATTGCAGCACCGCCATCTCAAAACTTCCAGCACAGGCAAGACAGGCCAAGAAGGCAGTTTACCAAGATCAATATGACTTTAGCACAGGCACCGCAGGGTATGCTAAAAGCAAATTTGATTACCCTCAGAGATCCTCCTGCGAATGTCAACACTACTTCTCCTCGTTATAATCCCAATGCCAGGTGTGCATATCACTCCGATAGCCCCGGGCATGATACAAACGATTGTTGGTTGTTGAAGAATAAAATTCAGGATATGATCGACGCGGGAGAAATTGAATTTGATCCTCCGGAGACTCCTAATGTCATCACTGCTCCTATGCCTAACCATGACAAGACTGTTAATTCTGTGAATGACAATTCTCACATTGCTAATGTGGCGGACTTAACATCTCCTCTCCTGATCATCAAGAAGAATTTATTGCAAGCTGGTTTATTTCCAGGTTGTGCTGAAAGTTGCGATCTTTGTGTACTTCGACCCAACGAGTGCTTGAAGTTGAGGAATGGTATTCAACGGCTGATGGACGATCGTACAATTCTCTTCGAAAAGATTCCTAAGGTGGAAAACCCTGTGGAAGAAATATCTGTGATTGCCAGGTCCAAAGGTCCAGTGAATATTACCGCTACTAGAGTACCTGTGAAGATTACTGCTGAGCCCAAGGTAGCTCCCCTAATCATTACTGCACCTGGCCCAGTACCGTATTCCTCAAGCAAAGCCATTCCGTGGAATTATGGAGGTGATATTTACATCCATGGCGTGAAGCAAGTTGGTAATTCTGCTAATCCTAATGACATTGTTGGGACTAGTAAAGTTACTCGAAGTGGAAGGATCTTCTCTCCAGAAATCTCGCATCCCGCCCCTGAAACCCGAGGAAAGGAACCAGTTAACCCTTCTCAGTCAGGGACACCCGTCGAAGTTACTACTGAAGATGTTGCCAAACAAGAAATGGAAGAAATGCTGAAAATCATCCGCAAGAGTGATTTTGATGTGGTAGAACAGCTGGGGCATACTCCGTCTAAGATCTCGATGTTATCCTTGTTATTATCTTCTGAATCTCATGCCAATGCATTGATAAAATTCCTGAAGACTACTCATGTACCTCAGGAGACATCCGTCGATCAGTTCGAAAACTATGTTGCTCACCTGGCTGTTGACAATGGCCTAGGCTTTTCTGATGCTGACCTGACACCAGCAGGAAAGAATCACAATAAAGCTCTGCATATCTCCATTGAGTGTAAGGGGATCACCTTGTCTCATGTGTTGATCGATAATGGCTCTTCTTTGAATGTGCTACCGAAAGCCGTGCTCGATAAACTTGACTGTAAAAGCATTGAACTGAAGCCTAGTGACATTGTGGTGCGTGCTTACGATGGTGCGAAGAGTGTTGTCCATGGTGAAGTGGTTCTCCCTATCAAGATAGGACCTCAAGTCTTCAACACTACCTTTCACGTGATGAACATCCGTCCTGCCTATTCTTGCTTGCTGGGACGCCCTTGGATTCATGGGGCAAGTGCTGTAGCCTCGTCTCTCCATCAAAAGCTGAGGTATCCAATAGAGGGCAAGATTGTCACTGTGTGTGGAGAAGAAGAATATATTGTCAGTAGTGTGCAGGCCTTCAGATACGTCGAGATGGATGGTGAATTCTTTGAGACTCCTTCTCAGTCATTTGAAGTAGTTCCTCCGACCAGTCCTGTCCTTAAGCCAACTCCCCTCGTGCCCAAGGTTATTCGTGCTCCTCCTGCCATAATTTCTCTGAAGGACGCTCAAGCCGTGGTTGAAAATGGTGGTCGCACTGGTTGGGGTCAACTGATCAACGTACCATACAAGTCTGACACGTCTGGGCTGGGATTTAACTCTGAAAAGATGGTCAAAGATCAAATTAATGCTGTAGAAGATGCTGATAGCGATTGCGACCTGGATAGCTGGATTTTCCCAACAATTGGTGACAGACTCAATAATTGGAAGGCTGAAGACACTATCCCGATTTCCTTTAGTCAGGAGTAATTGTTATTGTCTGTTTTATTGTTGCAAATTTTTTTAGTTTTACAATTGAACTTCTTAAAGCATTGTGTCTATGCCCGAGGCACAATAGCTAATTTGTTAAGGGTTTTGTCATTTTCATAAGCATATTCACATTCAATAAATCAATGGACTTTTTGCATTCAAATATTGCGCTCTTTATCTTTCCCGTCATCTTTCAAACAAGCTATGTTTTCTTACGCACACTCACGTAACGAATTGCAGATCCACACCCACTCTGGATCCTGTCGATAATGGTTTTGCTACTGTTAATTATGACTTCGAAAATCCGATCTACCAAGCCGAGGATGGAAGTGAGGAAGATTGTGAAGTACCTGGAGAACTTGCCAGACTGGTACTGCAAGAAGAGAAGACTATACAGCCGCATGAAGAGTCAATCGAAATTGTAAACCTGGGTACTGAAGTGGACAAGAAAGAAGTCAAAATAGGAGCAGGCTTGGAAAACAGTATCAAAGAAAGATTGATTCAGATGTTACATGACTATGTAGAGATTTTTGCTTGGTCTTATGAAGACATGCCAGGACTGGATACTGATATAGTAGTGCATCGTTTGCCGATGAAGGAAGATTGTCGTCCTGTTAAGCAAAAGGGTCGTCGCATGCGTCCTGAAATGTCCGAGAAAATCAAAGTCGAAGTTATGAAACAATTTAACGCCGGTTTCCTAGCTGTTACTTCTTATCCTCAATGGGTTGCTAATGTGGTACCGGTACCGAAGAAGGATGGTAAGGTGCGAATGTGCGTCGATTACAGAGATCTGAATAAAGCGAGTCCCAAAGATGACTTTCCACTCCCGCACATTGATGTTCTGGTAGACAATACCGCTCAACACAAAGTATTCTCCTTCATGGATGGATTCTCGGGTTATAACCAGATTAAGATGGCACCTGAAGACATGGAGAAAACTACGTTTGTGACGCAATGGGGCACTTTCTGTTACAAAGTAATGCCATTCGGTTTAAAGAACGCCGGGGCAACGTACCAGCGTGCTATGGTGGTTTTGTTCCATGATATGATTCATCATGAAATAGAAGTATATGTGGATGACATGATAGCCAGATCTCATACTGAAGAAGAACATCTCGATCATTTGTACAAATTGTTTGAGAGGTTGAAGAAATATAAGCTGAGATTGAACCCGAACAAATGCACCTTTGGAGTAAGATCCGGTAAAATCTTGGGATTTATTGTCAGCGGTAAAGGAATTGAGGTTGACCCGGCTAAGGTGAGAGCTATTCAAGAAATGCCAGTGCCCCGTACAGATAAGGAAGTCAGAGGTTTCTTGGGACGTTTGAATTACATCGCCCGGTTTATCTCCCATTTAACTGCTACCTGCAAACCCATCTTCAAACTACTGAGGAAGAATCAAGAGATGATGTGGAATGACGTATGTCAAGAAGCTTTTGACAAAATCAAGAAGTATCTCCAAGAACCTCCGATCCTGATACCACCAGTTGAAGGAAGACCTCTAATCATGTATCTGACCGTGTTAGAAAATTCAATGGGGTGCGTGTTGGGGCAACATGACGAGTCTGGTCGAAAAGAGCATGCCATATACTACCTTAGCAAAAAGTTTACCGACTGTGAAACAAGATACTCACTGCTCGAGAGAACTTGTTGTGCTTTGGCCTGGGCTGCTCGCCGACTAAGACAGTATATGTTGAACCATACCACTTTGTTGATTTCTAAGATGGATCCCATCAAATACATATTTGAGAAACCTGCCCTCTCCGGAAGAATAGCGAGATGGCAGATGATTTTAATAGAGTATGATATCCAGTATACTACCCAAAAAGCAATCAAAGGAAGCGTGCTAGCCGATCATTTGGCTCATCAAGCAGTGGATGATTACAAATCTATGAATTTTGAGTTCCCAGATGAGGATGTCATGCTTGTTACTGATTATGAAGAACCTGGACCGGATGAAGGACCCGAACTGGGATCTCGATGGACTATGGTTTTTGATGGATCGTCTAATGCATTGGGCAATGGTGTTGGTGTTGTAATCGTTTCCCCCAAGGGTTGTCATACGCCTTTCACTGCTAGATTATGTTTCGATTGTACCAATAATATGGCTGAGTATGAAGCATGTATTTTGGGACTCAGAGCTGCTATAGACCTAAGAATCAAGTTTTTGAGTGTGTACGGAGACTCAACATTAGTAATCAGTCAGATCAAAGGAGAATGGGACACTAAACATCCGAATCTCATCCCTTATCGAGAGCGGGTGTTGACATTAATCCCATACTTTGAAGAGATTACATTCGAACATATTCCACGAGAAGAGAATCAGTTGGCAGACGCCTTGGCCACCATGTCATCTATGTTCAGAGTCAGATGGATCACCATTGAAGGGCTAGATGAACCAGCATATTGTTATGAACTTAACGCTGCTGAAGTAGAAGAGAAACCTTGGTTCCACGAAGTAAAAAGATATTTAGAAGCTCAGGAATACCCTGAAGGGGCATCCATCAATGACAGAAAATTTCTGAGGAAATTTTCCGCTAAATTCTTTTTGAGCAATGGAGTATTATACAAACGTAACCATGATTCGACTTTGCTTCGCTGTGTGGATAAAAAGGAAGCAGAAAAGATTATGGAAGACATGCACGACGGTATTTTTGGGACTCACTCTAGTGGACATACCATGGCCAAGAAGATTCTGAGATCAGGGTATTATTGGTCCACCATGGAAGCCGATTGCCACCATCACTCCAGAACTTGTCACAAGTGTCAGATCTATGCGGATAAAGTACATGTGCCTCCTGCCCCATTAAACGTGTTGACAGCCCCTTGGCCCTTTGCAATGTGGGGCATTGATATGATCGGAGAAATTAAACCTACTGCTTCTAATGGACATCGTTTCATCCTTGTTGCTATTGATTACTTTACAAAGTGGGTAGAGGCAGCCTCATTTGCTTCTGTCACCAAGAATGTGGTGGCACGATTCATCAAGAATAATCTCATTTGTCGATACGACATCCCTGAAAGAGTTATCACTGACAATGACACTAATTTGAACAACAAGCTGATTACTGAACTCTGCACGCAGTTCAAAATAAAACACCATAACTCTTCTCCGTACCGGCCAAAGATGAACGGCGCCGTGGAGGCTGCTAATAAGAATATCAAGAAGATCATACAAAAGATGACAGTAACGTACAAAGACTGGCATGAGATGTTACCATTTGCTCTTCATGGTTATCGCACTTCAGTACGCACTTCGACAGGGGCAACTCCTTTCTCTTTAGTCTATGGAATGGAAGCCGTCCTACCGGTAGAGGTTCAGATTCCCTCTCTAAGAATCATGAAAGAGACAGGTTTAGACGAGGATGAATGGATTCAGACTCGACTCGATCAGATAAATTTGATTGATGAAAAGAGACTGGCGGCTGTTTGTCATGGGCAGATATATCAGAAGCGCATGACCCAGGCATTCAACAAAAAGGTCAAGAGACGGGTGTATCAAATCGGCGACTTAGTTATCAAGCGTATCATTCTACCACAAGGTGATCCCAGGGGCAAATGGACTCCCACATACGAAGGGTCATTTGTAGTTAAGAAGGTATTCTCTGGTGGATCCATGATACTTGCTACGATGGACGGCGAAGACTTCCCACATCCCGTGAACGCAGACATAGTCAAAAAATACTACGCATAAAAGAGACCCGCTAGGTCGACGTACCTAGGCAAAAGTAAGGGCATCCCGACGAACCAAAAGGGTTCGGGCAAAAATCAGGGATAAACATATAAAAATGTACACCCGGCAAGTCGAAAACCTGAAAAGGTGGCTTGGGCAAAAAAGGGTATCCTGGTGGACTGAAAACCTGAAAAGGCGGTCCAGGCAAAAATTAGGGATTAAAAGTGTATGACTATGTCCCGTTCTCAGACAGCTTCGTCCAAGTTCAAGGGACTGAACAAGCCAATCAATTCTATCCGACAGCAGGAGATGAGACGCTTGAAGACATAATGACAGTAGTAGAATTAAAATCAACAGGGCTTTTCCTTCATAGCTTTTCTTTATGTTCTTGACAATTTCCTCTTACTAGGATTTCTGTCTCCATGTACACAATTTGCCTGTTTATAGACCCTCTTTCAAAATCAATATAATTTTATTTCCAAAAAGATGCTTTTGTTTTACTTTTTCTGTTTTGTTTGCATAAACATCCATTGATTTAATTTGAATTGATATGTGCATTTGAATATGATCGATGTGTACCAAAAATGCATGCATAAAATAGAAATAGCAATCACTACGAGACTTCAGGATCGAGGAGAAGGTCTAACCATGCTTTCCAATGAATCCGTTGCTAATTCTATTCCCCAGCAAAGCCAGTTATTCCCCAGAAGCAATTGGCATTACTAGACAAATTGGTCATCTCTTCCACCCCCAGCCAGGCTTCTGTTAAATATTTCTACCATCAGACAGAAATCAAGTATCCCTAGATGAGAAGGGGTCATCAATACAAGTATCTCCAACCAGAAGATGGGGATTTATTTTCCCCAGGGGGTCGCCAGAAAAAAACTTTTCAGACGCATAATTCATTCATTACATCATTTCACAGCATCCGCATGCATACATTATTCGCATTTATTTTCATAAACATAAAATATCTCATGCATCATGACATGGCATGAGACTAACTTTGTTTTTCAGGTTAATTATCCTCCTGATACGGTCAAAACAGAGGTCCATTCAGACGGACATCTTTATCAATTACATTCAAGATTCAACTACATCTCGCAGATACAATCCATGTGAGCATTCACTCTGGCAAGCGCTCTGATATCCGCCTAATGGTGGCATCATTAAGCCCATCCCAGATATTCATTGCAAATACAACATATACAAATACTATCAGACATAGCCTAGCGTACGGTTCATTCTGACTCAGCTCAATATATGACTCCTTCAACTCAGATACGATCTAACGTACGATCCATTCTGACCTTCAACTACTCCAATACGGTCTAGCGTACGACCCATTTGGACCTTCAAATCCTCAGATACTGCCTAGCGTACGGTACATTCCGGGGTGTAGTCTAGCGTACGACTACTTTCTTCTTCAGATACAGCCTAACGTATGGCTCATTCTGCAACTCCAATACGGTCTAGCGTACGACCCATTTGGACCTTCAAATCCTCAGATGCTGCCTAGCGTACGGTACATTCCGGGGTGTAGTCTAGCGTACGACTACTTTCTTCTTCAGATACAGCCTAACGTACGGCTCATTCTGCAACTCCAATACGGTCTAGCGTACGACCCATTTGGACCTTCAAATCCTCAGATACTGCCTAGCGTACGGTACATTCCGGGGTGTAGTCTAGCGTACGACTACTTTCTTCTTCAGATACAGCCTATCGTACGGCTCATTCTGCAACTCCAATACGGTCTAGCGTACGACCCATTTGGACCTTCAAATCCTCAGATGCTGCCTAGCATACGGTACATTCCGGGGTGTAGTCTAGCGTACGACTACTTTCTTCTTCAGATACAGCCTAACGTACGGCTCATTCTGCAACTCCAATACGGTCTAGCGTACGACCCATTTGGACCTTCAAATCCTCAGATACTGCCTAGCGTACGGTACATTCCGGGGTGTAGTCTAGCGTACGACTACTTTCTTCTTCAGATACAGCCTAACGTACGACTCATTCTGCAACTCAGATACGATCTAGCGTACGATCCATTCTGATCTTGCGTCCCCGGCAAAGTCATCCGCCTAATGAACAACTCACTTTGCTATTCAGATACGGTCTAGCGTATGATCCATTCTGATCTCTTATCCCCAGCAACGTATAACACACTCTGACTCCCCGGCGAAGTCGACAGCCTAATGGATGACTCACTATATGGTCTAGCGTATGACCCGGTATGACACCCATGTCTTCAGATATCATCTAATGTACGACGCACTCTGAAGCCCCTCTTCATCAAGACTAACGTCCTAGATGGCATCTTTAAGCCCATCTTCATCAAGACAAACTTTTAATTAACAAGTGCAAATTTTTGGGGCATTCTAGTGTTCAATAATCTTCCACCTCCAGACCACGAACGGCGTACACACCATTCTAACTCTTTCGGTCCAAGAATATTGAACAGGGGCAGCTGTCATACCCCAAAATTCGCCCGTTAATTTTGCAAGACTTTTTTGAGGCACCCCAACTTATTTTCCAAGGCATTGACCTTAAAGGAACCAAAACCCAGCTCGCAGATGGCCAAATCCAGAGAATGGCCCAAACTGGCATGCTCGCTAGGCGAGCAAATCCTTCGCCTAGCGAACCCTTCGCTACAATACTCGCCTAGCGAAGCTTGCGAATACCAGAAAATTCTGGGCTTCATTCTGAGCCCATTAGGTCATAATAAACCATTATAAATACCAACATTTCAGTCAGAAAAGGAGGAGAGGGAGACGAACCGGAACCCTAGCAATCAAACCTTGGAGGCTAACCAAGAGGATTCAGAGCAACCCTGAAGGAAACCCTGAAGGCAACTCATCTTCCCAAAAAGTTACCTCCGCCCAACTCAATCCGATACCAAAAGTGACCTGCCAATTCAACGTTGCAATTCGATTGCAAACAGGTTTGCGCATCACTACTGTTTTATGCTTCAAATCTGTAATCTCTGAATACATAATGCATCATGATTGAATTTCTGGATATGTAATTAGAGTTTGCATGTGAGTTTAAATGTGCCTGAATATCCTGAATGTTTGACCATGTTATTTCTGTAATTGAATGCCATAGGGCGTGCAGCATGCTGAGATCGTACTGTTCTGGAATTCAAAACCCGCAGCCGCTCGCTAGCACATCACTAAGCGAGCATGTAGCGAGCATTCGCTAAGCCTTCGCTAGGCGAGGCAGAGGCGAACGTGACAGTCGCTAATATTTTGGCTGTTCTGTTCTATGCTTATCTGATCTGTTCTATTTTAATCATGCGTTATTTTGCCTGACATTCCTACTGTTGTGTTTCTTTTGCGGTGTAATCCTCGATTGCACCCCCATTTGGTATTCTGACCTGTTTGCTGAATATTGTAAGGACTCACATACTCCCGAAGAGGGTAGCTTGCTAGGTATCCCACTTTATTTGTGGGATACCCTTGTGGAGATTCATCCTATTTACTTAATTGATTTTAATGTAGAGATTCATCCTATTTATTTAATTGATTTTAATGTGGAGATTCCTCCTAATTACTTGATTAATATGGACCTAATTACCTAATTGATTACAACTACCTAAACGATCGTAAAATATTGTCGTTGAATATGTGATCTTGGACCTCTCTTGTTGCCTTACGATATTACGGCATTATGGTCATGTCCCACGAATGTGGGGATACACTTATCAAAGACCCTTCGGTTAAATCATCATGTCCCTATAAAATAAATCATAGTCCCTCGGATGTTGCCTGCGAATATATGATTTTGTCCCTCGATGACCCTTCGTTGTAGCCTACGGTTAAATGATGATTGTCCCTTCGAATGCTAAGGTATCCTTACAAATGTTGCCTTTGATGACCAATCGATGACCCTACGATGCCCCTTTTACATCCAAAGGATAAAACTACTTACTTCTTAATAGTAAGGACAGTTTTACCCTCATAAGGATAGGAAGTGCCCATAAAGGCCTTGGGTAGGTATAACCCTTAATTGCTGGCTCACCACCTAAAACATTTTTCACACCCCACACCTTTCAAAACATCTTGAGAAAACCACCACTTGGTATACATTCATACTAGAATCATTACCGAGTTATATTTTTCTAAGTAACTTTCAAAACTAAACGAGATAACCACTTTGTATACATTCATACAAGAATCATTACAAAGTTAAATTCTCTTTTCAAAACATTTTTTAAGCAATTCACAAACACTTTTTTCAGACAAACATAAGTGATCCAGCAATTAAGAGCCCATGGATAACCATGGATCCAAAGGGTGCTAACACCTTCCCTTTGTATAATGTACCTCCCGAACCCAAAATCTAATTAAGGTCTTTCCTGTTCTTTTCCACCTTTCCTTATTGGATAAAAGAAAAGTCGGTGGCGACTCTTGCTATCCGCGACATTTGCTTTCCAAAGCAAAAACACACCAAAGTCAGTTCACCGTATGACAATTGGGTACTTCAAAAAGATCGTTCTCATTGCAGTTCTTTGGAGTTGCTGGATGGAGAGGATGTTACATGTTCATGTCTTAGAGAATATAAGTTTTGTTTAACTTGTAGCTTGAAGTTCAAGTCTCACTTGGACGGTCAGAATATCTTTGGGAGAAGTCTGATAAACGTGGAGAGGTCAAAAAGTGGCATTTGACTTTTTCATATGAGGATTCATGAAGGAGGTAATCAACCAGTGGCATTTGGTCTATCTCAGAAGTGAGTTCGAAGAATCAAGATAATCAACATATGGCAGCTGATTATTCTTGAGGAAAGTCTGAGTCAAATTACTTTTGAGCAGAAAAGTAGTAAGTTGAAGACAAAAGGAGGTGTTTTCTATTCATCTCTTGGAGCTTGTGGTAGGAGTTCTGAGCTATCTATGGAAGATTATCTCTTGTAATGGGATGAGAATGTATATGTCCCAATTTGTGTCTGGTTTCTTTTGGATCAAGTTGGTGACTCCGTGATATCTGAAGATTATCAGATGGTGTTCTTTGTTATATTGTGAAGGATGTCCTAACTTATGTTAGAACATTTTGTGAAGTGGTTTTTTGTTCTGGTTAGAAGAGAGATTGACACAGAGTGTGGATGTGTTCAGCCAAGAGGGTTGAACAGAGGGTGTGCTCTTGAAGACATGAAGATGCGTCTTATGTTTTCCATTCATCAAGTGGCCAGGGTTCTCTTTGAATCAGGAAGTATGTGCAGGTCCAACTTTGGGGTGTTGGATATGTTCATGTGTGATCTCCAAGTTTCAAGAGGAGAGTTGGTTATTCATGACAGGGGGAGTTCTGTCTTTGCGCTGCAAGTAATCATCAAGCTTGTGGTCTATGAGTTCTCAGATAATAAGGTATGGCACCTTGTTAGTTATTGGGATGATGTGGTGTGTGTCAAGGTTGAGTGAGCAGAAGAATGTCTGACTGGATGTCATGACATTGTCTTGGACAATATTGTTATTTCCTTCTGAAACTTACAGTCATAAGGAAATATGGATGTGGTGTGTCTCATTATGATATATTAGAATGAGCCTGTGTGTTACAGTTGTGTGGTACAGGTGCTGGAGTTACTGTTATTTGATGTATGCACAGATTTAGGGGGAGGAGGAGTACCCTTGTGCATTTGTGTGTCTTACTAGTTGCATCCTTAACTAGTAATTCTGTTTTTGTTGCACAGATTTAGGGGGAGGAAAAGTACCCTTGTGCATGTGTGTATTACTAGTAACCAGAAAGCTAGTAATTGTGTTGCTTCTGTTGCTGTTTAAACTACTGTTATGTTGTTTAACTGCTGATAGTTTACCTTGTGAACAAAAAGGAAAGATATATGTTTTAGCCAAAATTTTCCAAAGGGGGAGCAATTTTGGTAAAACAAAGAGTGTTCACAAGATGTTATGTGTGATGTCTTAACATAAGATATCCTATGTACCTGCTGGAGTTCAAAAATATGTTCATGCAGTATTTGTTTTAGAATGTCATACACAAGGTCATGGCATCTGATATGATATGTACCTGTTGGAGTTCAAGAACATGTTCATGCATGAGTGTTTCAAGAAGTCATACACAAAGTCATGGCATCTGATATGATTGTACCTGCTGGAAGTTATAAAAGGAATTATGGAATTATGCAGGATTTTTCCAGGATGTCAGACCCGATGTCATGACACCCTGTACACAGAACATTCAGTGTGAATGTCTGGTGTTTTGTGATTGCACACTTAATGGCAATCTGTGTTTGATTGAAGATTTGATTTGTGGCTGAAATTCGTCACTCTAAAGCAAGAGTGTGTGTCTGCTTGATCAAAGTTGTGAAGCAAGATCAAGTGGGTGTAGTCTTGATCAAAGCTGTAAAGCAAGATCAAGAGTGTGTATTCTTGATTGAAACTGTGAAGTAAAATCAAGTGCGTGTTTCTGAAATTTGCTTGTAACTTTATTGTTGTTGGTCTGTAATATTAAGTGTTGCTTTGGCGACATTTTTGACAAAAAGGGGGAGTAACAAATGTACCCCAGGACAACAGATTTCTGTGAAGATGAAGGTCCTCTAAAACAAGAGGTTATGCTGCTGTTTGCTATCTTCTATGTGCTGCTGCTGTGTGAAGTTTATCTTCGGTGTGTGATTAGTGTATTAGCTAACTTGATTCTCTGCTTGGATGTGTGCTTTCCGCTGCTATGAACTCTGTTGTGATGCCAAGTTGTTTTAGCCAAAAATTTGCCAAAGGGGGAGTTTGTAGATGTTTTGATTGGCTGCATTTTGTGTTAAAACAGTTATTGTACTTAGATGTCTTGACTAATGTCATGACATGCTTAAGTAGTATGCTGCAGGATTAGCTAATACATGATTTACTGAATGCTAAACTGGATGTTATGACATTCATCCCTGACAGCAGATACTGAATTATAGATTAATCAGTTTTTCTGTTGTAGTTCAGTATTTAGTTCAGGCTGATTTTCTGTTCTGTTATGACAGTCATTCATGACAGCAGTCTCTGAATGTCAAACTGAATGTCATGACATTCATTCCTGACAGGCCAGTTAGTGGTTCTGTTATTTATCTCAGGCTGATTTTCAGGAAACTAACAGTAGACTGATTTTCTGTTCTGTTATGACAGTCATTCAATACAGGACTTACTGAATGTCAAACTGAATGTTGTGACATTCATTCCTGACAGCATATGCTAAAGTGTAGGCTAGTTAGTTTTTCTATTTCAGTATTTATCTCAGGCTATTTTTCAGGAATCTAACAGCCGTGCTAAAATCCAGGAAACTAACAGAAGAGCTAAATTCAAGAGCCCTAACAAATAGCCTATTTGTTAGCACCCTAATATGTGGAAATTAGGTTAACTTGTCTAACCTTAATTTTAGGAAATGCAAGTACAAGGCCCAAATCCAGTTGGGTGTTTAGGTTATAAATAGCAGATTGTAACCTAGGTTTTGCAAGCCTCAAAGAATGTAAAATTAGGGGTGTGTATGCGGTAAACCTCCCAACCTGTGGGAAGGTTACCATGTGTTTCTCAGTGCTCGAAAGAATGAGATTATTTGTAACTCAAAGCCTGTAGGTAAGAGTTTGTTATGGTCTTGAACGAAGCTGTGAAGCAAGTTCAAGTTGTTTAGCATTACATTGTAATTGTAGTGATAGGAATGGAAGCTAGAGGTTTCTATCTAGGAGTTCCTAGGTATAGATTGCATTGGGTAGGGATTAAGTGAAGAGTTGTAAACGGGGGAGTTTAACTCTGAATTAATACTGCTGATAGTGGATCTTCTTCCTGGCTTGGTATTGCCCCCAGAGTAGGTGATGTTGCACCGAACTGGGTTAACAATTACTTGTATTTTTACCTTCTGCACGTTATAATTCTGTCTGTTATAAAATAAGGTCAACCTGTAATGCTGTAACAGGTGATGTTCAAATCAATGTTGAGACATCATGCTGATAACTGTGCAGGCTCAACAGAAGTAAGTGCTATGTTTGATCTCTGGTGTGTCTTTGTACTAGATGGACAGAACTGGGCGTTCTTCCATTCTATGGTGATATAGTAGCAGATGTCGTGACATCTGTGAATGTGTGCATATCAGTACTGGATTTTAATTTGTATAACTGTCTTGCTGTATGAGTAACAATGTTGGATCAAATGTCATGACTTGGAGTAGAACATCTGAACTCTGACTACACCAGAATTACAATCACAAAAAATAAGTAGTCATAACAACTAGGGTACAACTATTCCAAATTTATATTTTTGTCCTTATGACAACAGTGTTATCACACTAACCTTACCTTATGAAAAGGCATAAACACAGATTATCAAACAAGGTCAACAATGATCAAGTAGAAACAGAGAAACATTATATAATAATCAGCTTATAAGATTTTGCCAACCTTCTTTTGTCATAAACATTATTACAGAGAAACAAAAAGAAAAGAAGGTAGAAGGGTAAGAAACATTCAATATCCATTTGCCTAAATACTCACATGTGAACAATCTCCTCCTTACCTCGCAGGTTTGAATATCATTAAGCTTTCTTGCCTTTGGGATTTTTTCTCGCTCTCTGAATCCTTCTAGATATGCCTCTCTCTTTTTGTCTCTTTTCCCAACTTTTATATGTATCCCAAAAGCTCCCCTCACTTTACTATTTATTCTAACCTAATATTCCACTTACTCTTTTCACCTCTCAATTCTCCCCACACCCTCACTAAATCTCCATTTCTATTATTTATTTTTATTTCAAATAATATCTAAATTAATTAATTAATTATTCCAATCATTCAAGTATTCACTTAAAATAATAATTCTTATATTCTCACCACACCCTAATTTTTTTAGTCAAAATACCTCTTACTCTCTAATTTTAACAAAAATTCTATTTTTCTCCTAACCCTAAAAATATCTATAGTACCTCTAATATTCAAATTGTTATTTAATTTCTAATAATAAATAAATCAATTAAAATTAATAATAGTTCTAATTAATTTTCTACCCCTCCTCAATAATTCTATTTAATTAAATAAATCATTTAAATAAATATTATAAATTCATTAAAAGGAATAATTAAAAATTTGGGTGTTTCAATTGCCATCATCTGCAAAAATAGGAATAGCATAAGCCATAATTTTTGGATTGAGGAGCAAGTTACGTTAAACTACTCCAATACCAATTGTAAGTATAAATTGCAACCTAAGAGATATGGGGAGAATTAGGTTTTGTGAATTTTTCTCGTTTTTTGCGATTGTTCTTATTCTTTTATTTTTTTCGGAATAAAGTGTATGGACTTAGAAGAATAATGCAAAAAAATAAAAGTGCAGAAAAATAAATGAGACATAAGAAATTATACTAGTTCCCCTTATCAACCAATGGTACGTCTAGCCCATTCACACCCCTTGAATAAATTCACTATGTTAGATCTTTGTACAATCTCACATAAAGACTCTCCTACAATCTTCTTACACATACACATCACACCTATGATGGACTTTAAATCAATCCAATTCAAAGGACATTTTCTAACAAACAAAAAGAACACCAATTCCTATTTCTAAACACCTTTAAAAAGTACATAAATTTTCTTTACAAAATATGTCACCACACACTTCGTATATAATTTACGACAAAATGGTATATTAAGTACACACAAATTTGAATGCTTTAAACAATTCAAGAATATATAGACATTAAGTGCTCAATGATTTATGAAACTTTTTCTCAAATTAATGGAAATTATGTACTAAAAGTTTTTCAGATGACTGAAAATCATGCAGTAAAAGTTTCTATGACATTGTGTATGAACATTTGAAAAAATAGTATGATTTTTTTTTAAAAAAATATGATGAAAGAGGTTAAATGAAATCTGGGAAATTCTTGCATTAAATTCATTACAGAACTCCTATTGAATTCGTAGAAATTTTTGGAAAATGTTCATGATTGAATGCAATGGATAAGAAAAGCTTTCATGAACAATTGTAATGTAGAGGCATCACACTAGTTCAAAAAATTTCACAAAGCTTCAGGAAACAATCGATTACTTGTATGGATCAATCGATCCAACATTCAAAAATTTGGAAAAAAAATACTAAGTGAAATCGATTGTATGGATGGATCAATCAATTGTAGGGTTTGAGATTTCAAGGCAAAAAGACCCTTCAATCGATTGTAGTCTTTGTATCAATCGATTGATCACTTCCAAAATTTAAATTTCGTTAGGCAGTGTCAAACAAGCAATCGATTGCACCCTTTTAAAAAAAATGAATTTATGCCTTTTTAAAAGATGTGTCTTGAATGACAATCATGCCTGAATGATTGAGAAACTTCGAATGATTTAGATGAAAATATTTTGAGCACGTAAAACTTATATACATATGAATTTCTATTGTACCTTAATTCATGATCCAATCCTTTGATTTTCATAACTTCCAAAGCTTATGCAAACTTGGATACTTTAGCCCAAAAAAAATTCTTCTTTGATATTTCTTCTATGATAAGATTTTGTCTTCATCAAAACTAAATTAAGATAGATAATGAACATCTTCTTCACAATGCTCAGCCCTCAGTCATTTTTGGAAGGCTCCCACGAACATAACCTAATTAAGATGCACGACCTTGATAGTTGCCTCATTAAAGTGATCTAAATATTGCCTCAAAGATTTCGTAGGGCCTTGGAAAATGTTCAACAGGATGGTGGTATACATTCTTCTTTACTTGCTTGCTGCAAATTTATGGACCAACTTCTTCACCATGTCCTAGTAGTTGGTGATTGAAATTTGAGACAGGTTCATGTACTACCTTAACATTGCATCCCTAAAGGTGCATAAGAGAAAATCTAATTTCAGGGAACTAGAGACTCAAATAATTTCCATTTGTGTGGTGATGGATGCGACATATACTTCGGAGTCGTTGCATGCTTCAAACTTAGCCAAAGGTGGCGGCTTGTGATTCTCTAGCACAAGGGCTCCCCATATTTTGTTAGAGAGAGTTTTGGGTACTAGAACCTCTATCTCTTCAGGAGGGTTAGTATCTTGTTGGCGCTATTGGATGTGAACGACGTTGTTCTCCAGAGTATGATTCTGGCGAAGTAAGTCATCCATGGTGGCACACATTTCCGTCATGGCTTCCTTATCGCTGCAAAACCTATTGTTGGTTGGAGTTACTACCCTTTTGTTCACCATATTGGATATGGGGTTTTAAGATACGAATAAAAATCTGACTTGTTGGACATGTGACTTCACACACAAGAAATGGTGAATTGTGTGGTCCCAAAAAATAAGGTTTTTAAAAACTTTGCAGATTAAAATCACAGTTAAAAACATTTTGAAAAGGTTTGAGTATTAAGTAGTGGAAAATAAATTGCGAAAAAATAAAAAAGTTATAGGAAAGAGAGGAACACCAAGAGTTATAGAGGTTTGATCAAATAAGAAAATGACATACTCCTCTCTCAAAGAATTGATCTTTAGAGTATCCAATAAACTTTAAAGGCTTTTAGTAGGTAATACTCACGAACCCCTTTATACAAGGAAAATTGGTTGATTTCCAACCTAAACAACAAGACTTTGGAATTTTGAAGTTTGAGTCTTCTCTTCCAAACGATGGATTGAAGCGGTTAGTCATCTTTCCACAAACGGTATATCGAAGCGATTAGTCTTATATCCACAAGAATCTTGGAGTGGTTAGTCTTCAAGCTTCTAAACAGACTTTGTAAGCATTTACAATGAGTTGAGCTCACAAAACTTTAAACCTTGGTTTTACACGAGCTAACTAATAAATTGGGAGATTTTAATACCGAGCTAATCTCGAGCCTTATCCGAGCTTTTATCATGGGATAAGCTTTAAAGTAACCTTGGTTTTACACGAGCTAACCAAGAACCTAATGAGATTTTATCACTGGATGATCTCTAACTTATCAAGCTTTTAACTACGGGTTGAGCTTAAACCTAAACAAGGGTTTGATCACAGAATTTCTAAAATAAAAGCTTATATGAGTTTAGCTTATAACCCAAGTCAATCCTAAATAGATATTAGTCAACTAAGGTGTATACAAAATATTCTCCTGGTGAATTTTACAATTCTACCCTTCCAGAATTACAAATTATCCTCACTCACAAAAGAACTTTCTCACAAAAGTAGTTTGACTAAAAAATTAGTGAGAGAAAGTAAAAGAAAAAATTTAGAGTGATATATATATATATATATATATATATATATATATATATATATATATATATATATATATATATATATATATATATATATAGAGAGAGAGAGAGAGAGAGAGAGAGAGAGAGAGAGAGAGAGAGAGAGAGAGAGAGAGAGAGAGAGAGAGAGAGAGAGAGAGAGAGAGAGAGAGAGAGAGAGAGAGAGAGAGAGAGAGAGAAGTGTCAAAACACGATTCTGGATGAAATGAAATTAGGGAAGAGACCTCTATTTATAGGCTAGAGATTGACTTAAAAAGTAAATTAATTTTAATTCCTTTTAAGACAATCTAATCGATTATAACCTAATGCTAATCAATTAGAATCTCTTATGATAATCAATTATCAGTTCAAAAAAGTAAAGAAAAGGAATTTAGCTACATCGTTAAGATGTTGTTATAATCGCTCAGAGCTCAATTTTGAACTAATCTAATCGATTAGGCAAATGCTCCAATCAATTAGAAAAGACAAAACTTTGTTCTGACTGATGACAATTCATGTGACACAACTTCAAGACATTTTAGAAAATATTTTCTTGAGAAAAATCAGTTTGAAAATAAGTTTTAGTGTGCATGTGTGTATTTTTTTCATGTATGTTTAAGAGAATGTCTTTTTGCTTTACACATAATTCACTCAGACTAAGGAAAGACCTCCTTGCATTTCAAGACTTTGTCAGACACTTGCTTGAGTTTATATGAGATGAAGCTTGAGCTTATGTTTCATTTGGTTGCCATCATTAGATAGTCAAATCCATTAAACCCTGATATTTAGGTTTACATCTTCATCCGATTAATCACTTATGCTTTACTTGTTATAAGACATTTGAGTCATCACCATTTAGTTGTCATCATCAAAAGTTCAACAAAAGTTGTTGTCCTTAAAAAGCATATCACCTACAAAAATAAGGTTCCACACAACTGTCTGATGTAATGGTGGCCTAGGCCAATTTTACCGAGACCCCACGGTGAGTGCTAATTGTACCTATCAAAATTATAATGAGTGACAATCCTTAATGATGTATGGTTTTCTAAGGGTTTTAGAGTTGTTCTGGTGGTAAAGCATACACACGAGGATGGTGAAAAACTTTGTGTCTAGGTAATTTCTAAGTGAGTTGAATGTACTTCTCAAAGACTGATTAAGTTGTGCCTGGATCCTAGAGTCCATGGGACAATTATTTCGCTCTTCCTAAGAGCGTGGAGTAGTTATTTCACATATTCTTTGAGAGGTATGTCTTTGCTTCCAATGTCGTTTGTGCTTTTGGACACTTCAATCCCCACGTTTCGCGAGTGGCAACAAATAGCTTTCTCCAAGCTAATAAAACAAATGATTTGATCAAATGATTGTTGATACATATAATATGAACATATTGTAATAAATAAACACACATTATGATAAATGGAAGGATAAACATCCTACTTTGAACGATGATGAATCGCGTGTTGCCTCATCTGAGTCCTTTATAGATATATCATTACATAAGCCTAAAGTAAAATTTAAAATTAGTTAGTTTGGTTGTGTAGATGGTATTCTAGCTTCTTTTTGAGAGCTGGAAACACATACTATTAAAAGTGACTTTTCATGCTTGTGCTTGCTCATAGCTGTGCTGATTGAATCATCACGTATCATGCACGAGATTAGATTGAAAGGTCAAATAACTTTAATGTTGCTTAAGAAGAATCTATGAAAGCAAGAGTGGGATACAACAATAAAGGATAGAAATTTTTACGATTTAAGTTATGCAATTATAGTGTTTTCTTATTGTAGTTTTCGTAAAAAAAAAATTAGTTTGGATGCAATTAATTCGGGATCTGGTATGGTTTGTGTAAGCAAGCTTTTGCTCTAACTGATTTTTGTATCTCCTGACATATCGATTTTATATTTTACAATTCAGTTGTGTTTGTGGATATTTAGTTTAAGAAAAGTAAATCAAATCTAAAACACAAATAAACGTGAGAGATGTCTTATGTCTATCATGTATATTGTACCTGAAAATTTATTTTCCCACCCTTACATATTCTCTCGGATCTTTGACGAAAAGTTAAAAATGCTATCAATTTTTGAAAATACATTTTCGAACGCTCTATTTTTTTACTTTTTTAAAATTTAAGTCAGAGATGTATCATCGTATTTGTTTTAGGGTTTGTTTGTAGATGCATTTCCAAAATAATCCTTAATTTCAAATCTAAGGGAAAATTCGGAGATGCATCTTCGAACATGTTTAATGTATGTATATATAACACACGTCAGACTCTCCCTTTTCTTCTTCTTTATTTTATGGATTTTTTTTGAGATTCCATTGGAGTTCGTGAACAACATACTTCAAGTCTATTTTTCAAACTTCTTTAGAGATAACATTACTTCTACTTCAAATATTTCAATCCCAACTAACTCCACTAGTTCATTCTATCATTTTTTTGAGTAAGTTTCTCATTTAACTTTATTTTGAGTTTTAATTAATGTATTGGGTAAAATAGTTTGTTATAAATGCATTAAGTAGTATTTTTATATATAGAAATATTTTCTACTCTTAAATAATTTTTTTTTGTGAAGCAAGCGAATGATATGATGCATCAACCTAATGACTAGACTGTTAACCGATTGTTAAATCCATTTAATTTAATATCTCAACCAGTATAGTCTCAAATTAATTGCAAATTTAAATCCTGACTTTTATTTAATCATCTATCTTATCACATAATTAATTCTAAAGTGATTGATAGTTTTGTAACATGATGTTATGCAAAAGCCACAATTTTCTCCAGAAGTAGAAAGCAACAAAAACAAAATTATTCTTCCGCGTAGTTTCTCAAATCAATTCCATTTAAGGGGAACTTTTTCGTTTTTTAAATTTTGAATTCGTCAAAGGAGTTTTTTTTTTAATTTTTTAAATCTTGATATTTATGTGTTTGAATTGGTCTAAAAATAAAATAAAAGGTCATAAATTAAACATCAATATTCAAAATATATGAATAAAACAGAGAATAATACTTTTAATACTAAAATGATTTTATCATGCGATAATATTAAAATTAAAATTTCAATGAAAAAATATCAAATTTAAAATAATGCGACTAGTATTAATTAAATTTATAATTAAAAATAAATAAATGATATTGTAGTAAAAATAAATAATAATAACTTATTTTAAAACTTTTTTGAAGTAGGAATCAAAAGAATACATCATATACATATTTTTATAATTCATAAATTATTAATATATAAATATTCAACAATTTGTTTATATTAATATATAAATATAAATAAATATTGTTGATAAAGATAAACCAATATAATATATTCATTTAATTTCACACATATTTTTTATTTATATATATATATATATATATATATATATATATATATATATATATATATATATATATATATATATATATATATATATATATATATATATATATATATATATATATATATATATATATATATATGAATGCCGGTTAGATTTGAGGTGAGAAAAAAATTATAAAACTAAAATAGCTTATCATAATAGGATGTAAGTGTTAATTTGTATGTTAAACATCTTTTTTTAATCTATAATTTTTATGTCAAAATAATAATCTTTGTATTCTTAATTGAATCACACGTTTCTTAAAAAAATATTTATCTCAATATGATTAACATTTTTTGTATAGTATTAATTTTTATTTTACATCTTTTTTCTTTATATAATAGATTTATATCAACTAATAAAAACATTCAAAATATAAAAATAAAGTTTGATATAACAAAAAAAAAAGATAATTTTTGGTTGTTTGTAGAGTGTATATCTCCATGATTTCTCCTAACTATTTCTATTAATGAATTAAGCAAGTATAAATCATCGATTATATACGATACTATTCTTAGATATTATCTTGTGATTCTTTAATTTTTTTTTTGATAAAACCTTTTTTGTTTGTCGTAGACTTACTTGAATATCTTTGTTGAACACACACTTCATTATAGAGAGTTTTGATGGATCAAATATATGTTAGAATTAAATCAATTCAATATAAATGCACACCATATTATGACATATATTTTATACGGAATCAAAATAGTCATACAAGTATGTATATAATTATAGGATCGATAAATTGATTATAAAATACATGGATCCATTGAGAAAATTGCCTTTGACGGTAATCCTAAAAACCCAGAAGTTGATGCTTTTGTGGTTCTTCCTCAACCGGTACTCCTTATGCCTCAAATTCTTTTCAGATGGGGAGAAGAGATAATTTGCTTATGTACTGTATATTGGAGGACCATAACCTATATATAGTGGGATAATCAATTAGGTTTTCCATTATTCCTAAATGAGTCATCCTGACATTCATTCATATTTGAGCTCATACCCAATTATTTAATTAATTAAATAATTTTTAAATGATATCTAATCAATCTTTTAACTCTATTTGATCACTTGATTATTTAAGTCACTTAATTGATAAAATAGCTAATATATATATATATATATATATATATATATATATATATATATATATATATATATATATATATATATATATATATATATATATATATATATATATATATATATATATATATATATATATGTATATATAAAATAATCATTGGGATATTAGAATAACATATAAAAATATTTTAATAATCTCCCACTTAGGCGATATATCTTAATAATTATATCACAGTTCTTTATGCGCGCATCATAATGCTATTTATCCTTAGATTTCAACTTTACAATATGGTCCACCTCATACATCAATAATGAGACCATCACGGTTGTAGTCACTAACGTATAACGTGACAGAACCTCGACGACCACCACATCAACATACTTGATGACATAGATCGATATGGATGAGTGACATGGAAATTTCATGAAATGTGATATCTAAATCATGCATATTTCTAACTGGTCCTATTGGAGTCTTTAGTGAGATCAAACTGAATTCCCTTAGGTGCAATTCAATTTTTTTTAATATTTTCACATAACAAAAAACTTGATATTGTTATAACAATAGTACCTCATAAGTTTTTATTTCTGCAGAAAATTAAACATAACATAAAGTTTGTACCAAAACATAGAACATAAAAAATGAGGAAAAAACTCCCATTAATCAAAGGAAATCTCAAAACTAAGAACCATGTGAACAACATGCCAATGAAAAGCCTTAGGTGTCAAACCTTTGGTTAGTGGGTCAGCTAGCATTAAGTTTGTCCCTATATGTTCTATCAAAATTTGCTTCTCCTGAACTCTTTCTTTCACAACAAAATACTTGATATCAATAAATTTTGATTTTGTAGAACTCATATTGTTGTTGGAGTAGAACACAACTGCACTATTGTCACAATAAACCTTTAATGGCCTTTCAATGCTCCTAACAATGTGTAGGCTTGTGACAAAGTTCTTCAGCCAGGTTACATGATTTGATGCCTCAAAGCAAGCCACAAAATTCATTTACATGATGGAGGGAGCCACTAAAGTCTGTTTGGAAGACTTCCAGGAGACGACTCCTTCAGGCAAGAGAAAGATGTAACCAGATGTGGAACGTCTGCTATCCGGGCATCCTGCAAAATCTGAGTCAGAATACCCAATGATCTCCAAGTTATCTGACTTTCAATAAATGAGCACAAAGTCTCTTGTTCTCTTCAGGTAACACATTACACGTTTTACTGCTATCCGATGCTGCATACCAGGCTTGCTTAGATATCTGCCAAGAACTCCTACAATGAATGCTAAGTCGGGACGGATGCAAACTTGAGCATACATAAGACTTCCCACAACTGAAGCATATGGAACCTTATGCATCTCTTCCTTTTCAAGATCCATTGTGGGGAACTGTTTGAGACAAAACTTAGCAACAGGTGTGTCTCCTAGTTTACTATCTTTCATGGAGAATCTATCAAAAACTGTATCAATATAGCTCCTTTGTGACAATCCTAAAATACCTCGAGAACGGTCTCTAAGTAGTTGAATTCCTAAGGCAAAGGAGGCGTCCCCAAGATCTCTCATCTCAAATTTATTTGTGAGAAATCTCTTGGTTTCGTGCAATGAGCGTATTGTTGCTTTCCAAAAGGATATCACCTACAATTAGTACCAAGAAAACATATTTACTCTCACCGAACTTTTGGTATACACAATTATCAACTGGATTAGCCTTAAAACCAAATGAGGATATTACTTGATGAAATTTGTAATACCATTGACAAGAAGCCTGTTTAAGGCCATAGATGGATTTCTTGAGTTTGCAAACCATAGACTTTGGGTCTCCTGATAAAAAAAAATCTGGTTGCATCATATATATTGTCTCTTCAATATTTCCATTTAGAAACGCGGTCTTTACATCCATCTGATGCAACTCTAAATCAAAATGAGCTACCAATGCCATCATGATACTAAGAGAGTCTTTCAAAGAAATTGGAGAAAACGTCTCTTTATAATCAACTCTTTCCTTTCGAGTAAAGCCTTTTGCGACAAGATGAGCTTTATATCTCTCATTGTTACCCTTTGAGTCCCTTTTGGTTTTAAATATCCATTTGCAACCAATGGGTTTCTTTCCTTCAGATATTTTAACGAGATCCCAAACATCATTGTCAACCATCGACTTCATCTCATTCTTAATAGCATTAACCCACTTAAGAGAGTTTGAACTCCACATAGCTTGACTAAAGTTGATAGGTTATTCCTCAGTCAAACCAATGCCATCCTCACGTTCCTGAAGAAATACAACATAATCATATGAAATTTCACTCTTTCTCTCTTTAGTGGATCTTCTTAATGGTGCTTTTGAGGTTGTTGAGTTTGAACTATAGGTGGTGTTTAGGGAAGAAACTCAGTATTGTCTTGTTCTTGAGGGATGTTAGGAATAGCATCATTGTTTATTTCAGGATCTATTTCTGGAACAAAGATAGGTACAAATAATTGATCATTGTGAGAAACAATTTCTTCATCAAAGACAACACTCCTTATGTTTCCTTCCCCTCCAAACTCTACATCCTCAAGGAATCTTGCATTTCCCGTTTCAAAAATTGTTCTAGTGATGGGATTGTTAAATTTGTACCCATAAGAGCGTTCAACGTATCCAATAAAATAACAGTTAATTGTCTTTGCATTCAACTTACCTTCATGAGACCTATAAGGCCTCGCTTCAGGTGGACGTCCCCAAATGTGTAAGTGTCTAATGCTAAGCTTTTTCCCAGTTCAGAGCTCATAAGGGGTTTTAGCTACTACTTTACTAGGTACTCTATTAAGGATATAAATTGATATCTTTAAGGCTTATCCCCAAAATGACTCTGGAAGTAAATAATGACTAATCATACTTCTTACCGTGTTCTTAAGGGTCCGGTTTCTCCGTTCTGCAATTCCATTCATGTTGGGTTTTCCCGACATTATGTATTGCGGAACAATTCCACACTCATTAAGGAAAAACACAAAGGGTCTGGTTTTGTCGTTCTGCAACTCCATTCATGTTGGGTTTTCCCTACATTATGTATTGTGGAACAATTCCACGCTCATTGAGGAAAAGTGCAAAGGGCCCTGGATGTTGCTCCCCTGATCCATCATATCGACCATAATATTCACCACCACGGTCGGATTTGACAACTTTTATTTTCTTTCCAAGTTGAATTTTGACTTAGCTTTGAATGACTTGAACACGTCAAAAGATTGAGATTTCTCATGAATCAAATACAAGTATCCATACCTCGAGTAATCATCTATGATCATAATAAAATACCGTTGTCCATTCCAAGAACCTGTAGGAAACTGACCACATATATCGATGTGAATTAGTTCTAAGACATCCTTAGCTCTTTCAGCATGTAAATTCCTCTTGTTTGTTTGCTTACCCTTAATACATTGAATGCATACTTGAAAGTCCGACAAATCAAGGGATCTAAGAACACCTTCCTACATAAGCCTCTGAATTCTTTGTTTAGATATATATCCTAATCGCTTATGCCATAAAGTGGTGGAATTCTCGTTTAATTTTCATTTTGTACCATGTGACTCTATTTGCATTATTTTGTTATAAGGACATTTAATATCAAGCATATAAAGATTAATCATTCAAAAAACCGTAACCAATAACATTTGAATTATATGAAAGGCTAAATTTATCATTTCCAAACGAACAAGTATTACCTGATTTGTCCAAAATAGAAATAAAAATTAAATTCCGTCTAATAGACAGTGCAACAAAAGTATCAATCAAATCCAAATGAAAACCAGTCTTTAATAATAATCTAAAAGTCCCTACAGCCTCTACTGCAACTTTATTGCCATCGCCCACATAGATGAATCTTTCAGCATCATTTGGTGGACGACTCCATAGACAACCCTGCATGGACATATTGATGTGAGTAGTAGCACCAGAATCTACCCAGCAAGCATCCTTAGGCACAAAAACTAAATTAATTTCAGAACAAACAAAATAAGAAAATTACCCTTCTTTTCACGCCATGCAGCATACTTGGAACACTCCTTCTTCATGTGTCCAACCTTTTTGCAAAAGAAGCAAGTGGTCTCCTTAGGTTTTTTCTTTGCCTTCTTATTTTAAGAAAAAATTCCCACAGGTTTCTTCCTTTTATTCTGAGAACTGGTAGCCAAGTGAACACTTTCAGTCTTATCTCTTTTTAGCCTCTCTTCCTCCTACACACAGTAAGATATGAGCTCATTGAGAGACCATTTGTCCTTCTGAGTATTGTAACTCACTTTGAATTGCCCAAAGTATGCCGGGAGAGAGATCAAAACCATGTGCACAATCGAATCTTCAAGAAGTTCTAACTTCAATGCCTTGAGTTTTGATGCAAGATTGGACATCTCCATGATGTACTCCCTTATGTTCCTTTTGCCTTTATAGACCATTGAAATGAGTTTGGACAAGGTACTACTTGTCCCAACCTTATCAATTTTAGCAAATAATTGTTCCACAGTTTTAAGGAACTTCTTGGCGCTTTCGCTCCCACCAATCGAGCCCTTAATCATTTCAGGTATGGATATTTTGATCATCATGAGACACATTCAGTTAGATCAGTCCCATTTTCTATTTTAGTTTCATTTGGATTATCAACAGTGGCGGTGGGACACTTATCCCTCAAAGATAAGTCTAAATCCATGCATCCAATAACGATCTCCACAGATTCTTTCCAAGACTTAAAGTTCATCCCATTCAGTACAGGGTTAAAGTTAATCTGAGCAACAAAATTTAGAGCGGCAACAGTGACAACTGAATCCATTGAAAAGAACAATAAACATACAATAACATTTGTAGGCATGCTAAATAACCATATAGACATGCACAATATTCTTTATATGCAAATTTAATAAGACCTGGACAAGATACCAAAAAACACCATCAATTCTCAATCTTTGATTGCAAGAGTTAACTGTAAGCCGTACTCTCACGTAATGATCAAACATTAGTAGTAAGTCCTGTCAGATAATGGATGCCTTTGACATCAATCATTGGCCACATGGATAAACTTGATAATTACTACATATTTATCATCACAAGTATGCAAATTTTTGACCAAACAGTGTCTTCCTTTTGACCGACCATAACAGTTCGCATGAAAACTTACACACTACATCTTTTGTAATTCTAATTGAATCAAATTCAAATAACAAATGTTACTTTTGCAACTTGTTGTTTCAACTGATCCAATCAAACTCACTAGACATTTTTAATTTAATAAATTAAATGGAAAGATCTTTAAAATTCACATAAACATTACATGAAAATGTAATGCTAAAAAATTGTATGTTTACCTAATTGTGTTTATATCATGTACATACTGGTATACTAAACCGATTGTACTCGAATGGTGTTACAAAAATTCAAATTAAATTAACATTCATAAAAAAAAATCTTAATAAAAAAAATTAACATGTAAATTTTCTCATAGTTAAAATAATAAAGTTGGATCCATAAAATAATTTAAAAAATTGATATAGTTAAGCATCAAATAATTAGAAAAATAAAGTATTTACCAAATAGGTGTAAATTTGCAGCTTTTAAAAATGTACTGTTATAAAACCCTTGAAATATATGAACATAAAACAAAATTGTTTACTGTTGTGACAATAGTTGCTTCATGTGGCACAAAATCCAAATTCAAATTCAACATACAATGACCTTGTGCGACACTATTACAGTAAGAAAGAATTGCAAAATCATATTATATATTTGTGCAATGTTACAGCAATGTTACAGTACAAAACAATATGCATAATCAAAGAATCAAATTACATATATGCTATGACACTTTTACGATATCTGCATTAGAACAACTTTATGGGAGTTCGATACTATTCATATTTTAATTGGATTAATTTCATCTAAAAATTATAATTCCAGCAATTTTAATTCAGGCTTAAAAAAACCAACCAACTATAATACCAATTGTTAGAATTAAATCAATTCAATATACATGCACAACATATTATGACATATATTTTATGCGGAATCAAAATAGTCATACAAGCATGTATTATTTTATAGGATCGCTAAATTGATTATAGAATACATGGATCCACTGAGAAAATTGCCTTTGACGATAATCCTAAAAACCCAGAAGTTGATGGCTTTTGTGGTTCTTCCTCAACCGGTACTCCTTATGCCTCGAATTTTCTTCGGATGGGGAGAAGAGATAATTTGCTTATGTACGATATATTGGAGATCATAGCCTATATATAATGTGATGACCAATTATGGTTCCCATTATTTCCAAATGGGTCATCCTGACATTCATATTTGAGCCTATACCCAATTATTTATTTAATTAAATAATTTATAAATAAAATCTAATAAGTCTTTTAACTCTATTTGATCACTTAATTATTTAAGACACTTAATTGATAAAATAGCTAATATAATTAATATATATATATATATATATATATATATATATATATATATATATATATATATATATATATATATATATATATATATATATATGTATATATATGCCTATATAATAATCATTGAGATATTAAAATAACATATAAAAATATTCCAACAATACAAACATTACTTTCTTATGAATGTTTGCTATATATATTTTGGCAGATAAGAATATCTGTGAAAAAAGAGACACTTGTGTTTTTTTTACCGAAACACAAGACAAAAGATTACACTTAGGCCAACTAATATTTTGATGTACGAGTAGGTAAGATGTAGGCATACATGGTGGACTTGACTGGGGTCCTTCACTTTTGAGACAAAAGACTTGACTTTTGAGACAAAAGACTTGAGGTTTTACTATAAGATAAATAACCTTTAATGCCGCCTCAAGTAAAGTGATCAAATATGATAAACATATTCAGATAATCAACACCTTCTTATACCATTTACATTTGACATGTTTGACTTTCTAACAACAGAGACCATTGATCTTTTATCGAGAATTTAAAGACTCTTGCATAACAATGTTGTGTCTTTTTTAGCAATATACATAATTTTTTAGATGATTAATTTTGTAATCCAAAAGAAGGTAGCGTGCAAACGTGTGTGTGTGTGTGTGTGGAGTTAACAAGAAACTCCAATCATGCATAAGAGGAAAAACAATATGAAATAATTTTCACACACACACACGCGCACACGCGCACACACACACACACACACACACACGCGCACACGCGCACACACACACACACACACACGCGCACACACGCACACACACACACACACACACACACACGCACACACACACACACACACACACACACACACACACACACAGAGAGAGAGAGAGAGAGAGAGAGAGAGAGAGAGAGAGACGTAACTAACTCAATTTCTAAATCTCAAATTCTCAAATCTATTACAAATGTAACTAACTTTGGATTCATATACATTAATTAACCCAAATGAAACTCAAATGCAAATGCAAATTCAAATGAAACTGAAATACAACAAAATTGAATTTGAAATACATTACATTTAACACCAATCCTTAATTCATATTAAATCAAATTCATGAAGTGTTCAATTTCAATCGCTTTGGTCAGCACACTTGTAAGTTGCTTTTAAGTGATTATGTGAATAACCTCAAGCACCCATTATGAACTTGATTGCGCAGAAAATGATACTTTGTATCAATCTTTTTACTTTTTCCATGCAAAACTAGATTCTTGGCAAGACTTATGACTGATTTATTGTCTATCATTAACCTGACTGGTTTTCTCACCTTGAACTTCGGTTCCTGCAGTAAATTCATCATCCAAACAACCTGACATGTTGACAATGCATCAGCTATGTATTCTGCTTCACAAGTTGACAATGCAACCACTGATTTCTTCTTGGAGCACCATGAAATGGGAGCTCCTAGATAATAACCATGTTTCATGTAATGCTTCTCCCGTCTACTTTGTCCCCACACCATTCTAAGTATGAATAACATATCAATTCAGCATCATTTGATACTCCAGATGGAAAAAAATTCCATAGCTTAGAGTCTCTGTTACATACCTTAGAATCCTGACTACAACTTGGTAATGTGACCACTTTGGTTTACTCATAAAATTACTTACTATTCCAATTGTATAACATATGTCAGGCATGGCATTATAGAGATATCTCAGAGAGCCAATCAACTGTTTGAAGGTTGTAGCATCTATATCCTCACCATCAGCATTAGAATTCAGTTTATGGTTTGTCTCAACAAGTGTGACTGTTGACTTACAGTTCATCAGCTTAAGCTCATAATTCAGTTGGTGCACAATGATTCCCTTATCAGAGCGTAAAATCTCAACGCCTAGAAAATATACCATGTTTCCAAGGTCAGTCATATCTAATACATTCATCAACACCTATTTTTACTTGTTTATCTCAGAAGTACAACTTCTTGTCAGTAGTATATCATCCATATAAATACACACCAGAATCACATTGCCATTAGAAGTATGATGCACATACACACTATATTCCATTTCACATTTTTTTTAATCCCATATGCTTGAAAAATGAATCAATTTCCATATTCGAAGCCCTTTGAGCTTGTTTCAGCCCGTACAAGGCTTTATGCAACTTGTACACCATCCTTTCTTTTATTTTTGTCACAAATATAAGAGGTTGTAACACATAAACTTCTTCTTGCAATGGACCATTTAGAAAAGCTGACTTTACATCTAAATGTATCAGATGTCAATTCCTATTAGCATCTATAGCAATAACCAATCTTATGGTTTTATGTCTAGCTACAGGTGAAAACACTTCAAATTAGTCTAAACCAGACTTTTATTGAAATCCTCTAACTACTAACCTTGATTTATGCTTGGAAATTGAACCATATGGCTTCAGCTTTATCTGAAAACTCATCTCACACATATGGGTTTCTTGTTCTTAGGTAGAGCAATAAATTACCATGTCTTGTTTATTTTAATTGCCTCAAGTTCTTCCTTCATGGCATTCACCCACACCTTATTCTTGAGAGCCTCATTGATGCTGATAAGTTCAGAGTCCACCATTATGACACACTGTATGATTTCCCGTTCAGAGTCAATCTCAGTATCATGCAATAAC
The DNA here is from genome assembly GCF_024323335.1 of Lathyrus oleraceus. Taxonomy (NCBI): domain Eukaryota; kingdom Viridiplantae; phylum Streptophyta; class Magnoliopsida; order Fabales; family Fabaceae; genus Lathyrus; species Lathyrus oleraceus. Next base: position 12,376,986 of record NC_066581.1, read on the forward strand.
TCAAAGTCTGTGAGTTTCCTTGGTATCTGTTTAATTCTCGATGGCCTTTGAAACTGTGCAAGTTCACCTTCAGAGGTAGGTCCACCTTTAGAGGAAGGGCCACCTTCAAAAGGTCCACCTTCAGAGGTTGGATTACATTTAGAGGCTAGATTACCTTTAGAGCCAGGATCACATTCAGAGTCAGACTCACCTTCAGAGTCAGAGTCACCTTCAAAGTTAGAGTCATTTTCAGAGCCAGACTCACCTTCAAAGTCAGACTCACCTTTAGAGGCAGAATCTTCTTCAGAGGCAGAATTAGACTCTAGTGTTGACATTGCACTAGATTTGGATTGAGACATGTTCGAATCCCATGTTTATGATTCTTTTTCTATGACATCTTTGTTGATTTCAACTTTGTTGGTGACTGGGCAATATAGCTTATACGCACATGTACTGTGGTAACCTATAAGCAACATGACTCTTCTTCTGTCATCCAGTTTCCTTATAGTAGCATCTGGTATATGTTTGTAGCATACAAAACCAAATACCTTGAAATGAATCAAACTTTTCTTTCCACTAGTCCACTTATAAATATGAATTGTTTTCTTTAACTTCTTTGTTGGACATTGATCCGTTGTCGCACACGGGTCAAAAACGAGTAATAATATATAGTAAACGGGAAGCGACACCTCGAGTATCGTATCGCAAGGATTCTTGTATTATCGTTAACCTAATGAATCGATTTTGGGGGGTTTATGGTTTATGGATCGATTTAGAAAACAAAGTAAATAAGTGATTAAAATAAGCGATTATAAAATAAGTCAATCTACTGTTTTCGGTTTTCGGCTAATCACTAGTTTTTACCTACCAATTCCCTAAGCGGCTTCGGTCTCTACTCGATTCAATTTCAATTGACAAGCGCAATAGATATATGATAAATTGGTATTCCTATATTCCGAATTAAGCAAACGGATTACTACAATCGTGAATTAAGCAAACACGATTTACAAACGCGATTTAACGACAAAGCGACGAAAACGACGTTCAACAATTAGGAATACAATCATACGAATTTAATCAAAACCATTCCATAAAATATATATTAAGAAAATGAAATTTCATAGGATAGAATTGAAAGAGAACGTAATTAAATTGATAGGATAAAAACCTCAAAGCCTTGGAAATTCGGTTACAGCAAATTGACTCTAGAAGATTAGTTCCTCTTTATGATCGCACAAAGCAAAAAGTTATTATTAATAATGTGTGTTTGCTACAGTACCGCGGCTTCCCTTTTAAATAGAATAAGGGTTTCACTTATAATTCAAACTGGACCGGAAAACCTAAATTCGGCCTAACAAATGGCCCAAAATAAATTATTTCCTAAAGTACGAAACTTCAACGAATTATTTGAGACTTATGCACTCTGAATCAGCTTTTGGATTCAATGCAAAAGTTGTAGCTCTTTATCTTATATTTCCAACGCATGTTAGAACGCGCAAAACAACATCCCGTAGCTCGAGTTATTATTCAAACTGTGGACATGTATCAATTAATCGCTAAAACTGAAAATAGCAAACGAAAATAGATTAAAGGCAAACATGAACTTGAATCTAAAAACATAATAAAATAGTAAAATAAGCAAAATAAAGTAAATAAATGCCTAAGTATAATTATAGAAGAATGTGCATCAAAATGCATTGATCAGACATCTGTTAAGCATATATGCTGACATGGCAATTGCTTCAGCCCACAATGCGTGAGGCAAATTATTTTCTTTCAGCATGCTCCTTATCATGTCAATCAGAGTTCTATTTCTCCTTTCAGCAAGGTCATTATATTGTGGAGTGCATGGATCAGTCACCCTCATGCTCAATTCCATACTCCTCACATAACTTATTGAATCTGTTAGTGGAACTCACCTCCACCATCGATTATGAGGATCTTCAACCTTTGTCCACTTTGATTTTTAGCCTTCCCTTTGAACTTCTTGAATTCAACAAACACCTCATGTTTGAACTTTATGAGTGCTATCCATGTCATTCTTGTGAACTCATCCACAAATGACACATAATACTTATTTCCTCCAAATGAAGGTACCTCAAATGACCCACATATATCATAATACACCACACCCAAAGCATGAGTTTATCTTGGAGGCATTTCTCATGAGAATGGAAATCTTGGCTGCTTGCCTCTCAGTATGTATCACATGATTTCTCCGGTGCCATAATTTTTGGAATTCAATGTACTAGATTCTTTAAGCTCAGATTCTTTAAGCTTTTGAAGTTCATATGTCTCAATCTCTTGTGCCACAACTGACTTTCCCCCTTTAGCACTTCTCACACTAAGGCATTGAGTGTTTGTTGTTGCAATATTCATCTTGAATGTGCTGTTTCTTCCCAGTTCAGACTACATAATCAACTTCTGATTACAGTCATACAACTTCAAGAGATTTTCCTTCATGGTTACTGGAAAGCCTTTTTCAAGGAGCTGACCTACACTCATCAGATTGTTATTCATACCAGGAACATACCATACATCCTTAGTTAGTACAATGTTTCCATTATTCAATTTCATTTTGACATTTCCCATTCCTTCAAAATTCAGATACTCATCATCAACATATCTAATCTTGGTCTTTCTACCAGAGTCAAAATCAACTAGCCATTGCTTGTTTTTAATTAGGTGATTTGAGCAGCCAATGTCCATATACCCCCAGTCTACCATTGTTCCACCTATATTCTCATATGCCATCAATATCACATATTCATCATTAGAATCTCCTCTGGATATGTTGGCTTCTTCACCCTTGCTAACATTCTTTGACCAGCAATTAGCAGCAAAATGGCCAAACTTGTTGCAAATGTAGCACTGACCCTTTCTCTTATCAAACTTCTCCTTTCCATTATGAACATTCTTATGTTTCTTCTCATCTGAATTAGAGAGTTTTAACTTCTGAGCACCACTACTATTCTTTTTCTTGTTCTCTAGCCATGCTTGCTTCTGTTCTTCTTGACAAAAGAAGCTTTCAGAGCCTGTTCTGTCTCTCTTTCAGAGTTTGTTTCATTCAGACTTAACTCTTGTGCCTACTCTAAAGCTCTTCAATTTTCATGGTGCTAGTGTCTTTAGTGTGTTCTATGGCTACAACTATGTAATCAAACCGAGGAGTAAGTGATCTTAGTGGCTTTTCAATGATTACATGTTCAGAGAGCGTTTCTCCATAAGACTTCATCTCATCAGTGACCACAATCACTATGGAGATGTAATCAGACGCCTTTTTATTGTTCTTCATGCTGAGATTCTCATATTGCTTGCATGGGGACTATAACTTTACTTTCTTCACTGATGCGTCACCACCATAACACCGTACCAGTGTATCCCACGTCGCCTTCGCATCGTCAAGTCAACAATCTTCTCAAACACCTTCGTATCTACACACTGATGGATATAGAACAATGTCTTATGATCCTTCTTCCTCGTTTCATATTGCATATTTCTTTGCACTTCTGTTGCATTTTCTACAAACGTCGTGTAACCGTCATTGACGAGATCAAGAACATCTTAAGCGCCAAACAACACACGCATCTGAATCGATCGCTGATTCCAATTATTTCTGTCAAATATTGGAAGCTTTGTATTCAAGCTGCCATTTCTTCCATTCATCTTCGTTCTTGTGCAAATCACCCAGTTCTCATCAACACTCGTGTTTTCCAAACTCTAAGAATCAAAATCTATGATTCTCTTCGATTCCGATCTTCAATTCAATGCTAATTTAAGGAACAAAATCAATCACACACCTCACGTACACTCGTGTTTCCCGTGAATAAGAACCAGAGCTTTGAATAACAATTATTGGAGTTAACAATAATACTCTATTTATGCACAAGAGGAAGAAGAAGATAAAATAATTTTCAGAGAGTTGCAGAGAGAGAGAGAGAGAAAACAAAACTAACTCAATTTCTAAATATCAAATTCTCAAATCTGTTACAAATGTAACTAACAAAATTTATATACATTAATCCAAATGAAACTCAAATAAAATGCAAACTCGAATGAAACTGAAATACAACAAACTTGAATTTGAATTAAATTTTATATATATATATATATATATATATATATATATATATATATATATATATATATATATATATATATATATATATATATATATATATATATATATATATATATATATATATATATATATATATATATATATATATATATAATTTAAATGAATATTACTATTTTTGATTTCAATGTCCATAATAAAACCATGGTCCTAAAGTCACAATACAATGATGACCCACATTGTAGAAAACTCTATGTTTGCCGAGTCAAATTTTATCTCATCTTAATTATATTTATAGCACCGTATAGCATATATATTCTCCCCTTAATCTCACCTTCTCCAACCAACATCCTCTGTATATTATTATTTCAGACTAACCTTCATAACTCCACTCACTAGTCACTATAATGGTAGAGACCTATAAGAAGAATCATGTTCATCTCATCAATGAATTAATCCAAGGAAAAGAGCTAGCAAAACAACTCAGTCATCATATGGTTTTATCATCCCCTGAAACCAATGAATTCTTGATTGACAAAATAATTTCAACCTATCAAAAAGCACTTAGTATGTTGAATGTAGGAGGAGAAACTAAACCCATCAATCATGAACACATCATAAACCATGAGTTTAAGCACAAAGCTCTAATCAAGAAAAGGTAATAAATGTCTTATTATTTATCTTATCATAGAACTTAGTAAATACACATTACCTTAATTCTTAGTTATAATAGTTGGATCGTTAGAATGTCAGCAGTTCATAATAATTTGAATTTGTGGGGTGCAGAAAGAGTATGCCAGGTGGAAAGAGCAAGTGAAGATTTGCACAAACACAGGATTATTTAAAGGGTCTTTAGATGATGAGTATAGCTGGAGAAAATATGGTCAAAAAGATATTCTTGGAACTAAATTTCCCAGGTTAGAACCTTTCAGTTTCCCGATTAAAAATCGGATATCCTCTACGCGCAATTACGTAGACTAATCTCTCGAACTGGAGAGGACCACAATAAGTTTCTCTCCCTTAAAAAAAATTTAACACTTCTGCGTGTTCAGAACAAAGTTCGAACCTAAGATCTTTGGTTAACTTGAAAGAGATCAATTATCATATCATCCAAATGCTATTGAGTTACTAGTTTCATTTAACTTCCTGTTTACGAATTAAAAAAATTTATAAAAAAATAATATGAAAAAAATCTAAAAACTAATAGTGGTTTGGATTGCAGAGGATATTACAGATGCACACATAGAAAAGAACAAGGATGTTTAGCAACAAAACAAATTCAAAGGTCAGATGAAGATCCAACAATAATTGAGGTTACTTACATAGGAAGACACACATGCTCTCAACCTACAAACTCAAGAAGCTAGTTCCACTTTGAAAGAAGAACATGATGAAACCAAAGAGGATATTTACCATTGGTTTTGTTTTCCTTCTCTATCAATTGGATCAGAAAATGAGACAATGATGGAAAGTTTTTCTGATGCATTCATATTTCCAAAAACTTCAGAATCAAGTTTTTTTGGTTTGTCAGAATACCATTTTGGGTATAATGCACAAACTTCAGAAACACTTGATTTGGATATCTTGCTACATAGAGGGAGTTTTGACACTGATTTCCCTTTCAACACACCTGAATAAATTTTCACCTCAATATTTAAGATAACTATAGTATTATATTACTTTAAAATAGTTTATAATTTTCACTTGAAAATTACATGTCAGATAAGCAGATGAACCCAAAAGGGATATGAAATGGGGGTCAACAAAACTATGTGACAAAGGATTTGTATATAAATATGATGCTAAAATGATATTGGATGATTGTATATAAATATGGGTCATCTTTAATCTTCAAACTTACAAGTTAAACTATATAAATAAGCTGAAAACAACATATAAACTATCTACTTAGTAAGTTGAAAACAACTTATGAAAATGTCATAAAGTGTTTTTATAAGTTCTCTGAAGATACAAACCTTGCAGCTTGCTTTGCAGGTCAAAAGATACAAACAGCAGCCACCAATAGTTGTGTTTAGTATAACTGTATCTAGCAAATTTTTTAGTGAATGAGCCAAACACACACAAGTCAGAATCCACGCATAAATTTAATCAGTCATCCAATTACAAATCTTGTTTTTTTTTTTATCACTAAATCTGATAATGTATCACTTGAGATTCATAGTGATAAATAACTAATAAAATTAATCTAAATATATCTTATATTTTGTACTAATGATATTTTTAGATTATTGTGGTTTTGCTTTCAAATAATTGGTAGGTTAACTTTGTTTAGGACTATTTAATACAAATTGTTATTGTTGTTGGTCTCTCACATCATTTTGTATTTAATCTTCAATTTTATAATAAGTGACACCAACCATAAGACAAATGATTTAAGTTTATAAGTGAGTTTCATGGAGTTTAAATGTAATGCCGACAATTTTTTTTTGAGATTATAATTTAAAGTTGTGGAAAGTAAATAGGCAAACAATCAATGGATTGTAATGTCCTCGCTTAATCACTTCACTCTTCCAGACCTTGTGCTTGCGGAACATGGACTAAAATGAACATGAAGTGCATGTGCTCTAAGAAAAGAAGCTAGAGAAGCGAGTCTGGCTGAACTGGGTCAACCAAAACTCGACCACTGAGATTGATCTTATCTGTGACCACAATCACTCTAGAGATGTAATTAGACACCTTTTCATTGTTCTTCATGCTGAAATTCTCATATTGCTTGCGTAGGGATTGCAACTTTACTTTCTTCACTGATGCGTCATCGCCTAACCCTACTTATGCTGGAGGACAATGGATAGAAAGCTCCAAATAGTGGTTAATGAGTTATTTCGTGAGAAGTCCGCTATAACAATTTTGTTAGTTCACCGTGAGAGTATAAGGATTAGACCATTCATACAAGGCATCATACATCAACAAGAGAGGATAAGGAGATTCTAATACACAACCTGATCGTCTTAATATTTCTGTTAAAACTCTTATTTTGTTTTTTATTCTAAAACCTGAAAACCCCCTAATTTATTATTTTTCCTTTATATTGTACAATTGTAGGCTTGTTCGAACATAATCCATGTGGATTCGATTTTTTATTACCGCAACATTATCGGTACACTTGTCGAGAAGTCATCAAGTTTTTGGCATTGTTGTCGGGGACTGTTGATTGTAACAGGGCAACACTTTGTGCAACGTATTTTATTTTTCTTAGTTTTCATTGCTTTTTGTTTATTTTTTTTATCATAGTGCTACTGAGGTATTTTCTGTTTGCGTATGCGCGTGATCATTATTACTACCATTTGATCTAAAAATTGGAAGAACTACATGTGCTCTAAGAAAAACAGCTAGAGAAGCGAGTCTCGATGAACTGGGTCAACTAAAAGTAGACCCACCAATACTTTCTTCGAATTTTGCAAAGGAAGATAACATGGAATCACTAGCACCCCTCACTATGGGGGATTATTGTAAACAGACTGATGAAGGACAGGTTTCTAGAGAGTTTGTACCGACAGACCCCGCTAACTTTGATAATAAGACTTTTATGCTTTCAGGTCTAAGAGACAATCCGTTCGACGGGAACGCTATCAGAGATCCACTGGCTCATCTTACACGCTTCTACGAAACTGCTTCGATATGCGAACCTGATGTTGTCACGGACAACCAGGTAAAACTACGATTGTTTTGTTTCTCACTCATTAGAAGGGCAAAAAATTGGTTACTATGTCTTCCAAATGGAACCATTCGAACATGGAAGGATCTAGAGGATAAGTTCTTGGAAAGATTTTTCATCACCAGCAAGTTTAGTGAGAGGAGAGATGAGATTGTCAATTTCAAGCAACAAGATACAGAGTCATTGTATGATTCTTGGGAGAGATTCAAGTTACTACTATGTAGATGCCCAAATCATAATATGAACAATATGGAGAAAATACAAAATTTCATTAAAGGCCTCAAGAGTCAGACACATATATTGCTAGATGCTTCCGCGAGTGACACAATTAGACAAATGACCGAACCACACATAAAGGACCTCGTCAAAAAAATGTGTATGAATGTGTATCGTTCTAAAAGTGAAAGGTCGGTTAAGCTTGAAACTAGTGGCACATCTAAATGTATGTTACCTTTTGACACTCATATTGCATTATTAGCTCAAATGGAATAGTTAAATAAGCAGTTAGCTAAAGGCTACTTAAATAAAGGTAACGTGAGCCAGGTACAATCACTTAAGTGTGACTTTTATGGAGGAGGACATGAAAATGAAATGTGTTGTTTGGAAGGGGTAAGTGAAGAGGCCAAATTTGCAAATTTTCAGAAGAACAACTCTCATTCCAATACCTACAATTTGGAATGGAAGGATCATCCAAATTTTCGTTGGAGAAACAACCAAAACCAAATTGGTAACCAAGCTATGCAACAAAACCAACAAGTTTCCAACTTCCAAAGGAAGCCCTCACAGTTGGAAGAAACTTTACAAAATTTCATCAAGGCCAATTAGAGTGGTTTGGAGTAGCCTAATAAGAATCATGAAATTTTGGCTAGAAACCATGAAACTTCAATTAAGAATTTGGAGACTCGGATTGGTCAATTATCTAGACAAATAGAAACTTTGCCTAGCTCAATTGAAGGATTCACCGGTAACACCATTGATAATCCAAAGAATAAAATATGTAAGGTTGTGGAGACAAATTTGGGTTGGTTACTAGAAAGGAAGAAGTAGAAAAAATGTAAAAGGATAAAATTGAGTAAAAGAAAGTTGAAATTGAAAAGGAGGAGAATGGAAACCAAAGTGACGAAGAGGAAAAATGAGTCACCCTTGATTACTTCATTGATAAAAATTATCCTTAGAAGAGAACAAAAGATCAAATTCTGAATGAATCAAATCCAACGTTACCAGATTATATAAAACTCCCATATCCCATAATTAAGAAGAAACTAGTACAAGAGGATGATGCAGGAATGTTTGAGAGATTTAAAGATATGCTTAAACAACTTCAGATAAGTCTTTCTTTTCATGAAATTTTAGAATTAATTCCCAAGATTGCTAAGTTTATGCAGGTATTGCTTAAAGGTGGAGATCAGAAGTTTACTCAAGAACACATGGCTGAAAGAGAGGAGGTGAGAGAAACGTCGAAAGTTCCACCAAAGATGAATGATCCAGGAGAATTCAACATTACTTGCATAATTGGGGGGATGAAAAATCTCACATGCTTTATGTGACATAAGATTGAGCATCAATGTCATGCCGCTGAGCAAATTTAAGGAATTGGAGATAGGGGAGATTGTATCGAGCAACATACTAACTTTGGACGACTCATTTGTGACTCGTCCTCTTGGTGTTGTACAAGATGTTCTAGTTCATCTCGATGGTTTGACCTTCCCTACATACTTTGTGGTAATTGATATAAAAAAATGATTCTGAAGGGTCGGTGATTCTCGGGCTCCCATTCTTTGCAATCAGGAAGACAAAAATAAATGTGGAGACCGGTGAGTCAATTTTGAAATTTAATAAGGAGAAGATGGTGTTTCATGCATATTAATGGATACCATATGTGAAGGATCTTGAGACATGCTATAAATTGAATGATAAAGGTAGTGAAGTGCCCAAAAAGATAAAAAAAAAGGACTTTTTACTACCGTGAGGTATCCCTTGCGTCTGATGTGTTTTGAGTATTGAGCGTCAAACTATTGACGTAAAAGAAGTGATGGACGGGAGGCAACCTATCAATCTTTAATCAGTTTTGTTTTGCAAAACTTATTTTATTTTTATTCAAGACCATCCTAAAAGAAACTAGCTACTCAAGAATAACCCAATCATGAAGATCTATATTATTCTTTAAAATAAAAATATTTGTAGCTATTTATGTTTTTTGTCCAGATTGCAAGTTCTAACTTTAGCATTGAGCAAATGATCCAAAAGATACTTGATCATCAAAATAGCAACTAGAAACTTAAAGGCGAAGAATGGAAAATAATCAACGAACTTATACTCAACCTACAGATACCTCATTTGGTAAGATTTGATCCAAATATTTCCATTGTTCACTTTTCTTTCTTTATGAGTGTATCCATACATTATTCTTTTACTGGTTTAATATATTATAGTTAAGTTATCAAGTTTGATTAACACACACTGAGGCAATTTTTTTTTGTTTATAACTTTGAGCCTTTGTAAACCATCCTTTAGTAGTATGATTATCCTTTGCTAAAGACTTTAAGCCTAAGCCTTTCTTTAGGTGACGTAGCCTTAAATTCTTAGCCATATTACTTGAAAGGTCTTTTCTTTCCACCCCCTCTTTGGAGTTAGGTAGAAATATTACTCTTAGAGTTTATGAAAAAGATTAAATTTGGGGTTGCTCTTGGAAGTGAGCAAAATTTTAAGTTTGAGATTGGGGTACTAGAGAATATGATACAAAATTTTAAAAAATTATTGTGAAAAAGAAGTGGAAAAAGTCATTTCTCCAAAAAAAAATGAATGAATGAGAAAAGAAAAAGAATGACACTGTAAGAAGGATCACAAATCTCCAGTACTAACAAAAAGTTATGATGAATGAAGGAGAACTAGGAACCTAACTCTAAAGGTTTAACCCGACTTTCCTAAATATATCCTACCCTACCATAAGTCAAGTTACAACCTAGAAAGCCTTCAAATGTGTGTGTTGTGATCTCTTTGATGAACTTTTTAGAATATAATCAAGCTAAGTTTAATTGATTTTGCATGTTAATTGAGTGATCACCCTATCCATTAAGTGAGTTATACTGAGCTGAAAGATAGGTTGATTACTCGTCAATGTTGAGTACGTTTTCTGAATTCGCCGGATAGAAGTTGGAAGCTATAACATGGTCAGGTAAAAGAAAAATTTAATTTGGTGATGTTCGATTATTATTGTGTGACTTGTTGTCTTTTGAAATATGCAGTTACAAATGAGTTACTTGAGGACAAGCAATAATTCAAGTTTGGGGTTATGGTGAAAGTCCGTCATTGCATATATTTAGTCAAAGAATCGGAGCAAAACAAGTGAAAGTCGATCAAATATGAGAAGGAATGATCAAATAATGAGGGAAAAATAGATAAGTGTGAAAATTGTGGACTTAGTGAAATTTTGAGTGAAAAAGGAGCAAAAAAAAGTGAAGCTTCGAAAATAATCACACCCACCATCGTATAGCATCGCACATGCGGTAGGACATTAAAAAATGCATCGCGCACATTACAGTGTATCGTGTGTACGATGGTCTCTTTTCTGTGTCTTTTTCTGACGCGATTTGGTCTATTCTGACGCCTTTAAAAGGGGAAATTCTTCATTTTCACAAAAGGGTTACGAAATTTGGCATTGGGAGCACAATTTTACAACATCAAAGGGTGATTTCGAGAGCATTGGAAGCCATTGGAGGCCAATCCTTCAAGGGAATTCATATGTTATTCTTCTTTACTTAATTGGTATTGTAATTTTAACTATGAGTAGCTAAGATCCTATAGGTTAGGTTGTGTGATGATGAACCTTATTCAATCTTGTTGGCATTATATGTTGGTTTAACTTTGTATGAATCCTTTGAATTATAATCTTATTCATTTGTTTTTTAATCTTAATTCTTTTTATTTGAGATATTCTGTTAATCTAATTTTAGTCACATAGGGATTACCAACCCTTAACTTATCTATTGGACATAGGGCAATTGTTCTACTTACGCTGGTTGAATAGGGATAGGTGACCCCGAGTAGTGGTCAGGGAATTAATATTTTGTACATCAACTAACCCTTCTTACACTGGAGGACTAGGGATAGAAAGCTTCGAGTAGTGGTTAGTGAGTTATTTCGCGAGGGATCGACTATAGTGATTTGTTAGTTCGCCGTGAGATTATAAGAATTAGACCATTCATAAAAGGTATCATGCATCAACAAGAGATGATAAGGGGATTCTAATACACAACCTAACCATCTTAATATTTATTTTAAAACTCTTATTTTGTTTTTTGTTCTGAAACCTGAAAACCCCTAATTTATTATTTTTCCTTTATATTGTACAATTGTTGGCTTGTGCGAACACAATCCCTGTGGATTCGATCTTTTATTACTGCGACACTATCGGTACACTTTCTGAGAAGTCATCACTCACCATACACCCTTTGTGAATTATTTCGTAGGAGAACGTGTCAAACCACATTTTTATGTGAAACCAATGAAACTCTCTCATTTAGTAATTGAAGTACTCGTGTTACTGGGGTTAACCCCATATCCTACAATAAAGGCATGCCTCACTTTAGTCCTTTATTTAGTATATCAAAATCCATGGGCATATAGCCGAGTTTGTAGGAATTATAACTGGCCTCTCCACTGAATCCTCTATCAGATGACTACGTCTATAAATACCCTATTAGGCAATTAGGTAGATTCATTCATTTTTGTCATATTAAAACTTAAATCCATCTTGTGATCAACATCACAAGTAGGGTAATATCTATTGTACTCACATCATGTACAATCATGATTCAACAAAGAGTGCATAAGCATTGCAAGGTGAGACATTGATGATGGTGAGTCTAACACAAGCAGAGAAGACTGAGATGGTGGATTAGATCAGAAGTTCCTTTATCTTGTGCCTTAGAGACAATTTTAAGGGAAGTTGTAAGGGATAAGATTGCACTGAAAATGTGGGTCAAGATGGAATCTATGTATACAACCAAGTCCTTGACCAATCAATTATAGTTGAAATAATAACCTTGCTCATTTGGGATGAGAGAGAACAAACCTGTTGTACAAAAATTAACAAAATTTTACAAAATTATCACTGACTTGCAAAATAATGAGGTGAAATTTGTTGCTAAGAATAAGAATATACTCTTGTTGATCTCATTACGTAGATACTTGGAGAACTTGAAATATACCCTAGGAGCGGTGGTCCTGGCGGGTTATGGGTCTTAGGTTGGTTTAATTTGATTTGCGGATTCGTTCGGTTATGGGTCGTCTTTTAGGCATGTTTGGAATTATTTTGTATTTTAACATTTATAAATATGTATCTCTATCACTTTTATTAGCTAAGAGAAGAATACAAATGTGAAAATATAAGAGTTTAACCTAAGACGGATGGGGTGAGTTAGGTCTTATGAAATTTTCTCGTTATTTTTCGTATGTTCTTATTCTTTAATTTTTAAAGAATAAAGTGTATGGACTTAGAACATTAATGCAGAAAAATAAAAGTGCATAAAAGTTAAAGAGATACAAGAAATTATACTAGTTCTCCTTATCAACCAATGATACATCTAGTTCCTTCACACCCCGTAAATGATTTTCACTGTGCTAGATATTTGTACAACCTTACTCCAAGACTCTCCTATAATATTCTAACACATACATACCAAATATATGGTGGAATTTGAATCAACCCAATTCAAAGGAACTTTTCCAACACAAACACCAAATACCTTGACGGACTTTGAATCTCCCCAAATTAAAGAACCTTTTTACAAAAAACAGAAATAACACCACTTCTTATTTGTAAACACCTTTAGAAAGTACACATGCTTTATTTACAAACTATGTCACCACACACTTGGTGAATAATTTTATAACAAAATGATATATTATGTACATATAATTTTGAATGCTTTCTAATGTTCTGAAATGTAAGATCACAGTGCCCGAGAGAGAGAGAGAGAGAGAGAGAGAGAGAGAGAGAGAGAGAGAGAGAGAGAGAGAGAGAGAGAGAGAGGTGTTTAGAAAATTTAGAGAGTTGGTGACACGTTTTTTACATTGGAAATTTTACTGGTTTACTTTTTCATGATTTTACAACAACAAAGTGATGGCTTCTTTTTCTGGTTAAATGAATGAAGTAATTTAAAGAAAAATAAATGTTGTAAATTAAATTGCACAACAATATATCATGGTTCCTCTTTCCAAACAAGAGTATTTCAGCCCCTTCACACCCCATGAGATATTTTAACTATTGTTAGATCTTTGTACAAACATATCACTAAGACTTCTCTTACAATCTTCTAATAACAACAAAGAGGCACATCACTTCCTTGATTTTCAAACACCAACAACTATGGTGGACTTTGAATCACCCCGATTCAAAGAACCTTTATAACAAAGAAAAACAACATTTCCTATTTGCAACTGTAATAAGTACAACACTTTCTTATAGATAAAGAATCACCACACACTTGATGAAAAATACAACAAATATATGAAATATTATACAAACAGACTTTGTACCAGACTTGATCAAATTGATATTTTTCTACTTTTCTTATATATGAAAATTCAATCTTCTCCTTCAATTAACAAATTAAGATGATATAAACATTTAAGTGCTCGATTGTTTTTTATAAACTTTATCACATATGAATGAAAATTATGTAGGAAAACGTTTTTCTATTAAATATTACATAAACTTAATAAAACATAAAATTATTCATGAAAGAGGTCATTTTGAATTTGAAAAATTCTCCTATTTATAATGAACCAAGTGCCTCTTATAAAATCAGAAACAATGGTTGAAAAATGTTTATATGATCAATTGTAATGTTTATGAAAAGGTTTTATGATCATTAGAGATGAAGAGGTGATGCATTGGTTCAAATTTTGTCACTTTGGTACATAGGTTAATTGATTGACATGTATAAGGTAATTGATTAACAATTCCTTAACGTTTAAAAAGTATGTGAAATACAATTAGGTTAATTGATTGGCTAAATAAGGGTAATCAATTTACTAGTTATGTTTGGAATGGTTAACCGATTATTTATATAGGGATAATCGATTGACCTAATGAAAAATCAAATTTTGCTTCAAATATAGAGATTGTTAATTGATCGACAATGTATGGTTAATTGATTAACCTGAATTAGACTTAGAAACGTTTCTAACTTAAAATGTCATTTTGAAAATAATGCATGCTTACAAATTTATGATTAATTCTTGAGCACATAAACCTTATAACAATAAAATTGCACCTTGTACCTTGGTTTATGATCCAATTCATTGAAATCCAAAAACTTATGCAAACTTGATTACTTGATTCCAATATTTTTCTTTTTTGATCTTTCATCTAAGACGACCTTTTGTCTTCATTAAAATCAAGTTAAAAAGCATGAACATGTCTTCTTCATAATCCCCCTCCTTTTGATGATGACAAAACACGTTGATGAGAAGTTTTTGCTTGATGCTTGAAATCTCCTCATATCTTGTATATCTTCCCCTATTTTGCAAATCTCCCCATACCTTTTGCAATATATACTATGATGTCTTTGATATCCTGAAAAACAATAAAAAAAAAATCATCTCTTCTCCCCCTTTTTGACATTATCAAAAAGAAAAAGATTAAAAATTAAAGGAGTATAATAATATAAGGGAAATGAAACATTAGAGATAAAGATACTTATCTTCTTCACAATACTAGCACGTGAAGTTAAAGTTGATGTTTCTTCAAAAATATTTCATTTAATAAAACTTTTTGAACTATCATATAATATATGGTCTTGTATCTTGAAAGATCAGTCTTTATTTGACAATGCTAACATATGATCTTCTAGTACCTACAAAAAAAATTAATAGTACTTTGGTACCCAATATTATTTAGATCCTCTTAGGTTAGATCCCTTCCTTACCCACACATACTGACCATAAGGAATACCATAATTTTTTTATGTAGCAAGTATTAGAAGTATGATATTTTGAATTACAATAAAAACAAGTAGGCTTATGAATATGATATGCATGAAAATTATTAGAATAGTTTCTTTTGTAAGAATTATTTCTAAAGTTAGAAGAATTTCTACCATAAGAATTATTTCTAACATCTGATCTTATGGGAGAATTTACAATATGCATTTTCTTTGGTTCCATGTTGTTAGAAGTAATGCATGCTTTGACAAAGATTGTCTTACTAGTACTTAGTTTATCAAAGTTAGAAAATCCAAGTCCGTTTTCACTGTTATCATACCTTTATGCCAAATGAGACCTTAGACAACGCTTTCAAATGCTATCTATTATGGCGTTGTTGTAGGTATAGACAATGCTTATTTTTAAGGCTTAATTGCAACTTTGGTCCCTCCTTTTATTTATTTATTGTATTTTGATTCCCCCATTTTAAAAACCATGGTTTTTGTCATTTTTTTAAAGTTTTTGTGTTGGATTTTAGTCCCCAAAATGGACCAAAATCCAACACAAAACTTAAAAAAGAGACCAAAGTTGTGATTTTTAAAAGGGGGGACCAAAATCTAAAAAAGACAAAATAGGGGGACCAAATTTGCAATTAAGTTTATTTTTAATGTATAAGCGTTGGCTTATATTCACTTTACGCAATAGCTTCTTTTAAAAGTGTTGGCGTAAATCCTCTTTAAGCAGCACTTTCTAATAAAAGCATTGAGGTAAGACATCATTAGGCAGTGCTTTTTAGCAATAGGCAGATCTTGCGATGATCTTTTATCTAATAAATGTAACCCTTCCAAAAGTTGGGGTTTGTTGCACGTATTAGGTCTAAAATTACTACGGTTATCGGAGTAGTAGATACCATCAAACAAACTAGATTTGATTTAATGAGCCATTCACATTTTCACATTCAGAATTAGTTCATTCTTACACATGCTTGGCTTAATCTTTGAGACAAACACATGAATACTGAAAGGATCAACCAGGTAACATCCACTAATGACTCTGCATATAATGTCAGTTTTGCACCTCCAAGGGGAGCAAAACATGCAAAAGAGCAAAGCCTAATTTAAAGCAACCATTAGTAAGGGACATAATGTAAATGATAGGCATCGCTTTATGCTAAAAGTGTCGGTGCAAGTCTTTTTAGACAATATTTTTTATGCTTTATGATAAAAGTGTTGGCGTAAGGCATCATTAGGTAGTGCTTTGTGATAAAAGCGTTGGTGTAAGTTATCGTTGGACAACACTTTCTACTATAATCGTTGTTCTATATATATACTTTAGGCAACACTTTTATTGATAAGCGTTGACTGAAACCATCTTTAAGCGACACTTATTTTTCTTGAGTCAAAGTCTGAGGAAAATTCTCCTGAAACATATAATTATAAAAAAAATACAAAGGGATTGAGAAATGAATACTAATATTTTTTCAACATCAAAATTGTGTTTAGATTTTCATAATCATAAACTAATAATGTACCGTGATCAATAAGAACCATGTTACACCAAAATATAATAAGAATCGTTTTTAATGTAATTTAAATTTGCATAAACTTCATAATTTCTTTTATTCAAATTTAAAAGTACATAATGGTATTTATGTTTATGTTCTTCAATGGCTGAATGAAAAAAAAATGTTATGTGGTGTAGAGTAGGGAATTCCTCCCATCTTTGGAACAGTTAATCATAAATACTATCTTTATAGTTAAGATTTTTATGACATAACGCAGTCTAACGATACCTTACACCAACACTTTTGTAAGAAATCACTGCCTAAAATTCACTTAAGCTAGCGCTTTTATAGAAGTGCTGGCGTAAGGTATCGTTAGGCAGCATTATATCATAAGAGCGCTACCATAAGTAAATGATAGGCGGTACTTTATGCTAAAAGCGTTGGCATAAGTCTCTTTAGACAATATTTTTTATGCTTTCTAATAAAAGTGTTGTCGTAAGGCATCATTAGGCAGTGCTATATAATAAAAACGTCGTTGTAATTTATCGTTAGACAACACTTTCTACTAAAAAGTGTTGTTCCATATATACTTTACACAACACTTTTATTGATAAGCACTGACTCAATCCATCTTAAAGCGACACTTATTACTTCTTGAGTTAAAGCTTGAGACAGATTCTCCTAAAATATATAATTATAAAATAATACAAAGAGATTGAGAAATGAATACTAATATTTTTTCTATATCAAAATTGTGTTTAAATTTTCATAATCATAAATTAATAATGTATCGTGATCAATAAGAATCATGTTATACCAAAATATAATAAGAAACATTTTTAAAATAATTTAAATTTGCATAAATTTGATAATCTATTTTTGTTGGAAATCCCCCATAATCTATGGAGAATTTCAATCAATCTTGATGAACAAGATTGTTATCACCCACACAATAATAATGAAAAGAAAAGAACTATGGAGAAAGAAAGAGTGTAAAGAACGATGAAGGAGAATAAGAATTAAATTATCCAGAGTTTCCCTCTGTCTACAAATTATGGAAAACTTCTTATTCACTTTGCAACTGCAAAATACTGTGAATACAATGTTATGAATGCTTTATTCACTTCATTACAAAAATAAGGGTTACTCCCTCTATTTATAGATTTAGGTTAACTTGGACCTCAAGCCAAAACCTAAAACTATAAAAACCCAAAATAGCTAACACTACTAAAATAGGCCTAAGTCAAAATTCTGTGTGAAGCAACATGCTTCGACACTTCGAGACACTAACACAACTCAACACACTATGTGGTTCGACACTTCCTTACTCTGTCGAGAAACTTGCTTTGACACAAGGAATTATAATTCAACACACCACCTAATTCATTGTGTCTAAGCTATCTACATTCATCATAGCTCTTAGTCTTCTGAACACTTCGACTTGCACTCCCTTTGTCATGATGTCTGCAATCTGATTCTCAGTTCTGCAGTGTTCCATTCATCTTTCCATTTGCTACCTTCTCTCAAAGATAATGGAACCTCATTTCGATGTGCTTGCTTCGACCATGTGCTATCATATTCTTCACCAGAAATATAGCTGACATGCTGACGATCCTCATGGTAATTGCTCCATGAATCTTCGATCAAATTCACCATCCACGTTCTTGACATGCACAAACAGAAGCAACTACGTGTTCTGCTTCACACAATGATAATTCCACAACTGGTTCTTTTCTCGAACTCCAAGCAATTGGTGCACCACTTAGCATAAATAAATAGCCAGTTGTGGATTTTCGATCCTCAGCATAACTACACAAACTTGAGTCAGTGAATTCCATTAATTTGCATTCTTTTCCTTCATTAGCAGCAGGAAACAAAACGCCATAGTCGAGAGTTCCTTTCAGATACCTTAGTATCCTCTTCGTCGCTGCTAGATGTGATACCTTTGACTTCTGCATGAACCTACTCACCATACCTACACTGTATGCTAAGTCAGGCCTTGCGTGACAAAGGTATCAGAATGACCTAATAAGTCTTCTATGTTGGGTTGGGTCGACATCATCTTCATCTGAATCTTTCGACAATTGTAATCTAGGCTCAGCTGGAGTCGAAGTTGGGTTGCAATCTTGCATCTCAAATCTCTTGAGTATTTCGCCTGCATACCTTCTTTGGTGCATCATCAAACCTCTACCACTCTTGTAGAATTCGGTGCCAAGGAAATATGAAATTTCACCCAGATCTGGAATTTCGAATTCCTTGTTGAGATCACCTTTGAAGTCTTCGATCTCCTTATTGCAGCTACCTGTTATCAACAGGTCATCGACATAGAGACATAATATAAGTAATTCACTCTTGCTTCTTCTTACATATACTCCATGTTCACTTGTGCACTTCACAAATTCCTTCTCCCTTAGAAAGCCATCTATCTTCTTGTTCCAAGCTCTTGGAGCTTGTTTAAGTCCGTAATGACTTTATGCAGCCTATACACTTTTGTTTCTTCGCCTTATTTGACAAATCCAGCTGGTTGTGCAACATAAACTTATTCTTCTAAGGGGCCATTAAGGAATGCACATTTCACATCCATCTGACACATCTTCCAGTTGTTCATGTTTGCTAGACCAACAACCAATCTAATTGTTTCTATCCTAGCAACAGGTGCAAAAACCTCATCGAAGTCGATTCCTTCTTTCTAAAGAAATCCTTTCGCCACAAGTCTCGCCTTGTGTCGAGTCACTTCTCCTCTAGGATTCAACTTCACCTTTTATACCCACTTCACATCGATTTCCTTCTTGTCTTGGGGAAATTCGACAAGTGACCAAGTGTTTTTGACTTTGATTGACTTTAGCTCTTCGTCCATTACTTTCATCCACTTCGAATCTTTCAATGCCTCAGCTGCATTGACAGGTTCGACATCTACGTAGAAAGCATAATGTACCAGCTCACCTTCTTCATTGACCATATCATCTGATGTAATCACACATTCTTGCAATCTTGCAGGCATGTGTCTTGTTCTTTGAGGTATGCTTGTGCTTGCTTCACCTCTCACTTCTTCTTGTCGACCTTCTCTTTTGACTTCACTAGCTGGTTCATCACAAAAGATTCTCACTGAATCTTTCTTGACATTCTCAGTCCAATCCCACTCCTTAAGCTCATTTATGATCACGTCCCTGTTGATCACCACTTCCTTATTCACTGGGTCGAATGACTTGTATCCTCCATTCAAATGATATCCTATCAGGATCATCTGACTCGACTTGTCATCAAGTTTTCTTCTCAACTGATCTAGCACATGTCTATGTGTTATAGATCCAAACACCCTTAGATGACTCAAGCTAGGCTTGACACCATACCAACATTCTTCTGCGTGATTCCTTCTAGCTTCTTCGTCGGACATCTATTCAAGATATATGTCGCAGTCGACACCGCTTCTCCCAATAATTCTTTGGGTAGATGCTTGCCTTTAAACATACTTCTAACCATATTCACAATGGTTTTATTCTTCCTTTATGCGACTCCATTCTACTGTGGAGTGTAGGGTGGCACCACCTCATGCACAATCCCTTCTTTCACACATAATGCATCGAAATCTTTCGACACATATTCTCCACCACCATCAGTCCTCAAAATCTTGATCTTTCGACCATAGATTTAAACTTGGCAAATACCTCAATCACTTCACTTTTCTTCTGGATCAGGTAAGACCATAATTTTTGACTGAAATCATCTGTGAATTTAACAAATTATTCGTTACCTCCAATCGAATCCACCTGGAGAGGTCCATATACATCATAGTATATGACTTCAAGAATTGCCTTCGACCTGCTTCCTGCATCCTTACTAAAGTTGTTCTTATGCTGCTTTTCCTGCACGCGTTCTTCACACACTTCGTTTGGAATGTCGATTTCTGATAATCCTGAAACCATATTTCTTCTCTTCAAATCTCTAATGTCTTTGAAATTGAGATGGCCAAGTCTATAATTCCATATTCATTCATCTCTGGTGGTTATTGTTGCAAAGCACTTATGCTCCATCACATTTAGTTCAATCTTGAAGGTTCTATTCTGAGACATTGGAGCCTTCAAGATCAACCTTCCATTGAGTCGAGAACTCTCATCATCTTGTCTTTGATCGATACTCTGTAGTTATTTTCGACTAACTTCCCCATGCTGAGAAAATTAATCTTCATGCTTGATATGTACAACACATTTGAAATTACTGACCTCTTGTCATCTTTCCTCATAACCAGAACATCACCAACACCTTCAGCTGCTAGAGTGTTGTCATTTGCAAATTTCATCATGTTCTTCATTGATGGATTTATGTTGACAAACCAATCTTTTCTTCCAGACATGTGTGATGAACATCCTGAGTCCAAGTACCACTGGTCCTTGAATCTCTCTTCACCTCTTGTTGTAACCATCAACAACATCTCTTCTTCTTCATGTTTCGCCAGCTTTGCATAAGTTTCTTGATTCTTCTGCTTTTTTTGACAATCAATAGAATGATAACCATACTTATGACAATTGTAACACTGAGTGTGACTCTTATTTGTCTTTTGACTACCATCTATTCCTCTACCTGCAACACCAACTCTTTGGTTGCCTTGGTTCCAGGGTTTTCTCTGATTCGACCAGTTTCCTTCTTGCTGATTTTGACTAGTTAAAATGTTGTAACCTCCTCTGCCTTTGTTGTCATTCCAGCTTCCTTTGCCTTTTCTTTCTTTTGCTGATTGAGCCTGCAAATCCATATCACTCTTCGACTTTCCTGCAGCTCTTTCAGCCATTCTTTGTTCATGAGATTCAAGCGTCCCTTGAAGCTCTTCCTTTGTCAATTTTGACAAATCTTTCGACTCTTTTATGGCTACTACCACGTGGTCGAATTTTGGAGCCAACGACCTCAAGATCTTTCCAACAACAGGTCTTGATGTCAACACTTCTCCACATACCTTGATTTGATTCACCAGTTTCGTAACCTTGGTGAAGAAATCAGTTATGCTTTCACTGTCTTCCATTTGAAGCAATTCATACGTTCTTTTGTGAGTTTGTAACCTCGCCTCCAAACGATTTCTCCAGAATTTCCAATGCTTCTTTTGCTGACTCTGTATCACTAACCTTTTCAAAGTTATCTGCATCAACACATTGATGGATTATAAAGAGAGCTTTATATTTTTTCTTCTTCAATTCTTTATGTGCAATATTTTCTTGATCCGTCGCGGCTTCTACAAGCGTTGCTACTCCTTCCTTCACAAGATCCCAAAGATCTTGATAACAGAACACAACCTTTATCTGCTTGCACCAATTCTCATAATTGTTTTTCTTGAGAATCTGAAGATTTGTTGGAAAATGCCTGTTTGGATGATTCGTTGTCATGGTGATTTTCTTCCCACAAATCGTTTAACCAGACTCTGATACCAGATGTTGGAAGTTCCCCACAACCTATGGAGAATTTTAATCAATCTTGATGAATAAGATCGTTATCACCCACACAATAACAATGAAAAGAAAAGAACAATGAAAAAAGAAAGAGTGTAAAGAACGATGAAGAAGGAGAAGAATTAAATTCTGCAGAGTTTCTCTTTGCCCACAAACTGTGGAAAACTTCTTATTTACTTTGCAACTGCAAAATACTGTGAATACAATGTTATGGATGCTCTATTCACTTCATTACAAAAATAAGGGTTACTCCCTCTGTTTATAGATTTAGGTTAACTTGAACCCCAAGCTAAAACACAAAACTATAAAAGTCAAAAATAGCTAACACTACTAAAATAGGCCTAAGTCGAAATTCTGTGTGAAGCAACATGCTTCAACACTTCGACACACTAACACAACTCAACACACTAGGTAATTCAACGCTTTCTTACTCTGTCAAACAACCTGCTTCGACATAAGAAATTATTTCAAAACTACATAATATTATTTATATTTCTATTCTTCAATGGCTGAATGAAAGAAATTGTTCTGTAGTGTAGAGTAGAGTATTCCTCTCATTTTTGGAACAATTAATCATGCATACCATCTTTATAGTTAATATTGGTTCATTTACATGATAATCGGTGTCTTTTTTTTCCTCCTAGGTTTCTTTGGTCTTTGATAACTAACTACCTGCAAAATAAATTCAACAACTCAATGGTAAATGTTCTATTTAAGCTTATATTGGTCTTGAAATAAGTTATGTATTCAGTTGGTTCGAAAGTAAATTCACCCAAAATTAAACTTTTTACATTAATATACTTTTAAATTTCAATCATGTATATACTTGCAAATATTACAGACATATACAAAAAATGATAACAACAAAATCTTCTAATAACAAAAAAAAAACACTAATATGATAAAGAAACACCAAAATTTAATAAGATAAAACTCACGTGTACATTAAAAAAAAATCATATAATTCTTAACTCAAATTCCCCCATGATACTAACAGATAAGTGATTGTCAAAAAGATATAGATATTCTAGCTTACTTCACTTCCCAATTCCCATGGTATGGTATGTGACCAGAAACTTGGTTGTGTGCTAAAATTTCCTGACAAATCTTGTTCATTATTCTTTTTTTTTTTTTGCAATTCATGAATTTGAGATATTAAATCTTGCAAAAAAAAATTCATTACTTGTGCAGTGCTAGGGTTTTTATTCTTTGCATGTTTATAAAAGTTTGTTGGAGTTACCCCATACCCCTTACCCCTCACATGATCAGAATACTCAGGAACATTTAACACTTTACTGATTATGTCCCTGCAGTTACGAGCTTGTAGCTTATATTGGGATAAAGACTGAGATAGATTCTCCTAAAATTCAGATGCATATGAAAAAGATAAGTGTGTTACCAAATATCATTTATGAGAGTTTGGTGCATTTAGTGGAAAAAGAATTCAATTAAATTTATAGAGAACATAAATATTATGTTAAAGCTTTTGGATTAATTAAATAAGTAGTGTTATACTTACACATTCCTCAAATACTTGTTGAACATTTTCGTTAACAGCTCCATCCTTACCAACACGAGCAGAGATCCACAGAACATGTTCCAGAATAGTTGTTTCTTCAAATCTCTACTTTTCTTAGTTTTCTAGCGATTACTAAATCTAACTCTGTAAACTTACACCATATTAATTGTCCAATTAAATTTTTTTTGAAGATAAATAATTATAAGTTTTGACTTAGAGATTAATTTACTAAATTTGTCTATTTTAGCATAGAACTGATGCACAAAGGAATTAGATATAACGACTTTTTGTTAAATAATCGTAATTTTGAAAAATCAATTTAGACCAAATAGACACATTTATCAACAGAGTTATATACAGGGGATTCAAAATAAGACTTGTTCATCTTTCTCATATGATAATTTGCAACATTCTATTTTTTTTTTCAAACAAACTTTCTATAAAATCCACAATTTTAATACTTTCTTACACTTTACAATTCTAAGAAAGTAATAAACCAAATCGTGCAAATCTAAACAATATATATATATATATATATATATATATATATATATATATATATATATATATATATATATATATATATATATATATATATATATATATATATATATATAGAGAGAGAGAGAGAGAGAGAGAGGGAGGGAGGGAGGGAGGGAGGGAGGGAGGGAGGGAGAGAGAGAGAGAGAGAGAGAGAGAGAGTACATTGGATGTATAATGGTTTGAAAATCTGTTCTCGCTAAGCCTACTCCATTCTCAAATGGTTGTCCATTGAAATTTTGTATTTCTTCAACTATGATTTTGACAAATATTATAGAGTTGTTTCATACAATCACAATCCAAATAATCTTGAAAATATAAATTTTTTTAACTGAATCCTTGTTGACTTGTACACAATATCTAACACTGAACTCTTTCAAAATTTTACTCGAAATCAACTTAAATCTTCTAGCTCCAAAAACGTTGCTCCAAGTTTCTATTATGCATAGATATTTAATCGATCCTACCAGTATCTTAAGTCTTAGCATTTATGAAGATGAGAAAAACTCCAACTTTTCTGTAGGCTTCCACACAGCTCTACCAAAGTAATTCTGAAGAGAAAACCCTCTTTTT
The DNA here is from genome assembly GCF_024323335.1 of Lathyrus oleraceus. Lineage (NCBI taxonomy): Eukaryota > Viridiplantae > Streptophyta > Magnoliopsida > Fabales > Fabaceae > Lathyrus > Lathyrus oleraceus. The sequence continues at coordinate 12,402,213 of NC_066581.1, forward strand.
TTGATGGATTTTTGAACCCTAACCAGAACCACAGAATTGCAAACCTCTGAAATCCTCAAGAAATATTCAAAGAAAGTGTTAATCACAATAACGATCCTCCTCACATATCTCACACCCTAAGATGAGAGCTAGATCCAAACAAAAATTAACGATGAAAGAGGTTGAAGATGAAAGACTTTGTTTGCAAAACTTAAAAGAAGATTTAAAACTCCTTTGAAAGTTGAGATAACAAGTGTTTTGTGAATTCTAAATCAAAAATGGATGAGTATGTTTTTCAACATTAAGAACATGTTTTGAGAAAAATGGTTTATGTATGTATTGAAGATCTAGTACAAAAATGAGAGAAAAATGTTATTTGATTTGAGTCATAAGCAAAGAGTATGAGACGAGTCAAGATACCAAGTGATTTGAATCAAGACTTGAGAACCAAGAAAAACTAACTCTATGATTCAAGTCATGAAAGCCTCTGATTCAAATCACATTTACATAACCAAAATTCACAAGTTTGTCAATGCATAAAAAACATGTAACACAAGACTAATTAGATAAAATAATAAAATATCAATTCATGCAAATAATACAAATATCAATCATATGTCTCAACAAATCAATAAAAGTTCATCTCATAAGACCAAATCAAAAGTAACTCAGTTACTCATATTAGAGAAATTTATATCAATAAGTTTACAAAATATTACATGAAACTTCGGATGGAATCTGATCTTCGGTGGCGAAAACATTTTTCCTTAAGATGCCATGCAATGTCTCTTCATTAGAAAATCTTCTCAAAACTTCCAACCATTGTGACATCGTCCCTTTTTCCTTTTAAACACGTCAGAAAGTAGCAATAATCGTGCCACGATACATTTCTTTTTTGCCGTGAATTTCTGCTTCAATGTTGGATCGTGCCACAAATATATTCCATCATGACACAATTTATTCTTTTAGGTGAGATCGTGGTATAATCTTGGATGTGAATTTTTCAAGGGTTACACTTAGATTTACTTCACAAATTTCTTCAAATTTCTTCCTTTTTCTAGATTTCTTCCACTTCTCTAATATTCCTCAAATTTCATTAAAACAAAGACATATTCTACTGATAATAACTCAAAACTCATGAGAATGCTTAATAAAATTACATGATGATAGTCAATCATCAGTGACTTTGAAAGTAGGGTCTCATTTTCCTTGTAGTAATCACCATTCCCAACACCAATCTCTCTATTTTTCGTATCACAACTTGACGCCTGTCATACCCAAATTTTTGCTCGCCCAAAGTTTTTCATCTATTCATATGCATCTCATTGGCATCACTACATAATGACCATTTTATTTGGTCATTAGGTATCTTTAGTATGCATAATTCAATAACAGAGAAAAGTCAACAACTTGACTTTTCATCTGATCATTTGTATGGTCAGATCATGCATTAAATGTCCAAATATGTCCGGTCTCATTTTTTCATTTTTACATTTTTATCATGTGATCTTTGGATTTAAGGCTTATGAGTTTTCACTTGAAGTTACAAATTCAACTTTGATGAAGACACTTAGGTCTCATCCATTAGTTCATACATATGCTTATCCATGGTTCATTATTGAGTTTTCTACCTACATTAATTTTGTGCAATTTTGTTAAAGCATGTCATTTTCATTCCATTCATGTGACATTTTCATTCCACCGCTTCTCCAGTCGGTTGGGGTTAGATTTCTGGTGGTGGCGTTTGTAGAATATGAGAGAAGATAGGGGATGAGGATTGAAGAGAGAGAGTTATGAGGGGGGAAATAAAGGTTTAGTAAAACATATATTCTTTTATATCCTTTCCATTGGACTTTGATCTGTGACATGTGGGCTTTCCTTGATCCCTTATATATATTGACTCAGGGAGTCAATTTATAGATCCAGTGTAGCTCGCATACCCTGGACATGGTGGACCTCATCATCTAACATATGGATTAATTGGCCAAACCACTTTTAAATGATCCTACACTTTCTTTTGAGTCACTCACTTGAATTTGATTTTGGGCCAACACCCCTTTTACTTCTTTCCATCCCTCTGTATGCTGAAGCAAGCGCCTTATAGGCTATCTTTTTTAAGTTTTTGGTCATTAAAGATAATTAGCTCTATTAATCATAATTAAGTAATTTAATTAGTTAATGTTACTTAATTAATTTCATTAATTAATCTGATTAATTATTTTTTAAATAAAACTATGGTTTACTTTTAAATTGAGATTATTTATCCTCTTGTTTAACTTTAGATTTTTGTGTGTAGCTTGACTGGTTATTGTTATTATTTATATTTCTTCACTTTTATCACCGCATCGTCCCCGTTTGATAAAAATACACCCCCATTCCTATGACGTGTTAATAACTTTATCGCTTTCATTTTTTTTCTTATTACTTTAGTTATTTGTTAATCAAGATAATGTAAGATGCATCATTTTCAAAAAAAAAGAACAAAAACATGCTCGATCCAACGTCGAGTATCTCTTCCGCCTAATTCAAACTCTTTTCACAATAAAGTTGAAACACTTGATCCAACGTCAAGTTGTTCGTTTTCAAACTCTTTTTTGTAATAAATAATTCGATTGAAAAAGGATTTTCTTCTTTTTTTTCCAAACTTTCATGTGATGGCCGCACTTAGCCTACCGTTTGAACATTCCTCAACCGCATCAAAACACTTTTAAATAACCTAATCAAATAAATTATTTTATGGACGAAAAAGGATTAGGGCGGAAGTAATTTTCTCCTCTTCTCCCCGAGTATTTGTGTGATAGCCGCATGATGACTAATCGTCATTGCATAAAATCAGTCGAAGAAACAAATCAAAACAAGTCGAAAAGGAGAAAAAATGAAGAAGAAATACCAAAGAATGAGGAAAAAATAGATAAGTGCGGAGAAATTAGACTTAGTAAAATATCAGGTGAAAAAGGGAACAAAAGTGTGCAGCCACTGGAATAGTCACGTGTAACATCGCGCGCGATAGGGACATAAAGGTTGCATCGCACACGCGATGCAAGTCATCACACGCGCGATGACTCCTTTTCTGGGCTTTTCTGACGCGTTCTGCTCCATTCTGAAGGCTATAAAAGGGGGTTTTCTGCACTTTCTCAAGGTTTACAAATTTTGGCATAGAGTGTACGATTTTGTAGTATCAGAAGTGGTTTTTGAAAGCATTTGGAGTCATTGGAGGCCAATAATTCAAGGGATCTTATATGTTATTCTCTTCAAGGAAGGCCTCCAAGCAAAGGTCCTAAATGGGATCCTCTAAGTCCAAGTGATTAAGTGTCTTTGGTCTTTTAATTTTATCATGTTTTGGTTGTTTTTGAATGATAACAATAATAAAGAACAATAGTAAAGTATGTATGATGAATTTGTATAATGGTATTGATGATGAATATGTATGTGGCATAATAAATAAAGAATGATAATAACAATGATAATACTAACAAAAGGTTAGTAGTGATCAAAGTTAAAACAAGTCAAAGTTAGGATTATGGACAAGTTTTGAGGATTATCTATCTCTAGGTCAATAGATTCAAAATATGGCGCATCGAGGGATAACTCATCATTGATGAAAAGTAAGGAAGATGATCAATGGATCAACTTACCCTAGATTTGCAACAATGAAAGTTGTTAAACCTCAAGTCCATCTATCAATAAATTGACAAATAGAAGACTATACAACCCAAAATTGATATATTGATTTTAATTGTTTTAGTTAACAAGTTATATTGTCCCAGATGAAATATTTACGAGTTATATGGTTAGTATAAACAAGATGCGACAATAACAAGTTAGAGAGTTAGTATGAATAGGTCAAAAATGATAAATGAAGTACATAAGGGTTAGTGGGTTAGTTTAAACAAACAAAGTGCACATGTATCAGATGAAATCAGGTTAACAAGATTGGACTTCAACCACAAGTCAAATGATCAAGTTGCTTGAAATAGGGACAACCTATCCATACTTCAAAGTATCATGGATGAACGCATGGTCATCTAATGGTAGGTTTGAAGTATATAAGGTTTTTACCAACCTTAAACCAAGCACATCATGACTTGAGTGATTTTCATTAGTCCTTCACTTCAAGATCTCATAAGTCCTTAAATAACTGCTCAAATGAAATAAATAAGGCCACTATTAAATTCTAGAGGCAAAAATAAAGGGGTTATTTTTCAACATTTTTTTAAAATAATAAAAATAAAGGGGCTAGATAATAAATCAAAAGAGAAAATAAAATGGAAAAATAAAATAAACAAAAATGACATAGAATGATAAAATATGGTCAGGGTGCATTCCTCAAGTTCGAACCCCTAACCTTGGGGTCATGGGGGAATCCATCCCCTCACTCACTGGACCAATGACCCAATTGTAAATAACGCTCTTCCAGTAAATAAAAAATAAAAATGATAAATAAAAGGGATTCACGCGTGAAACCGCCAACCATAGAATGACAACACAAACGTTTGAATTCAAAATAACGCGCCAACAGTCATCTTCAACCTTCAATCCCTCAAAATTAAAACTCAAAATCAGGTGTTTTAACCAGAATCAAGGGTCAAGCCATGTTGTATGATCCTAAACAAAGTTTTCTCCTCACTCAAGAGCCATTGATTGACTCTGAGTAAGGAGTTCTGGATCACGAACCAGATGAACAACATAAACCTAAATTAAAAATTAAATAATGAAAGTGGAATAATCAAAGCTCTAATGTTGGGTTAATGATCAGAAATAAATTTCGAGTCAAGTGGTAACTTATTTCATATATGGGGGTGAGTATTTCTACCTGATCAGAGTTTGCTAAGATGAGTTTTCCGAAGACTGAGCTTAGGTCAGTTGAAGCTCAGGGAGGGTTGGTTGAGTGTTTAGAAAGTTCAAGTGAAGTGTGTAGAGTGTTTATGGGCAAAGGTTTGTGGTTAAAAAGCTTTAAAATCAAAAACCTGGTGGTCTGTTAATGGTGATTTGGCTCAAATGTTCAGACTGTGATAGGGGCCTTTTTCAGCGTGATTTGGCATTGAGGCACTTTCACCTTTTTATAGGAAAGGTGTCTGGATGGTTTTAGGGGGAAAACTTGAACGTTTGGATAGAAATCACATGTGAGTGAGATGGTGGTTGGTGTTGACTTAGGGAACAATGCAACAGCTAGCTTTTGGGCTTGTTTGGACTGCAGGAAAGTTGGTCTTGGTCCCTAGCATGGATCTGGAACAACCAAAGGCCTTGAAACACCCTGCTGCAGAATCGGCTTTTTGCCATTTTGGGCAAAAAGTGATTTCTTGCACATGGGGCCGGGTTATTGGCTTCGAGGGGATTTGTCATGCATGCTGACCTTGATTCATGCCTCAATACCATTTGTGTTGTGTTTGTGTACAATTGGGACCAAGATAAATGAGTTTGGGAGCTGGACATGTTGATTTGCACATTCTGACTGATGTCGTCTGCCATTGCACATCAGGATGAACCTCCATGTTTGAACCAAGGCCAAACAAAATTGGCTTGTGCACTTTGCTTCAATTTTGGGTCATTTGTTCTTTGCCATGAACTTGATTGAATGCAAACAGAAACATGTCAAAAGGACTTGTGTTTTGGAAATGGCAACATGCCAAAGTAGGGGTCATGACATGATTTTTGGGCATGGTAGGCATGTTGGACCAGCTTGGCCAATAGCAAAATTGAACCACTTACTCAATGAATTAGGTCTTGGACCTTGAAACAAAGTTGGAGAGGAAGCTATTTAGGACATTTGGATCAAAGTGTAACATAAAAATATTGAAAAATGAAGAACTTATGGTCTTTGGAACTTCCCATAGGTCATTCTTGCCAAAATGTGACCAACCAACATGACCTAGTTTTAGGGTTTTTGTGATTTCTTGCTTTTCAAGACACAATGGTGGATGTTTTGACCTAAAATGAGCATATCATGATGGAAAATAAAGTTTGGGTCTTTGTGGAATGGTTTTAGGTCAAATTGGTGGGTGGATCAAGTCATGGAAAGTTGAAAAATCAAGTGTGAACCAACTACTTGCAACATGGATTGAATGGATGTTTAAATGGTTGATTTGGATTGTAATGGACATGAAATGATGTTGAATGAATGGTAGGGTGATTGGATGGTCAAAAACGATCAAGCTTAATGGTCAAGAAGCCCTAAAATTAGGGTTTCTTGAGCCACAAGTTTCATCAAGAACCATGGTCAGATGAATTAGGGTTTGAGTCTTAGGGGTCCAAATGAGATGTTTAAAGGTCACATTGGACATGAACAAACTTTGGATTTAAGGGGTCCTTGATGGCATGACCAATATCCATGGTGAATCATGACTTGTACAAGCCAAAAGATAGGTCAAGAGCTAGGGTTGGTCCTTGGGTGACTAGATGAATCTTGAGCTTTTTCAAAGGGGACTCACCACCCAAATTGAACTTGGGGAGTGAGTGAGATGTCTTGAATGATCCTCCAAACTTTGTGGGATACTTGAGGATGAGATTATGGTTAAGGTGGCTTGAGCACACCTCAACATGACCAGATGATCTTGGGGCCTTGCAGATGAATCTCATGCCTTGGACTTGTGGAGATTTGTGACCATTAAGTATAAATGCATATGAGATGATGTATATGATGTAAGCTTAGGTTTTAAGGTTTAAGAAAATGATGTGGGGTAGGGCAAATTTGAGGGTATGACAACAGTAATCGATTACCCCTGTTATGATATTCATGGTTTTTAGCCGATGTAACCGGTTACAATTACAAGTCCATAAATTTAATATTTTTTAGTTATTTGATGTTGTAACTTGTGTCCCAATTCACTTATATCACATTTAAATATCTTGGAGATATTATTATGATTGTTAATGAAAAATATTCCCACCCTCAATTCTCTCTCTCACTCTCAATTCCTCTGCACACTTAATTTTTCAATTATTCACTAATCTTATGATTCCAAATTTTAACCGTACGATGAAAATGGCCGTAATTGTTTTGTAACAAATATAAGTATCGCCCACATATTTAGAATCTTGAACTTGGTACCAACTTGATTAATTTGTATGATTTGTAGATAGCCAAGATTTAAATACACATAGGACAAATACAAGTTTGTGGTATGGCGTCGAACGCGAGTTTTTGCTCCAAATACCCCATATTCCAAAAAAAATTCCTGAAATGCCCTGATTTGGAAAAAAATTCCCAGATTGCCCCCTTTTTCTCTTGGGCCTCGTCACTTCAAGTGACGAGGGGGTGCTGAAAGTTATTTTGCGTCATGTGCTCGTCATTTGGTTTGACGAGGGGGTGCATAAAATATTTTTGCCACATGGGCTCGTCACTTGAAGTGACGAGCTGGTAAAGGAAAATTTTTTTTTTTTGTTTTTGTTTTATATACTATATTAAATTGTAATTATAATTAATATAATTGTTTTTTAAATATTAATTCTATATTTAATTAATATAAATGATTTAATTAAAAATAATAATAATTTATTTATAAAAAAATATTTAAAATAAATAATAAATAATTTATAATAAATATTAAATAGTAAATAATAATAATTATTATTATAATAATAATTTGTGATATTGTTATTTTTGAAATGTTATTAATAAAAATGAATAATTTTTAGAATATTAATAATAGAAATAGTTGGTGTTTTATATATTAATAATAAAATTGTTATTTTTCCCTCCATAATGTAAATCTTTTTTTGGGAATGATATTTTTCCCGCTAAAAAGTTTTTTTGTTTTCACTGTCTCGGCCAATGATTTGCCGAGTATTCACTTATTAATTTTTGTATAAGTAGTAGAACTGGTAGAAATGAAACTCACACCACCAAATCCTTTCTTTAGTTCATAATGTCTGTTTGTGGTCTTGTATTTTATGGACACGGTGAAAAAATGAGTGTTTGCCTTGATCCGCAATGGAATTTCAGAACACTGATTTCTGCCATCCACACTGGCTTCCGACAGTTGGGCGGGCGTCGTATGAAGGTGAGGAAAGTAGAGTATCGTTGTCCATACATAACGTTGACTGATGCAAGCCCCGATGGTACGTACATGTATTACCTGGATCGTATAGAAAATGATGAAGATGTCCAATGTATGTTTTCGGCACATAGTGGTGAAGTTAGTAGAGGAGTTGAAGGTCCACTTGTGTTGGTTGTTGTTGTTGATTAGTTTTTTAATTACCAGTTGTGTTGATTGTTGTTGTTGATTAGTTTTTTAATTACCAGTTGTGTTGATTGTTGTTGTTGATTAGTTTTTTAATTACCAGTTGTGTTGATTGTTGTTGTTGTTTAGTTAATGTGGTCGTACTTTGTAACCAGAAGCCTTTGATTATCAAATATGTATTTCATAAATGTTTGTTCCCAAAAGACATTAGAAATACAAAATGGTTTAAATAAATAAATAAACATAGTCATCTGAACGAATATTTAAAACAACAAGATAATCATCTGGAAGGTCGTTGGGATGATCCTGCAACATTAGGACATTTCCTACGCATGTGTCCTATTTCGCGACAAATTCCACACCTTCTCTTCTCCTTCTCAACGTCGTCCATCTCGGTTCTAATCCTGGTGCTGTTTGGGCGCCCTTTCTTCCTCCTTCTCATAGAGTCGTCGTGGCAAAGAGTATATCCTTCATATTGTGGCCAATTCTCCTCATGGGGAAGTCCAAGGAAACTCTCCTGATAGACCTTGAAGACGTTACGAATTTTGAAGACGTCTGGAATGTGAATGGAATAGTCCTGGCGTATGCTCGAACATGCCGCGATTACATGAGAGCAAGGTAAGTGAAATGCCTGAAATTTCCCACAGTCACATTGTTGTTTCCTTAGATCAACGCTGAACGTTCCGGTTGGTCGACCGTCGTTATGATTAATCTTCTCTTGGACCATGAAATAAAATCTCTCTCGGTCGAACTGCATGACGTTATGCGTGTTAGCTTTGATGACTTCCTCAGTCATCCCCTTGTTGCAGTTATCAGTGAAAACCTGCCCAGAGGCTAACATTTTTGTCCACTGATGGCCTCTTCTACCAAATAGTGATCCTAAACGATAGTACGTAGATTTGACCAACGCAGTGATTGGAAGGTTCCGGGTTTCTTTCAACACGGCGTTCATTGCTTCTGCTAGGTTAGTTGTCATGTGACCCCAGCGTTGCCCTCCGTCAAATGCCCTTGCCCACTTCTCGCGAGGGATGTTGTCTATCCATGATAAAGCGTTGTTGTTTGTTCTTCGGATTTCCCCCCGGTAGTAGTTAAACGTTGCCTCTGTTAATGCATAACCCATGTTAACAACCATTTTCCGCAGATCCTTGTCTTTAATCTCCCGCATGAAGTTTTGCGCGATATGTCTGATGCAATAGACGTGTGATGAAGGAGGAAACTGCCATCCATTTTCTGGGTTGTTGTATGCACTCTTTATTGATTCATGCCTGTCTGATATTAGGCATAGGTTTGCTTGGGGGGTAACATGCATTCTCAAATTCTTAAGAAAGAAACTCCAGGCTTCCTTTGTTTCACTTTCAACCAATGCGAACGCTATCGGAAATATGTTTCCGTTCCCATCCTGTGCCACAGCCATCAGCAGAGTCCCTCTGTACTTGCCATACAACCAAGTTCCATCAACCTGCACAATTGGTTTACAATACGCGAAGCCACGTATACATGGTCTAAACGCCCAAAACAGACGATGAAATATCCTTTGGTCACCCAAGTATGAACCATCATTTGAAATCACAGGTAGGGTTTGTAATTCTATAATGGTACCTGGAAGATATGTTTTCATTACCAGTATCCACTGCGGAAGATCGTTGTAAGATGTCTCCCAATTTCCATAGAGCGACTCAATCGCCTTACACTTTGCAATCCATGCCTTTTTGTATGATATGATATACCGGTATTTCTCAACAACATGAGCAATGATAACCTTCACCTTAAGAGAAGCGTCCCGATTTACAAGCTCCATTATGCTCTTGCTAATCATCTCTGAACTGAGTTTTGTATGGTCTTGTGACATGGAAGTTGTTGTGCACGTATGAGGCCCACTAGACTTACCAACTCTCCACCTTGAGTTGCCCTTGCGCAAAGAGACCCTGCATTTGAAATTGCATGTTGCATTTCTACATTTGATGACAAAACGTACACTGTCAGATTTAACCACAGAGAAATCTAGACTACGTTTTATATGCCATTGTCGCAACGCCAGAAGACAGTCTTCCTTATCTTCATACTCTATGCCCTCCTCAATTTCGTCAGAGTTGTGAGTTGGTATGGAACTGCCGAAAACGGAGCTTGGTTCGGCATCATCCAAACTTATATTTTGCATGTGCGCAGGTGGATTGTACAAACTAATTGGTTGCACTCTTAGTGCAATAGCCGGTGTGTCTAATATTTCCTCATTGCCATCGTCATCGCTACCACCGAAAAGATCTTCAAATCGAACCTCCTCAAGATCATCCTCACTATTCTCGCCCACCTCTTCATTTGGTATGAAAGGTTCATTATTTTGAGTCGGCTCTTCGTCAATGGCTTGACTCATTCCATAGTCGTGTGACTGTACAGATTGCGTTGGATAGAAGTGAGACGGTTGTTCCTCAACATTGCCAATCGGTTGTTCTTCGGGAATATCACCTAGACGAACATATATCTCAATGCTGGGTAATTTAGATAATGTTACATGACATTGAAACATCGACCTGACATCTTCGTCGGTCTTAATCGGTGTCATTATGTGAAAGACGGTATTACCATCTCCATTAAATAATGGTTGACGATAAATGATGTCTTCAACATAACGTTGCAACTTCTTTTCAATACGGTCTTTTAAATGGAAATAGTCGGAGTTGATGTGGATCTTGAACCTAGTTACATTCGTATTGCAAAATGAGAATCCCTCATTTGAACATGTGAATAGTGATCCTTCGGAATGGATAGAAACAACTAAGTTTCTTTGAGCCATGGATGTGTAAATTTCTTTGATTTTGTGTAATTGTAAGTTGAGAATTTGAGTTGATGAATGTAAATGAGGTAGTAGTAGTATTTATAGGAAAAATCAATTTGAATAATGAGGTAGTAGTAAGTTGATGAATGTAAGTTGAGAATTTGGTATACATAATAAAACAAAAACCAAGTCACATGCTGAGAGAGGGGAAACGCGTGGATTTGAATTGCATGTGATACCTCGCCATTCCATTTACCGAGCCAATGAAGACTAACGCATGCACTCGCCATTCCATTTGGCGAGCCAATGAAGACCACGCATGCACTCGCCATTCCATTTGGCGAGTTGATGAAGAAGTACTCAGAACTCGTCAATCAAAGTGACGAGGACAAGGTACACGAATTTTTCAAAATTTTTTCCTTCTGCATGGGAATCACACAGGGGAATCCGATTCCATTTTTTGCATGCATGCCATACATTTACATGCAAGGGTCTAATCCCTACATTTACTACATTTTCTCCATTCAATTGTCTAATCATACACTTACTACATATTTTTATTATTATTTAACCAATATAAATATCCAATACTTCTACATTTCTTACTCACCAATATCCAATACTACATTTTCTATTACAAACATTTTCACTTCACCAATTTCTATTACTCTCTTCAATTACTACACTTCATTTGAAGATGTCTTTCTTATGGATGGGCGAATCACACCGGGGAACGGCGGCAAACATTGCCGAATACGTAAGTTTCATTGAAATATTCTTTTTTATTATCGTTTTTTAGTATCCTTTTTTATTTTCGTTCTTTATTAGACCAAATATTCATTACTGTTATTTATTTTAATTTCAGCAAGATGGAAATTTTCGGGTTCATTCGCATTCATATATTCAACCAAGTCCGGTTATTATACCGTACTTGGAGCTAGCTGGTTTTGCGAATGTGGCAAAAATTACAAGTCTAAAAGTAGACTCTAAACTCATTGTGGCGTTGTTAGAGAGATGGAGACCGGAGACACATACATTTCATTTACCAACCGGTGAATGTACCATCACATTAGAGGATGTGAGCATGTTATTCGGTCTCCGAATCCATGGAAAAGCTGTCAATGGGCCAACAAACGTAACAAATGACGTTTACATGGAATATTTGGGAATCCAACCAACCGCCTCGGATAAAAATGGGGCTTCTATCAAAATTGTTTGGCTAGAAGCAGTATTAACGCAACTAAAAAATAACCCTAACCCGTCCGAGGCAGAAAATATTTTACATGCAAAAATTTATATTTTACTTTTAATTGCTACTTTTTTAATGCCAGATAAAAGTCATAATTTGTTGCATTCTTCTTGGATACCTTTAGTAGGAGACCTTGAAAAATGTAATTCATACAGTTGGGGTTCTGCTTGTTTGGCTACATTATATAGACATATGTGCAAGGCGGCCCATAGAGGAGTAAAGAGCATAGGAGGATGTGTGGTATTACTATCTGTATGGGCATTCACACGCATACCCTTGATAGCCCCAGTTAGTAACGAGGTTCCATCATTTCCTTATGCATTAAGGTGACGATTTACTTTTAAATCCAATTTAAATTTATTCAAATTATTTATACATCACTTTAACGTATTTTTTTCATTTTTTTTAATATGCAAGATGGTGCAAACGAGGTATGAATTATCGAACTAATCCTCGACATCATTTACAAGGGTACCGTGTTGCAATAGAACACATGGAAGAAAAAGATGTAAGAATGATTATTTATAATATTTAACTTATTTAAATTTATTATATACATTATAATATTTATTATAATATTAAACTTATTTAAATTTATTGTATACATTCTAATATTATATTTCTTTTAACAGTTTATTTGGAGGCCGTACATACAATATCCAGTGCCTGATCATAATGACAGCCGAGTCTGGAGTGCAACAACATACATCGTATGTTTCTATACCGTTGAGATGCATCAGACGGATCGAGTCAAACTCCAATTTGGATTTGAACAACAAATACCGTCTCCGCCAAGATGTCTAAGTGAACACCATAACATGACTATGGTCAAAGCTTGGGACACCCATTGGCAAGATTTAAATAAAGAAGAGCTGAAAGAATGGAAAAGAAGAAGGCATTTGGTGTTACAAGGAAACTCTGTCAATGGTGAGTCTAAGCCGGATAGACAATACATGAATTGGTTTTTATCAATTCCTTTTATGCACGTTGCTCCGACACAATTTTTGGATGATCCCCGTCAACGTGTAGCTTCCGCAACCCAACACACAACCCAACACACAACATCACCCCCACAACAATATAACCAACCATCCTCCTCAGCTCAACCAACATACCAACAACATAACCAACCATCCTCCTCAGCTCAACCAACATACCAACACATCCAGACCACCCAACAACACACCTTTTATTCCACTTCAACCCAACACCATAATCCCCAAACTCCAATCCCTCCAACACACTACTTTTACAACCAACAATATCAACAACAACCCAACCTACGCCCACCCATACAATACACTCCAATTCCTCAACCCAACTTCGAATACTCAAACCCTCATTCTCAACCCCAACCTTCTAACACATACAACCCTGATGATGTGTATTATCCTCCTATCCAAAACAACCCACCCCAAACCTACACACAAACCACACATTCACTACCCAACTTTGAGCTCACCGATGACCATTTAATGAGTATGCCTTCTTTTGGCGTTCAAGAACTCGACGTTATGGATATGCCTCCTAACACATCACAACAACGTCAAAGTCAACAACAACAAGAAAACGCCCTTGATGAATTGTCTTCCGACTCATCTCCGTCTCCTGCAAGACAAAGACAAGAAGACTTGGGCAAGGGAAAACGAAAAAAAGTTGGCACAAGATGTGGCACAGGCGGTCATTATAGATAAAATGTATTGCTTCCATTGTATCAATAAAATGTATTTCTTCCAATATATCAATAAAATGTATTTGCTTTCATTATATCAATTAATCATTTTTATTATTAATATTTCACAATTAATAATATCACAATTTTTTAATTATCAATAAAAAATATAATTATTTTCAATTTATTTAAATCAATTAAAAATTATCACAATTACATAAATATTAAAGAATTAAATAATAAACTATTTAATAAACTATTCAATATTAAAGAATTAAAGAATTAAAAAAAGGATATTAATTATTATTATTCAATTAAAGAAATAAATAATTAACAAAAACTATTCAATTAAAAACTATTCAATATTAAAGAATTAAAGAATTAAAAAAAATTATATTAATTATTATTAGTATTTAATAAACTATTTAAAATATTAAAGAATTAAAGAATTAAAGAATTAAAATAAACTATTAAATTAAAGAAATAAACTAAATAATTACAGAATTAAAAAAAATTACTTTCTGCACATGCTCGTCACTTGAAGTGACGAGCCAATGAAACCAAAAATATTTCGTCTACACCCTCGTCATTCCATTTGACGAGACCAAATTGCATAAAAGCTTTTAGCACCCCCTCGTCACTTGGAGTGACGAGGCCAAACTTAAAAAGGGGGTACTCTGGGAATATTTTTTCAAAATGGGGTATAGTGGGAAAAAAAAATCAAAAAGGGGGCAAGGCAGGAATATACTCGTCGAACGCATTCGGTGCTCTTGGACACAAACACCACTAACTAATGGACATCACACTTTGGATTTAACCTAAACCCATTAAGTTGTTATCGTAATCATTTTAACTTAAATAATTAGAGTTTCATATAATACGACATTTGTCAAACCAAATTCGTTCCAATTTTTATTGCACGCCATTGGTAAGCGTCAATCACCTCAACCTCATTATGGCGCCATGAATATTATTGTTCATTGGGTCCCTCATCTTTTTGCCTAGTGCCACGGTCCTTGTCATTCTATATAGAGGTAACTGTATTAAAATAAACTTAACTATTAAATAATTAATATATTTGTTTATAATAAATTTTGACATAAGATCACATATCACATTCGTCTTAATTTTTTTTTTTAAAATTCTATAAATTAAATCATAATATAATTATGACAAAAAAAAATATTTTATCAAAACTTAATTATAATAAATATTTTATAAAATTTTATTTCATTATATTAATATTTATTTAATATTTCGTCTGCATGCTATCTATATTCATCTAATATTTTGACAATTTTATTAATGTACATAAATTAAGAAGAAAATAGTACAAACAAGATGTTCTTATTGCAACTAATATTGAACAATACAAGCTAGTACTAATACTTAATAATTTAATTTGTCAAAGTGGAAATGTTGTTGCCATTGCTCCATTTGAGAGCCAACTTAGAGATGATTTTTGTGGAAGTTCCATTTTCACCCACAGTTTTTGCAGCAGCCTCTTTAAGATCCTTCATTTTATAACGAAGCTTCTTCCCTTCTTCACCTTCCATCAAACACTTGACAACACTAGCAATTTCTTGTCTCTCAACCAAACCATTCTCATTAACAATTGGTCTCAACCCAACCTTAACATCCTCGGTTAATATAACAGCATTCATTTTTTGTTCAGCGTAGAGTGGCCAAACAACCAAAGGCACCCCATTCACAACACTCTCAAGAATAGAATTCCAACCACAATGAGTCAAAAACCCACCGGTTGACCCATGAGCCAAAACCTGTGGCTGTGGGGCCCATGATGAAACAACTAAACCTCTCCCTTTAGTTCTTTCTAGAAAACCCTTTGGTAGAAAATCAAAAGGATCAGAATCTGTTTCAGCACTGAAATAAGAAGCATTTGCAACTTTATCATTTGGGCTTCTAACTACCCATAAAAACCGTTGCTCGCTCTTTTCTAAACCAATTGCTAACTCAGTTATCTGATTACTCGAGAGGGTCCCACCACTTCCAAAAGACACAAATAAAACACTCCCGTGTGGCTGATTATCTAACCACTTTAAACACTCTGAACCGTTTGGACCGGTTTGAGCGACTTCTCTATTAACTAACGGTCCAACCGGGTAAAGAACTGGTTTCACTTTCCCCGGTTCTTCTTTTTGTAACTCCTTGATAGGACCCGGTTCGAGCTCAAGAAAACTGTTTTCAATAATCCCATCTGCTTCGATGTATCTTTTCGCGTTACGAAGAACACTTCTGTAAGCGTCGTTTTTCCGATCCTGAAGCGGGTCTAGTAAATCTTTACCGTGAACCGGAATACAACCGGGGATTTTTAAAGGTTCAGTGAGTTCTCTATACTCGCTGTGAACCTCTTGGTCTAACCGTGGAAGATAAAGAAAAAGAGAAAGAGACATGGTGGTTGAAGGGAAGAAAATATATTTAGGGACGTTGAATTCGTCGGCGACGTCGAAAGCGTCGGTGCCGAAAAGATCGACGAGAACGGCGGTGATAGTATGAGAAACGGAGAGTGAATGAAAGGTTTCACGAAGAGAAGGAAGAGAACGGAGGACAGCGAGGGAGATGTATGTTTCAATCTTGGTGTTTGGTGGAAGATCAGTGAACGAAACCGGTGGAAGGAAAGTATGTGAAATGGAATTCGGAAGAGATTGAAGAACTGTGATTTGTGCTTTTGAAGGTGGACCTTCGGTAGGGATGAGGAAGATGATTTCAAGGTTTTGATGAAGAGAGATTCGTTTGGCGAATTCAATCATCGGGATGAGATGTCCCATGCCTGGGGATGGTAGCATCACCACCATAGGTGGTTTTGGTAATGGTGCCGGTGCCGGTGCCCGTGCCGGTGCTGTAACCGTTTCTTGTTTTGGAGCTTCCATGAAATGAAATTGAAATTCAGATGGAAATGCAAATGCGAATGAAATGAAAGAAGGTTGTTATGTTATTGTTGAGAGAATGAGGAAGAAGGGAATGTTTATATATAGAGAGAGTCAGTTGGGTGGGGGTCTGTAAAGGAGGCAGAGAGTTTATTAATGATTGATTGGTGCTCAGTGGCAGCTAGCTAGCGCTTGAATTTCAGTGAACGACGTTTTATTCATTTTTCTTTTCTATAATTCTGCTAATGGTATTGCTTTTAATAATGCATTACTCTATGGAAAATATTATATTTATTGTTTAAGGTTCTTTATAGATTTATTTATTGAAAACCTTAAATAATTTACGGAAACTGTGAGTAACTAATTTATTTAAGAAAAATAATTAATTTTATTAATATTTCTCACTTAATAATCTCTCTGATTCTTACTATAAAAATAATTTACTTTTTATATACATTGCACTATTACATTGTATTTGAATTTGATCCATATATACCTTACGGAAGCGGTTAGTAACTAATTTATTTAAGTTACTGAAACTAATTAGTTTCCCATTGAAACTAATCATATATTACTTTTTAAAAATTTATTTTCCAAATTTAGAAACTAATGGATTCATATTTTGTATTTAAACTTTTATCTTAAGACTACTTTTTTTTACTGGAATTTATGGAAACTGTTAGTAACTAATTTATTTAAGAAAGTTTTTTAATTTTATTAATTAGTTTTCCCATTAATATTTCTTACTTAATAATCTCTAGTTCTTATTATAAAAAAACAATTTACTTTTTATATACATTACATTATCAATTTATCAATGTATTTATAATAATTTATTATAAATTAGAAAATCTAGAAACGAGTATCTTTTTATTTAGTTTTATAAATTAAGAAAGTTGAAATGAGTGGATGAGTTGGGTATTTTTGTTTTATTGTTGGGTGTTGGGTAGTGTAAAGGAGGGCATTATGGGTTTGAGAGTAAGGTTAAACTTGTTGGGAGTAAGTAGAAATGGATTGATAGGAATATTAGTATAATAATGTAATGGAGAGTTTATATTGATAGACAATGTTATCTAGAAGGAAAACGATGAGTAATTGTGTGGGGACGGATCTAGCAATAAAGGAATGATGTCAATTCATACGTAAGGCTTATGCCATAAACACACGAATGAATTTCTTTTTCTTTTCTTACTACGTGCATTTCAGTTATATGTTATTTCTTTTTCTTTTATTACTACGTGCATTTCAGTTATATGTTATAGACCACGCGTTTTAATTATTGCCTTCCCTTTCAACAAAACTGGAATGGAAAAAAGGATTTGTATGTCGGGGTTAGTTGAAGGAACTTTCTGAACATAGGCGGCATCACGGCCGGCAGAGTTTGAAATAATCATCAATTAAACATAGGCGGCTTACCTTGGTAGTGAGCTATTAGCAATCAAAATTCAACATTTGCTTGTGTTGTGGATGGTATCAAAGCAACTAATAATTTCTTTTAATCAATGTAGTTAAAATCAGATCCAACATTGAAACAATGTAGTAAAAAGTTTCATGTTTAAAGGTTGAGTCAAAATCCGATCGGAGTTTCATTGATGATATTTGTTGTGATATAATTCTAGTTGTTTAATACAAACTCAAAGTTAATTAGGGATTAGAGTTTGTTATTTAATATATATGTTAGTTGATATAAATAGACATATTTGTAATTCAGTTTGTATATTCATAATTCAATTTCAACAATCTTTATTCTTCATTCTCTCTCTCTTTCTCTCCTTACTAAAGTGTTTCACGCATTATCTAGAACTCCAGTTAGATTCTTGATCGTATTTTCAATAGTCACGCGTCGGTGATCGTGTTTTGGGGATCGCGGGTTGTTCATCATTCGCTGCAAAGATGAATGGTACTAGTGGCATTCGGAATTCTCTTACAATTCTTGATGGCAAAAATGGAACCATTGGAGCAAGTAGATGAAGTCCTTGTTCGACTTTCAGGAAATCTTAGAAGTGGTTACTAATGGCGTCCTTGAGCTTGCTGAGAATTCTTGTCAAAGAAGAAAGACTACAAGGTCGTTCATGAAATCAAAGAAGAAAGACTACAAGGTCGCGTATTGCATTCAATCACCGTTAGATTCGATGAATTTCGACAAGATCTCTCATGTTTAATCGTCGAATGAGGTATGAGATATTCTTGTCAAGTACTATGAAGGAGGTGACAAAGTCAAAGTTGTCAAATTGCAGACTTTGCGACAGCAGTGTGAATTGTTGTAGATGGGAGAAGATGAAAAGATTGCAGGTTATGTGTCGAAGGTGCAAAATTTCGTCTATCTCATGAAGGACTGTGGGGAAACCCTAACCGATAAGATGATAGTTGAAAAGGTAATGCGTACGTTGACGTCTCACTTTGATCACATTAACGTAGCTACTCAAGAATCCAACAATCTTGAAACCCTGAAATTGGAAGATTTGGTTGGTTCGTTGGAGTCGCATGAGATTAGGATTGTCGAAAGGAAAGGGGTTCAAGATTCGATACAAGCACTGCAGACTCAGGCTTGGAAGAAGCATGGTGGTTCTGACAAGTTCAAAGTCAAGGGAGACAAGACTCATAGCAAGAAGTCTTGGTCAAACCCTCAAAAGAATAAGGTCGACGATGGGGCTTTTGAATCCTCGAAAATAGGAGAAGAAAACCCCTATCAGAAAGACAAAGAGAAAAAAGGTGTGCAGTGCTATAATTGTGAAAAATGGGGTCACTTGACTAAGAATTGTTGGTAGAAGAAAGGCAAGACTGAATAAGCAAACCTTTGCACGCCAAGATTCGGATGATTATGAAGATATGGTGGTTATGACTGTAGTTGCAGATGAGCATGTCGATACCAAGATATGGTTCCTTAATTCGGGTTGCTCGAATCACATGACTAGTCGAAAAGTGTGGTTAGCAGATTTCAACTCGTCGAAGAAGAGCAAGGTCAAACTTGCTGATAATAGCTCGTTTCAAGTAGAAAGTACTGATGACATAGTTATTCATAGGAGTAATGGAGGAAAAGCTATGATCAAAGATGTACTTTATGTACTTGGAATGACGTGCAATATGTTAAGTGTTGGACAACTGGCTGAAAAAGGTTTCTCAGTGATTATGAAAGATGGAGCCTTGGAACTGTTCGACACTCAGAATAATTTGGTCTTGAAATCTCCTTTGTCAAAGAATAGGACATTCAAGACCATGATCAGTTCGACTGAAGTACAATGTCTAAAAACTGTTATCGGCCACAAGCATAGTTGGTTGTGGCATTTGAGGTTTGGACATTTGAACTTTTAATGACTCAATCAACTGATTACTCAAGATATCGTGATTGGTATACCAAGTCTTAAGACGCACGATAAACTCTGTGAAGGTTTCTTAGTAGGAAAGCAATCCATAAAGTCTTTTGTTTCGACTATGACAATGAGATCCTCTTGCATACTAGAAGTAGTATATTCAGACGTATGTCGCCCGCTTGAGGAGCATACCATTGGTGGAAACAGGTAGTTTGTCTCATTTGTCGATGAGTATAGTGGAAATATTTGGATCTACGTGATCACGAGAAATGACAGAGTATTTGAAATCTTTAAGAGATTCAAAATACTTGTCGAAAACTAGAGTGAAGAATTCTGTGTAAAACATGGTATTGATCAAAGATGTAACTGCTCCTTATACATCAAAGATGTTTGAAAAATTATGTGCAGAACATGGTATTGATCATAAGGTAACCGCTCCTTATACGCCTCAACATAATGGAATAGAAGAAAGAAGAAACAAGACCATATTCGAAATGGCAAGATACATGCTGAAGTAGAAGAATTTGCCAAAATCCTTATGGGGTGAAGTTGTTTCCACTGCTGTTTATATTTTGAATAGGTGCCCTACTAAGAAGCTGAAGAACAAGGTTCCTAAAGAAGTGTGGAGTGGAAAATGACCATCAGTGAGACATCTGAAGGTGTTTGGCTCTATTTGTTACAAGCATGTTCCTGATGTGAGAAGAAGGAAGCTTGATGATAGGTGTGAACCTATGATTCTGGTAGGATATCACAAAACTGGAGCATACAGCCTATTCAATCCAGTCAACGAGAAGATCGTGATGAGTCGAGATATTATTATTGATAAAAATTATGTATGGGATTGGAATTCTGGTGACCCAATTAACAAGTCATTGATGATCTATAGCGTCGACGAAGAAACCGATGAAGTCGAAGTAGAAGCAATTATAGATATTCCAATCGAAGCAGTTGTTGACATTCCCAACACAGTCAAAGTCGAAGAGGGTATGGTTAGAACAAGAGAGAGACCTCAAAGAACTAGAGTTCGTCCAACAATACTTCAAGACTACGAAGTGACTGATGATGATGAAGTCGCTCTAGATGGAGAATTATTTTATTTTGCTTTACCTGCAAGATGCTGAACCAATTAATTATAGTGAGGCTTTAAAGGATATGAAGTGGAAGTCTTATGTGTTCAAAGAGTTACAAGCAATCGAAATAAACAACACATGGGAGTTTGTCGATATGCCGACGCATACAAAAGCTATCAAAGTGAAGTGGGTTTTAAAGCTGAAGCACAATGTTGATGGGTCGATAGCAAGACATAAGGCGAGATTGGTAGCTTGAGGATTTCTTCAGAGAGCAGGACTCGACTACTATGAAGTATATGCACTTGTCGCAAGATTGGAGACTTGTTAGATTGGTTGTAGCCTTGACATGCTATTATACCTCAATTTTGTCCTACCTAAGTTGCATTTTATTTTCTCTTTTCATCTACATTAACATGACCATTGCAATTGGTATTTTTTTTTCATCAGTCAAAAGTTCATCTACATATATCTAATAAAGCCAAAGGTCAAGGGTTTGATTTTGTAACCTTGATCAAACATAAACTTTCATCTGCATCACTCATTAGTTTGCTTTTGAAGAAGGTCAAAGTTAAAGTTTGACTTTGACCATTGACTTTCTTCAAATAGTTATTTATATTTGTTTTTATATTTTATTAGTTTAGTGTCATGCATTCACATTTTTAGTTGATAATAAAGAGCATTCTTTCATTTAATAAAGTTAGTTTTCTTTTCATTACTTGTTGAGGTACCCTTTTAATACAAAGAGCACATTTAGTCTTTATGTATCTCGTATATCTATTTTGCATCCAAAGACATGTTATTAAGCTTGTTTTGCATTAATTGTATACTTTGCATTTTACTAATTGATGCTAATTGTATACTTTGCATTTTATTATTTACATGGTATAACCCAAATAATACAAAATGTTATAATGAGGAGTTTGTCTTATTCATCTCATAACGAATATTACAAAAAATAAAAAGAAGGAGGAAATAGAATTTGTTTGTTGCAACAAGTCTTCAGGTGCTTTCCATACCCTTCCTCATGCATACATCATCATCATTCACAATTGACCTCATCATGGTCAAACCTGCAGAATAAAAGAAGCATCATTTAGCAAAAAAAAAAGTGTACATCATCAATACAAGACATATATGGTGCATATATACATGGAAGTAGCAAACATAAAAACTCAAGCAAAAGAAGTCAGCAAGCCATATGTCACACCCCAATTTTGGCCCTGAATCACCAATTTAACACATTCGTCATAGTCGTTGCATCTTTACATATCATAACATGAATTCCATACCGCATAGTGCCTAGAATATCAGTCGAAATAAATTTTTCGGATCTATAGGCAAACCGGTTGAACTAATCGACGGATGTCCGTCAAATCAGTGGACGAATGTTTTTAAAATCAAGCTTCCAGACATCAACTTTATTAATCTACGTTTCACATAGTTTAATCTGGTATGTTTGATTTATTTTTCAGCTAATTTTTCGGCCACTTTTTGATCAGCTCGAGCCTGTTTAACCGGTCAAAATTTATTTCAAAATTAAAAGAAACGCTGTATTTTTCCAATAAGTTTATTTCGCACTGATCATTTTGGTACATTCATTTTAATTTTTCAAGCACTTTTGCGCCCGACTTTTATTCATTTTAAGTTCGTTTATTTTTATCTTTTAATCAAAATGTTCGAAATAAATTATTAGATTTTTCTATATTTTTGTTTCGAGTTAATTTTAATTATTTAGAATAATATAATTTTGTTTAATTCAATTTATTTTTAACTGACTTTTACATTAATAAGTTAATCAAAGGACATTGTGGACATATTAAAAAATAGAAAACCCTAGCACATGTAGTATATATAATGTTGCATAGGAACCGAGACCGAGGACAAAAACCCAAGCGGCGCCCCATAATCACAAATGGGATTCCCTCTCTCCAATTAAAAAAGGAAACCGTAAAAAGGTTTTCTTCAAAAAGTTTCAGTAACATTTTCACCTACCTTTCTTCATAAACCTTGATGTGATCCATACATTTTTCTTCTGGTTGCAACAGAAGCACCACATCTCAAACTACCAAAACTATTGTTCACAAACCATACACATATTTCTCCATTTTACCATAACTCTAACTTAACACAACTACCTTGCCACTTCCATTATACACTACAATAACACAAAACTAAACTTACAAAAATTACATTCCACCAACTTCTAACCTCACTCTATCACTCATTTTTCAATGTAAAAAATAAAAGGAATAATAGCAAGTGAAGAGTGAAATCGTAAAAGATTCTTCTCCTTCATTCACACAAGCCTTAACTTTTTCACACTCACTTCAGTTTTTGCCGCCCACCTCATTTCCACCATCACCACCACTGTGTATCATCACACAACAACCTTGTTCATTAACAAAATACTCACAATATTCCACTAAACTCATAAACCTCATTGTCTTTCTCACCAAACCATACATATAAAACAACATAACTCTTCTTTTAAAAAAAAGTTTTTTGTTATAGTGAAAAAACAACTTGTTCAATACTAACCTCATTCACAACAACTTAGCAAACCGCCGCCAGAAGAATCCGCCCACCGCGAGAGAGATTTCGGTCACCGCCACTACACAACAGCTTCGACGCGAACCGCTCCATCTTTCCATGGAGTTTTCGTATCTTCCATCCGTGACCCATGCTTTCCGGTAACCTTTTTTTTACTTTGATGTTTGTGGCATTCTTTATTTGTATGTGGTATTTAATATGAAATAGAAGAAGAAGATGTTTGTTTTGTTTGAGTTAAATTGGAGCCGTTGAGTTGAGAAGAAAAGAGAGCATTATGCTGCTACTGCATATTTGTGCAAGAGAGAGAAGGGATTGTTATGTTTCATTATTTCTTTTTTATTCTCAATGCCACGTGTCACAAGATGGTTGGACATTTTTTTTTTGAATTTTGAAAAAAAAACTCTTCCTCTTTATTTTCAAATATTCCGCCCATGACTCCCTTATTTCTCTCTTACGTCATATTTATTTACTTATTTATTTATTTATTTATTTTATCCACTTGTTTCTTTCATTATTTTATTTTCTTATCTTTATTTTCTTTTAAGTAGGATTTAAGTATGTTTGAGTTGGGTTTTAGGCCAAATTAGATTTTGTTGATCACACCCCATGTTCATTCATGCACCCTTATGTGTTTTATTTTTTGTTTTTATTTTATTTTTACTTACAATCTTTTTATCTTTTGACTAATCTAAATTAGTAGTTTAGATGATTAGTTGGTTATTAGACTTAATTAATTGTTTGCCTTTTGATAATGAAATCTAAATGTTTAATCAATTTCATTTGTGTTTAGTCGATCAATTAGGTAATTTCTTTATTTATGTCCATATTATCTCGCATGTAAATAATTATATTTGATCTCACTAGCGTTTTATTTTTAAAATAAAATTCAATTTTGCTACAAATTAAAGACCCATTTCAAAATAAATAAAGTTCATTTTCGACTATTTCACAAATCAATTCAAATAATTTTTTTAAACTAAATTTGAAGAAAAAGATTACCATGGATGGAATATCCAGTCGTAATCCCGAATATTAGGCCCAATCTGTAAGAGCTTGCAAACCGTAAGTATTCGTCTTCTCTTCAAAGCACTCCAATATTCAAATCATTTTCATAAGTGAATCTGAAGAAAAAGATTACCCTGGATGGAATATCCAGTCGTAATCCCGAATATTAGGCCCAAGTATTAAGAGCTTGCAAGTCATAAGTATTCGTCTTCTCTTCAAAACACTCCAATTTTCAAATCATTTTCATAAGTGAATCTGAATAAAAAGATTATCCTGGATGGAATATCCAGTCGTAGTCCCGAATATTAGGCCCAAGTTGTAAGAGCTTGCAAGCTGTAAGTATTCGTCTTCTCTTCAAAACACTCTAATATTCAAATCATTTTCATAAGTGAATCTGAAGAAAAAGATTACCCTGGATGGAATACCCAGTCGTAGTCCCGAATATTAGGCCCAAGTTATAAGAGCTTGTAAGCCATATGTATTCGTCTTCTCCTCAAAATTCTCCAATATTCAAATCTTTTTCTCAATAAAATATGAAGAAAAAGATTACCCTGGATGGAATATCCAGTCATAATCCCGAATATTAGACCCAAGTTGTAAGAGCTTGTAAGTCATATGTATTCGTCTTCTCCTCTAAAACACTTGTAAATATTCAAACTATTTTTCCAATAAAATTGAAAGAAATAGATTACCTGGATGAAAGGTCCAGACGTAGTCCTGAGTATTAGACCCAAGTTGTAAGACTTTGCAAGTCATAAATACTCGTCTTTCAAGCCCAAAAATAAATTCAACCAATCAAACTCTATTTTCACCGTCGTGCGATTGATCAGAACAACCCTTTTAATAAACGATTGACATATTGTCTTAAGATGATGCAAAGCAATGCTTCGGCCATAATTGTTGAGTTGAGATAAGTGACGTTTTTCCGAATGTTGATTTGTAAATCCATTTGATGTGTGGTATACGTCCGCTCCTCATCTCTTTTGGGTAAAATAATGTTTCCCGTTGATTAGTACAAGATAGCTTTCGCTAAAATCAACCAACAAACAAACATTTTCTACCCAGAACTATGTAAGCCTTGAATTCTCTATTGCACCTGGAGATACGTAGGAGCAGGATTCGCAAATCTTGTCAGGCCCATTAATAAAAAACTTAGGTTTAGTCCTCATCGTTGTAAAATCCAAAAACATTCTTTTCTCTTTTATTCTTTCTTTCCCACCTAATAACTCGAGAAGCCTAATATTTCAAACTAACACTAATGCGCAAAACTAACCTAATGGTTCTCGTTGAGTACAACGGACGTGAGGGGTGTTAATACCTTCCCCTTGTGTAATCGACTCCCGAACCCTGATATTGGTTGCGACAACCATAATCATTGTCGTTCTTTCTTGGGTTTTATCAATATTTCCCCTTTCCTTTTTAGGAATAAATAAAGTTCGGCGGCGACTCTGTTTAGTCCATCATGCGAGCGTGTGATTGCGCTTCGCTAAGTCGTGTTCTCATTTTTTCGAGGTGCGACAGATGGAGACTCTGCTGGGGATAACTCCCTAAGTGAGTCAAGCCTAGTTAGGTCGTTTGTGTGCGTTTGTTTGTTTACTTGTGTGGCTTTTCTTTCTTACTTTTGCTATCTTTATTGTCATATTGATATATCTGTTGTATTGGTTCCATTATGCTTTGGTACTTAGATACTCTGATTGTAAACCTTGTGGGAAAGACTTTTTACCCAATTCTCGAGTAAAAACATAAGATAGGACGAGGTTGAGTAGTGCGGTTCCACAAGATGAATTTCTCATTGGGTCAGTGCGAGAACCTTACTTAGAGTAGATCCCTGGGAGGATGTTATCGCTCGACAAGTAAGTTACCGTAAGCTTCAATATTTTCATTAGGATTTATAACTCTAAGGACCATTTGTAGAACCTTAATCATGTGACCAAATAGGAAATATGATTGCATAGTATGGGTCCGCGAAATTAATTTCTCGTTGGGTCGATGCGAGAACCTCACTTAGAGTAGATTCTTTAGATGGAGTTGATGCCTGACAAGTAAGTTGCCACAGGAAACAAACAGTCTAATGGATCCATGACTCTAGGAACTTTTTTTGAAACCCTAGATCATACCCGGTGAGAACCTATTCTTGGAAAGCCATCAGATTCATCAGTACCACAGACTTTTGAACTTGTGTATTGAAAAAAAACAAATATACATGTCTTGCATTTCATTCATTCATATTCCATTGCATCTGCATCTCATCAAAATGCATGTCATTTTCCATACAAAATACAAAAAAAAACTCATCCATCCTTTGTCCATGATCAACAAAGTGATTCCCGACACGCGTTTAGAACAAAGAACCATGTCTCAGGTGATGATGGACGAGCTACGGAAAAGTCAAGAAGCATTGAAGGAGGAACTCAATCTTTTGAAGAGCCAAATGGGATGGGTCGTGGAAACTCTGCAAGCTTTATTGAGAAAAGAGGTTCATCCCATACCCATTGCGGTAACGGAGGGAGCTAGTGCTCCACATCTATCTGGTGTTACCCCAAGTCAAGGGCAATTCTATGTGGCAACTCCTCATCTACCAGCATATGGCCCTCCCTCAGGATGTCATCATCAACATCTTCTGGATATTCCTCCTCAAAATCACGGAAGTCAGGTTCGGAACAAAAATAAGAATCAGAACAAGGGGAACAAAGATCACAACAACCCGATTCCGATGCCATATAGCAAGCTCTACCCCCAGCTGATCCAGAATGCTTTGGTGACCCCTCGAGCTCTCACACCTACATCACCATACCTGCCATGGTACAATCCAAATGCAACATGAGAATTCCATAAAGGGGCAGTGGGACATGATCTAGATTCTTGCTTAGCGCTGAAAGCCTTGGTACGAGAATTAATTAGTCTTTAGTTCTTGTACCAAGGCTTTCAGCGCTAAGCAAGGTCAAGTGTGGATACCATACTGGAACAATGGGGAACTCCATCGAGGAATGCAAGAGTTTTAAGCTCAAGCTGCAAAGATTGATTGATAAAAGGTCACCAACACTCATGGAGGAAGGCTCAGGTACATATATCTTGATTTCTGGGTCTGGTAATGAGAAAGGCAAAGGACCCCTGAAACCCCTCAAGGTTTTGTACCACAAGGAAGAGGTCAGGGATGTGGCTAACGAGATATCATTGTTTCCCGGTAAGAGCATTGAGATATCACCTTGGATTTCCAATGTCACGACCCATGCCAACAGAAGCAAAGGAGAAGTGAGTAGTGGATCCAAGAGGGTTACGTCCAACGATGAGATTGAAGGAAAATAATTTGAAGATCGTCGTGCCAATGTCAAAAAGCTTCTTGATCCCAACCTTCACGTGGCTGAAAATGAGCAGTTAGCAATGCCCAAAGTGCTATACAACAACCACTACCTTTTGGTCTTCATTACCAACAATCCTAGTTTGCTTCTCATCCAAAGCAACAAGCCCAAGGCCCGAGATATCGAAATCAGCATAGGCCTCAGAATAACTTGGAAAGAAGAAATGATCCTCGTCATCCAATCCTCATGACATATAGCCAACTTCTACAGCCTCTGATTCAAAACTCGTTGGTGGTTCCCAAGTCTCTTAAGACGGTTCCACAACCTTACCCACCCGGGTATGACCCAAATGTGAAATGTGGATATCATGTCGGATCAGAAGGGCACTCAACTGAAGACTGCAACGCTTTCAAAGCCAAAGTACAACAACGGGTTGACAGCAGGTACATAGCCTTTCAAGAAGGAAGCTTGGTGGTGAACGTCAACCTATCTCCCAGATAAGTGCGAAGACCTCAAGGGGTGTCTCCCGAAGTTAATGGATCAAGTTTAAAGAAGTCAATTCCCTAAAGCTGGAAATCATTTGGTTGTTTCAGCATTTCTTTTGCAATGTCCTTGCACGTTGATTGTTAGTTTCTTTTAAGCATTGTTGTTTTCTTTGAATTGGTAAGATTAATGAAATGTTTATGCATCTTTTGAATTAATCCATTTGTATTCACTCGTTTTTCATTTATCCACCAATAATGTGGCAGTCAACACCTTTTAAAAAACAGAAAAAGCCCGCTAAGTCAAACACCACAAAAAAATGACTTAGCCAAAAATCAGGGCATCCCAATGGAACGAAAGCTTCAATGAAGTGGTCCATACAAAATTAGGGATAAAGAAAAACAAAAAAGAGGTCCTCAAATTCTCAACAAAATAAAGCAAAATAAGGTGACTTCCATTTCAAGAAAATTCTTCTTGAATCCTCATTACACCTTCGAACCCTCTTGAAAGTCGAACGCGTGTATCGAATTAACTGAATGTAGGAATTGGAGATCATCAAGAAGAAGGGGTGGGTTAAAATTAAATTTGAGCCTTATATCCCTTTGTTTTAAAAAAATGTGAATCAGGCCAAATTACAACCCTTAAAAGACCTAATTGAGGCATGGTTTATTCTAAAAGCATACTACAACAAGGTTGTGTTAACCTGACTCCACGAAGATCTTTGTTAATCATTTGTATCGATCACATCATCTTCCACCTTTTGAATGACTAGATCATCATTGTGTTCTTATCAATGACCCGTTCATTGCATTTCACCCGTTCATATCAATAAATTTTGATTTCAAATTTTTGCATAAACACTGCATTAAAATTACCATTTTTGAATGAACAATCTTATTTGCGAGTCAGCACTTAGCATTAAAGAAATTCCAACAATATACAGTTGAGGAACTTGATAAAGTGAAAGATGTCCAGTTAGGGAAAATCACTTTGAGTATCAGTCAATCCGAGCCAATCACCCTGAGGTTCAGTTAGCCAAGAGTAATTTGCTTCAAGACTCAGACTGGGACAAGCCACCTCAGAAGCCCATTGAGTCCAACTAGCCGAGGACAATCAATCAGAAGTCTACATTCTAGGTTTTGGTTAATCAGGGTCAGATCACTACGGTATTCAAACATTGGGGAAAGCCATCTCAAGATCGTCTCATATCGAGTTGTTTCAAACTCACTTTCAAGGTGAACATTTTCAAAGACCTAACAAACTGGGGCAAGATGAGCCACGAAGGGGCAGAACCTCTTTCTTCATGCTTTCAAATCGCTCAAACGCCATACGTCAACAACTATTGAGTTTAAGACGAGTGCCCGAAAATTATGCTAGCACGATTCATTAATCCTTCAAAAGGATCCCATTGGCTAAGTTGTGGTTGTCAAGCTTGATAGAATTCTTCTTTGATAACATCTATCATAAAATATTTGGTTGAGTTCTTGGTGTTGAGGAAACATGACCTCCATAAAAGCCTTTACGAACTCCCAGTCCACTCAAGTGTCAACATTTTCATATCATGATCATTCATATATCATGCATAAAAACAAATTCAAATCATGCATAGCCAAAATGTACTTCGCGCTCATTTTGCATTGATCCAGGTCTTGTTGTTGATCCTATATCCTTTGACCTCTAATCCTAGTTTGTCTTTGGTGCCCTTAAACCATCATCCGATTTTCGCTGTCATTTTCAAGTCCAACTCAGTTGGCACCTATCAAATTTTTTCCCCTGAGGTTCAATTCCTTTTTGGATTATCTGATGGATTTTCGGATTACTCCTTTGTTTATTGATGTGTTTCCAAAATTTTATCTGATGCATTCTCGAATATGTCTGTCTTGTATTCTGATGTATTTCCAGAATTTTATCTGATGTATTCTCGAATGTGTCTGTCTTGTTTTGTGATGTATTTCCGGAATTTGTTTTATTTACACGAGGTATTATCGAATGTGTCTGTTATCTGATGTATTTCCAGAATATCACTTGTAATTCTTATGCATTTCTAGAATTCGTTTCTTTTACTCTCTGGTGAGTTCCCGGACATGTCATTATTGTTCTGACGTACTTCCAGAACCTCTATGTCATTCCCTGGAATTATTTCAAGACTCATTGGTGTCTCCTAAAATTCAGTTACTACTAGGCATTATTCTAGGCTCAGTTGATACAAGAGCTCATTTTAAACCCAATTGTAGTTGGCATCATTGTCACTCCGTTTGTAAATACAATTGTAATTAGAATCTGAAGTTTGGTTGTCGCCAACATCATTTCAAGTCCAGTTGTTGTTGGCAAACTCTGTTATAGCCGGTATTTATTTTGCTAATGCCCTCGGTCAAGTCCAATTGTTGTTGGCACCTATCTGTTCAAAGTTGGTTGTAATCCATTGCTTACAGTCAAAGTCCAATTGTTATTGGAAAAATCCGTTAAAAGTTGGTTGTAATCCATTGCTTACGGTCAATGTCCAAGTGTTATTGGCAAAATCCGTTAGAAGTTGGTTGTAATCCATTGTTTACGATCAATGTCCAAGTGTTGTTGGCAAAATTCGTTAAAAGTTGGTTGTAATCCATTGCTTACGGTCAAAGTTTGATTGTTGTTGGCAAAATTCGTTAAAAGTTGGTTGTAATCCATTGCTTATGGTCAAAGTTTGATTGTTGTTTGCAAAATCCGTTAAAAGTTGGTTGTAATCCATTGCTTACGGTCAAAGTCCAATTTTTGTTGGCACGTACAGAGAGTTCATTACCCTGTCTTTCCTGATGGTTCCGTGAAAGTCATGTATGACTCATCATCTTGAAGAATTCCCAGAAGCTTGGAAGTTTTTCGTGTTAGAAAACTCCAATGATGTTGGTTTTGTTTGATTTCTTTGTAAAGAATCATTGTATCCTTTTGCATGGATGATCTACTTATAAGAAGACTCTCGTTTATCTTTGTTTTGCATAAATTCTCTGTTAGGAATCTCCAAAATCTTTGATTGGATGAATTTCTTGTGAGAAATCTCCAAAATTGTCATATGTATTCTAAAGTGTCAGGTCATGTATGAACCTGTTGATCAAACTTGTTTTGTATGTTTTCCAATATTGTCAGGTCATGTATGAACCTGTTGTTGAAGTTTTCTTTGGGTTTTCTAGTGTTGTCAGGCCATGTATGAACTTGTTGTTAAAATCTCTGTGAAACCTCCAAGAATTGGTAGGTCATGTGTGAACCTGTGGATATACTTTCTTCGAATTTCCCAGTGTCGTCAGGTCATGTATGAACCTGTTGATAAAACTCCCTTTGATTTTTCCCCAAGTGTTGTCAGGTCATGTCTGAACCTGTGAGTGAAACTTTCTTTGAATATCCTAATGTTGAGGTCATGTATGAATCTATTGATTAAAAAAATTTCCTTTATTTTCTAGTATTGTCAGGTCATGTCTGAATCTGTTGTTGAAACACTTTGAATTTTCCAATGTTGGCAGGTCATGTGAGCTTGTTGATGAAAATTTCAATGTATATTTTCTAGTATTCCAGGTCTGTTTGGACCTGTTGATGGAACCTTTTGATATCCCTCAGCATTGTCAGGTCATGTTTGAACTTGTTATTGAAACTCTTTGAATATTCCAATGGTCACGTCATGTATGAACCTATTGATGGAATTCTTTGATTTTTTTCCCAATATTGTCAAGTCATGTATGAACCTGTTGGCTAAACTTTCCTTGATGTTCAAGCTCTCATTAGGTCGTGTTTGAACTTGTTGTTCAAGCGTTCTTTATATATTCCCTAATGCTATCAGGTCATGTTTGAACATGTTAATTAAGCACTCTTTGAATAGTCAAGTGTTGTCAAGTCTTGTTTGAACCTGTTGTTGAAAATTCCTTGAATATTCCGGTGTTGTCAGGTCATATATGAACCTGTTGTTAAAATCTCTTTGCATATTCCCCATTTGTATTTCCTCCAGTAGGACTGTTATCCCCAGCGAATTTCTACCGTCATTTTTTGTTTTCTGTGGGCCACCTTTACCCTATATTTCCATCATTTTCCACAAGTCAGTCTATCATCTATCATAATTTTTTTGCTAGAGTTCATCATATTTATAGCAGATTAAAATCATCATAAAAGAAAGGAGTCATTCATGCATTCATAGCATTTCATATCATCTGCATTCAGGGACAAAATTAGGGTCTTTTTTATTATTTAACTATCTCCCACCACGATGATATGAAGAGTTTCCTGCTTCATATTCTCTAGTTGAAGATACTTAATAGGGGCAACTGCCACACCCCAATTTTGACCCAGAATCACCAATTTAACACATTCGTCATAGTCGTTGCATCTTTACATATCATAACATGCATTCCATACCGCATATAGCCTAGAATATCAGTCGAAATAATTTTTAAAATCAAGCTTCCAGACATCAGCTTTATTAATCTACGTTTCGCATAGTTTAATCTGGTATACTCGATTTATTTTTCATCTAATTTTTTGGCCACTTTTTGATCAGCTCGAGCATGTTTAACCGGTCAAAATTTATTTCAAAATTAAAAGAAATGCTGTATTTTTTCAATAAGTTTATTTCGCACTGATCATTTTGGTGCATTCATTTTAATTTTTTGAGCACTTTTGCGCCTGACTTTTATTCATTTTAAGTTCGTTTATTTTTATCTTATTATCAAAATGTTTGAAATAAATTATTAGATTTTTCTATGTTTTTGTTTCGAGTTAATTTTAATTATTTAGAATAATATAATTTTGTTTAGTTCAATTTATTTTTAACTGACTTTTACATTAATAAGTTAATCAAAGGGCATTGTGTACATATTAAAAAATAGAAAATCCTAGCACATGTAGTATATATAATGTTGCATAGGAACCGAGACCGAGGACAAAAACCCAAGCGGCGCCCCACAGTCACAAATGGGATTCCCTCTCTCCAATTAAAAAAGGAAAACGTAAAAAGGTTTTCTTCAAAAAAGTTTCAGTAACATTTCCACCTACCTTTCTTCATAAACCTTGATGTGATCCATACATTTTTCTTTTAGTTGCAATAGAAGCACCACATCTCAAACTACCAAAACTATTGTTCACAAACCATACACATATTTCTTGTAACACCCCGATAAAATAAGATGATTATTTAATTTAAGTTAATATTATATTTATTAATTTAATTAAATAATTTAAATTATTGGATTATTATCATTATTTTTATTGGAATAATAATTATTGGAAAATATATAAGTTGGAATTTAGAAAAATCCCATTTTTGGTAAAAAGGTTATTTTCACGTGAAAAGGGAAAAGACACAGAAAAGGGAAAAGAGCCAGAGAACAAGGGTTGGAGAGGAGGAAGAGCTTGAAGCGGAAGGATCGCCGGATTAACTCAGGTAAGGGGAGTTTATCATTGCTTAATGGGTATTATGGGATAATATGTAATGGGTAGTGATAAACCATTGATTTACCTCTGATTGGAATAATTGTGATGAAAATTGTGAACTTTTGGGATGAACGAATCTGGATTAAATTGAAGGAAATTCGTGGGAATTAGATGCAATAGTGTTAGGATTTGTGAGATTGAATAAGATATGAATCGTGTTAGGGGATATGAACGAATAATGTGTACAATTGGACTGTGGAAGGTTGAATTGGATAGATCTCGTAGCAGAGAAAGCCATTGCAGATCTGGAAATGCTGGTTTCTGGTCATACGCGTATGGCACTAGGCAATACGCGTATGAGATGGCCTGGTACGCGTATGGCACTAGGCAATACGCGTATGGATGAGGAAGATGAGGTTTTGAACGTGTTTTAGTCTCTGTTGGTACGCGTAGCATACGCGTATGGGATGGTGTTACGCGTATGGGCTTGGCCAGGAAATGGGCCATACGCGTATGGACATGGGCATTACGCGTATGGGCAGACTTGTGATTTTCCTGAGCTGTTGTTGTGCAGTTTTTAGCTGTTCAGTTGAGTAATGAAATTTAGCTGATGTATGATATATTAGGGATCATTCCCCGTTGTTTTGAGTAGTATAGGTATTAGTAGAGTGTGCTAATACTGTGATTGCTATTTGGCATGATATGATATGCTTATGTGATAAAATACTGATGAGGTGTGATGGTACGCATGATGCTGTGAATGTATCAGTTATGTGTGCATTTGTGAATAGACTGTTTTATGGCTTAGAGTGTGAGCATATGTCTATTTGAATTGTTGTTGATGATGTAGCATTGCTAGGTGATTAGCATGCATATTGTGGCCTTATGGTGGTAGCTAATTCCCATTGTGAGGAATTAGTGAGTTAGTCATTATGGACTGTTGTTGATGTTTGCATGCTAGGTGATTAGCGTGCATAGCATGGTCCATTTGGGGTGGTAGCTAATTCCCATGGTGAGGAATTAGTGAGTGAGTCACTAGGTCTCAATTGAGTGGGACTAGTGGGCTTGGTAGCCGTGCCTGGATTTGGACGGTGAGGTGAACTATATGTTCACAAATAGTCGGTACCGCATGCATGGAGTCTCATTGCATTTGTAGTGTATGGCGTATAATATGAATGGATGTATTCCAATATTATACGTGTGTTTTGTGGTTGAGTGAGTATGATTTTAGTTGATGTTGCAGTTGCTGAATGTATGATCTGATTAGGGTGATGAATGTGTGAAATTACTTGGCATTACATGTTAATTTATAATGCTTATTATATCGATTGAGGAACTCACCCTTACATCTATTTTTCAGGTAACGAGCAGTGAGTTGAATAGAAGCTAGTGCTTGGAGTCTAGTGTAGTCTCCTTAGTGGGTCATGCTCTGATAGATGTAACATCGGGACGGGATGTTTGTCTTATTTTATTGTTGGTTGCTGAACGATCTTGCATGTATGAATTGCATGTTTTTAAATGATCGATTTGATCTATATCCGCTGCGTTTTATGCAAAAGTGCTTATGTTTTGAATTAATAAAAGAGCATGACAGTTATATTGTTGAATGGTGTGAAAAAGTGTGTGACACCCTTGAATTGCATATTTACTCTGATTTACATGTTGTTATTTTAATTAAATAATTGGGGTATTTTAGAAGGGTGTTACATTAGTGGTATCAGAGCATAGTCGGTCGAGTCGAGTCGTAATTATTCCGTTTCCCTGTACGAGATAGGTGTTGTGTAACCCTATCAGTACTTATTGTTTTAGCTTGTTGGGTTTTCAGAATAGAGATGGCTGGAAGAGGTAGAGACTATGCTGCGATTGCTGAGGCTCTGGGTATGCTGGCTGGAGTACTTGGAGGAAATCCGAATGTTGTGGGAATGGGAGCTGCTCGTCAACTGAGTGAGTTCCAGAAGAACAATCCTCCAATGTTCAAGGGAGCATACGATCCAGATGGTGCTTAGAAGTGGTTGAAGGAGATCGAGAGGATCTTCCGAGTGACTGAGTGTGCCGAAAACCAGAAGGTCAGGTTCGGCACGCATATGCTGTCAGAGGAAGCGGATGATTGGTGGGTTGCTACCCGCACTGAGTTGGAATCTGCTGGGAATACTGAGATCACTTGGGCTGTGTTCAGAGAGAGATTCCTGAGGAAGTACTTTCCAGAGGATGTCAGAGGAAAGAAAGAGATAGAGTTCTTAGAATTGAAGCAGGGTAACAAGTCTGTTACGGAGTATGCTGCTAAGTTCACAGAGCTGTCGAAGTATTACACTCCCTATGCTGAGGCTACTGGGG
The DNA here is from genome assembly GCF_024323335.1 of Lathyrus oleraceus. NCBI lineage: Eukaryota > Viridiplantae > Streptophyta > Magnoliopsida > Fabales > Fabaceae > Lathyrus > Lathyrus oleraceus. The sequence continues at coordinate 12,438,394 of NC_066581.1, forward strand.
AATTTTCAAAGTGTGTGAAGTTTGAGAACGGGTTACGTCCCGAGATCAAGCAGGCTATTGGATATCAGCGGATCAGAGTGTTTTCTGATTTGGTTGACTGTTGCAGGATTTTTGAACAGGATACCAAGGCCAGAGCGGAGAGTTATCAGCAGAGGGTTGATAGGAAAGACAAGAATCAGAATGATCGTGGAAAACCGTATGCAGCTGGCAAAGGTTTTCAGAGACAGAGTGGGATGAAGAGGCCTAGTGGGGGAGACTCTAGTGCCCCTGCTAAGTGTTACAGATGTGGTCAGGCTGGACATCGTATTCATGAGTGTATCAGTAATGAGAGGAAGTGTTTCAAGTGTGGAAAAGGTGGTCATTTGGCTGCAGATTGCCGGTCGAAGACTGTGACTTGTTTCAACTGTGGAGAGTTGGGTCATATTAGCCCACAGTGTCCTAAGCCGAAGAAAGAGAATCGGTCGGGAGGCAAGGTCTTTGCTTTATCGGGTTCCGAGACCTCTGCAGATGATCGTTTGATCCGAGGTACGTGTTATATTAATGGCTTTCCTCTTGTAGCTATTATTGACACAAGTGCTACTCATTCCTTTATATCTTTGGATTGTGCTGTGAAACTTAAGTTAGAGATATCTGAGATGCTTGGTAGTATGGTGATTGATACTCCTGCGAAGGGTTCAGTGACTACTACTTCAGTTTGTTTGAATTGTCCTTTGAGTATTTTTGGTAGAGACTTTGGAATGGACCTGGTATGTCTTCCACTAGTACAGGTTGATGTTATCCTGCGTATGAACTGGTTGGTTTTTAACCAAGTCTATATCAACTGTTTTGATAAGACCGTGATCTTTCCTGAGACTGAAGAAGGAAAGAGTTTGTTTCTATCAGCGAAGCAAGTGAATGAGAAAGTAGCAGATGGGGCAGAGTTGTTTATGCTGTTAGCGACTTTGGAGGCTAAAGATAAACTGGTGATTTGCGATCTAGCCGTGGTGTGTGATTTTCCTGATGTGTTTCCTGAAGAAGTGAATGAATTGCCGCCAGAGCGTGAAGTTGAGTTCTCGATTGATTTAGTACCTGGTACTAGGCCAATATCGATGGCTCCGTACCGTATGTCTGCTGTTGAGTTAACTGAATTGAAGAGTCAGTTGGAAGATCTGTTGGATAAGAAATTTATTCGTCCGAGTGTGTCACCGTGGGGTGCACCAGTGTCATTGGTCAAGAAGAAAGAAGGTACTATGAGGTTGTGTGTGGACTACAGGCAACTGAATAAAGTGACGATCAAGAATCGGTATCCTTTGCCGAGGATTGATGATTTAATGGATCAGTTGGTTGGTGCGAGTGTGTTCAGCAAAATAGATTTGAGATCTGGGTATCATCAGATACGTGTGAAAACTGAGGATATTCAGAAGACTGCTTTCAGAACAAGGTATGGACATTATGAGTATTTTGTAATGCCTTTTGGTATGACTAATGCGCCTGGGGTATTTATGGAGTATATGAATAGGATTTTCCATCCGTACCTAGATAAGTTTGTTGTGGTGTTTATTGATGACATTTTGGTGTATTCGAAATCTGAAGAAGAGCATGCTGAACATTTGAGAGTGGTTTTAGGAGTTCTGCGAGAAAAGAAGTTATTTGCTAAGCTGTCTAAGTGTGAATTTTGGTTAGAAGAGGTTAGTTTTCTTGGTCATGTGATTTCGAGAGGTGGTGTTGCTGTTGATCCTTCTAAGATAGAAGCGGTAGCTAAGTGGGAAGCTCCGAAGTCAGTTTCTGAGATAAGGAGTTTTCTTGGACTTGCAGGTTATTATCGGAAGTTCATTGAGGGATTCTCTAAGTTGGCGTTACCGTTGACGATGTTGACTAGAAAGGGGAAAGCGTTTGTTTGGGACTCAAAATGTGAAGAAGGTTTCCAAGAGTTAAAGAGAAGGTTAACTACTGCTCCTATTCTGATATTACCGAGTTCGTCGGAATCATTTGAGGTTTACTGTGATGCTTCATTGTTGGGTTTGGGTGGTGTGTTGATGCAGAATAAGCAGGTTATATCTTATGCTTCGAGACAATTGAGGGTTCATGAGAGGAACTATCCGACACACGATTTAGAGTTGGCAGTTGTGGTTTTTGTTCTGAAGTTATGGAGGCATTATTTGTACGGGTCAAGATTTGAGGTTTTTAGTGACCATAAAAGTTTAAAGTATTTGTTTGATCAGAAAGAGCTGAATATGAGACAGAGGAGATGGTTAGAGTTTCTGAAGGATTATGACTTTGGTTTGAATTACCATCCGGGTAAAGCAAACGTAGTGGCTGATGCATTGAGTCGGAAATCATTGCATATGTCTATGTTAATGGTTAAGGAATTGGGTTTAATTGAGCAGTTTAGAGACTTGAGTTTGGTGTGTGAGAGTACTCACAATAGTGTTAAATTGGGAATGTTGAAGTTAACGAGTGGTATTCTGGATGAGATTAGAGAGGGTCAGAAATCTGATGTGCTTTTGGTTGATAAGTTGACTCTAGTGAATCAAGGTCAAGGTGGTGAATTCAGAGTTGATGAGAATGGCGTTTTGAAATTTGGTAATCGGGTGTGTATTCCGGATGTTACCGAACTTAAGAAAAGTATCCTGGAGGAAGGACATCGTAGTGGCTTGAGTATTCATCCTGGAGCTACGAAGATGTATCATGATTTGAAAAAGTTATTTTGGTGGCCGGGAATGAAAAGAGAAATTGCGAGTTTTGTTTATTCTTGTTTGACTTGTCAGAAGTCAAAGATTGAGCATCAGAAGCCGTCTGGGCTAATGCAACCGTTGCCTATTCCAGAGTGGAAGTGGGATAGTATCAGTATGGATTTTGTTTCTGGTTTACCGAGGACAACTAAGAATTTTGAAGCTATTTGGGTGATTGTTGATAGATTGACGAAATCGGCTCATTTCATTCCGATCAGAATGGATTATCCGTTAGAGAGATTAGCTGAGTTGTATATTGAGAAGATTGTAAGTTTGCATGGTATTCCGTCTAGTATTGTTTTGGACAGAGATCCTAGATTTACATCGAAGTTCTGGGAAGGTTTGCAGAGGGCTTTGGGAACTAAGCTGAGATTGAGTTCTGCATATCATCCTCAGACTGATGGTCAGACTGAGAGGACGATTCAGTCACTAGAAGATCTTTTGAGAGCTTGTGTTTTGGAAAAGGGAGGTGCTTGGGATTGTTATTTACCTTTGATTGAGTTTACCTACAACAATAGTTTTCATTCGAGCATTGGTATGGCACCGTTTGAAGCTTTGTATGGTAGGAGATGTCGGACACCTTTATGTTGGTATGAGTCCGGGGAGAGTGATGTGGTTGGACCTGAGATTGTTCAACAAACTACGGAAAAGATTAAGATGATTCAGGAAAAGATGAGAATTGCTCAGAGTCGTCAGAAGAGTTATCACGACAAGAGAAGGAAGTCACTTGAGTTCCAAGAGGGAGATCATGTGTTTCTTCGTGTTACTCCGATAACTGGTGTTGGTCGAGCTTTGAAGTCGAAGAAGTTGACACCTCGATTTATTGGTCCTTATCAGATTTTGGAAAGGATAGGGGAGGTAGCCTATCGTATCGCTTTACCGCCGTCGCTTGCGAATTTGCATGAGGTTTTTCATGTGTCTCAGTTGAGGAGGTACATTCATGATCCGTCGCATGTGGTCCAAGTAGATGATGTCCAGGTGAGAGATAACCTGACTGTTGAAACATCACCTATGAGGATTGAGGATCGAGAGTTGAAGCAGTTGCGGGGTAAAGAGATTGCGTTGGTAAAGGTAGCTTGGGGAGGACCAGCAGGTGGCAATGTGACTTGGGAACTGGAGAGTCAGATGAAGGAGTCTTATCCAGAGTTATTCGCTTGAGGTATGTTTTCGAGGACGAAAACTCTTTTAGTGGGGGAGAGTTGTAACACCCCGATAAAATAAGATGATTATTTAATTTAAGTTAATATTATATTTATTAATTTAATTAAATAATTTAAATTATTGGATTATTATCATTATTTTTATTGGAATAATAATTATTGGAAAATATATAAGTTGGAATTTAGAAAAATCCCATTTTTGGTAAAAAGGTTATTTTCACGTGAAAAGGGAAAAGACACAGAAAAGGGAAAAGAGCCAGAGAACAAGGGTTGGAGAGGAGGAAGAGCTTGAAGCGGAAGGATCGCCGGATTAACTCAGGTAAGGGGGGTTTATCATCGCTTAATGGGTATTATGGGATAATATGTAATGGGTAGTGATAAACCATTGATTTACCTCTGATTGGAATAATTGTGATGAAAATTGTGAACTTTTGGGATGAACGAATCTGGATTAAATTGAAGGAAATTCGTGGGAATTAGATGCAATAGTGTTAGGATTTGTGAGATTGAATAAGATATGAATCGTGTTAGGGGATATGAACGAATAATGTGTACAATTGGACTGTGGAAGGTTGAATTGGATAGATCTCGTAGCAGAGAAAGCCATTGCAGATCTGGAAATGCTGGTTTCTGGTCATACGCGTATGGCACTAGGCAATACGCGTATGAGATGGCCTGGTACGCGTATGGCACTAGGCAATACGCGTATGGATGAGGAAGATGAGGTTTTGAACGTGTTTTAGTCTCTGTTGGTACGCGTAGCATACGCGTATGGGATGGTGTTACGCGTATGGGCTTGGCCAGGAAATGGGCCATACGCGTATGGACATGGGCATTACGCGTATGGGCAGACTTGTGATTTTCCTGAGCTGTTGTTGTGCAGTTTTTAGCTGTTCAGTTGAGTAATGAAATTTAGCTGATGTATGATATATTAGGGATCATTCCCCGTTGTTTTGAGTAGTATAGGTATTAGTAGAGTGTGCTAATACTGTGATTGCTATTTGGCATGATATGATATGCTTATGTGATAAAATACTGATGAGGTGTGATGGTACGCATGATGCTGTGAATGTATCAGTTATGTGTGCATTTGTGAATAGACTGTTTTATGGCTTAGAGTGTGAGCATATGTCTATTTGAATTGTTGTTGATGATGTAGCATTGCTAGGTGATTAGCATGCATATTGTGGCCTTATGGTGGTAGCTAATTCCCATTGTGAGGAATTAGTGAGTTAGTCATTATGGACTGTTGTTGATGTTTGCATGCTAGGTGATTAGCGTGCATAGCATGGTCCATTTGGGGTGGTAGCTAATTCCCATGGTGAGGAATTAGTGAGTGAGTCACTAGGTCTCAATTGAGTGGGACTAGTGGGCTTGGTAGCCGTGCCTGGATTTGGACGGTGAGGTGAACTATATGTTCACAAATAGTCGGTACCGCATGCATGGAGTCTCATTGCATTTGTAGTGTATGGCGTATAATATGAATGGATGTATTCCAATATTATACGTGTGTTTTGTGGTTGAGTGAGTATGATTTTAGTTGATGTTGCAGTTGCTGAATGTATGATCTGATTAGGGTGATGAATGTGTGAAATTACTTGGCATTACATGTTAATTTATAATGCTTATTATATCGATTGAGGAACTCACCCTTACATCTATTTTTCAGGTAACGAGCAGTGAGTTGAATAGAAGCTAGTGCTTGGAGTCTAGTGTAGTCTCCTTAGTGGGTCATGCTCTGATAGATGTAACATCGGGACGGGATGTTTGTCTTATTTTATTGTTGGTTGCTGAACGATCTTGCATGTATGAATTGCATGTTTTTAAATGATCGATTTGATCTATATCCGCTGCGTTTTATGCAAAAGTGCTTATGTTTTGAATTAATAAAAGAGCATGACAGTTATATTGTTGAATGGTGTGAAAAAGTGTGTGACACCCTTGAATTGCATATTTACTCTGATTTACATGTTGTTATTTTAATTAAATAATTGGGGTATTTTAGAAGGGTGTTACATTTCTCCATTTCACCGTAACTCTAACTTAACACAACTACCTTGCCACTTCCATTATACACTACAACAACACAGAACTAAACTTACACAAATTACATTCCACCAACTTCTAACCTTACTCTATCACTAATTTTTCAATGTAAAAAATAAAAGGAATAGTAGCAAGTGAAGAGTGAAATCGCAAAAGATTCTTCTCCTTCATTCACACAAGCCTTAAATTTTTCACACTCACTTCAATTTTTGCCGCCCACCTCATTTCCACCATCACCACCACTGTGCATCATCACACAACAACCTTGTTCATTAACAAAATACTCACAATATTCCACTAAACTCATAAACCTCATTGTCTTTCTCACCAAACCATACATACAAAACAACATAACTCTTCTTTTAAAAAAAGGCTTTTTGTTCCAGGGAAAAAACAACTTGTTCAATACTAACCTCATTCACAACAACTTAGCAAACCGCCGCCAGAAGAATCCGCCCACCGCGAGAGAGATTTCGGTCGCCACCACTGCACAACAGCTTCGACGCGAACCGCTCCATCTTTCCATGGAGTTTCCGTATCTTCCATCCGTGACCCATGCTTTCTGGTAACCTTTTTTTTACTTTGATGTTTGTGGCATTCTTTATTTGTATGTGTTATTTAATATGAAATAGAAGAAAAAGATGTTTGTTTTGTTTGAGTTAAATTGGAGTCGTTGAGTTGAGAAGAAAAGAGAGCATTATGTTGCTAATGCATATTTGTGCAAGAGAGAGAAGGGATTGTTATGTTTTATTATTTCTTTTTTATTCTCAATGCCACGTGTCGCAAGATGGTTGGACATTTTTTTGAATTTTGAAAAAAAAACTCTTCCTCTTTATTTTCAAATATTCCGCCCATGACTCCCTTATTTCTCTCTTACATCATATTTATTTATTTATTTATTTATTTTATCCACTTGTTTCTTTCATTATTTTATTTTCTTATTTTTATTTTCTTTTAAGTAGGATTTAAGTATGTTTGAGTTGGGTTTTAGGCCAAATTAGATTTTGTTGATCACACCCCATGTTCATTCATGCACCCTTATGTGTTTTATTTTTTGTTTTTATTTTATTTTTACTTACAATCTTTTTATCTTTTGATTAATCTAAATTAGTTGTTTAGATGATTAGTTGGTTATTAGACTTAATTAATTGTTTGTCTTTTGATAATGAAATCTAAATGTTTAATCAATTTCATTTGTGTTTAGTCGATCAATTAGGTAATTTCTCTATTTATGTCCATATTATCTCGCATTTAAATAATTATATTTGACCTCACTAGCGTTTTATTTTTAAAATAAAATTCAATTTTGCTACAAATTCAAGACCCATTTCAAAATAAATACAGTTCATGTTCGACTATTTCTAAAATCAATTCAAATAATTTTTTTAACTAAATCTGAAGAAAAAGATTACCCTGGATGGAATATCCAGTCGTAATCCCGAATATTAGGCTCAAGCTGTAAGAGCTTGCAAGCCGTAAGTATTCGTCTTCTCTTCAAAACACTCCAATATTCAAATCATTTTCATAAGTGAAACTGAAGAAAAAGATTACCCTGGATGGAATATCCAGTCGTAATCCCGAATATTAGGTCCAAGCTGTAAGAGCTTGCAAGTCGTAAGTATTCATCTTCTCTTCAAAACACTCCAATATTCAAATCATTTTCATAAGTGAATATGAAGAAAAAGATTACCCTGGATGGAATATCCAGTCGTAGTCCCGAATATTAGGCCCAAGCTGTAAGAGCTTGCAAGCCGTAAATATTCATCTTCTCTTCAAAACACTTCAATATTCAAATCATTTTCATAAGTGAATCTGAAGAAAAAGATTACCCTGGATAGAATACCCAGTCGTAGTCCCGAATATTAGGACCAAGTTGTAAGAGCTTGTAAGCCATATGTATTCGTCTTCTCCTCAAAATGCTCCAATATTCAAATCTTTTTCTCAATAAAATCTGAAGAAAAAGATTACCCTGGATGGAATATCCAGTCGTAATCCCGAATATTAGACCCAAGTTGTAAGAGCTTGTAAGTCATATGTATTCGTCTTCTCCTCTAAAACACTTGTAAATATTCAAACTTTTTTTCCAATAAAATTGAAAGAAATAGATTACCTGGATGAAAGGTCCAGACGTAGTCCCGAGTATTAGATCCAAGTTGTAAGAGCTTGCAAGTCATAAATACTCGTCTTTCAAGCCCAAAAATAAATTCAACCAATCAAACTCTATTTTCGCCGTCGTGCGATTGATCAGAAAAACCCTTTTCATAAACGAAAGACATCTTTTCTTAAGATGATGCAAAGCAATTCTTCAGCCGCAATTGTTAAGTTGAGATAAGTGACGTTTTTTCGAATGTTGATTTATAAATCCATTTGATGTGTGGTATACGTCCGCTCCTCATCTCTTTTGGGTAAAATAATGTTTCCCGATGATTAATACAAGATAGCTTTTGCTAAAATCGACCAACAAACAAATATTTTCTACCCAGAACTACGTAAGCCTTGAATTCTCTATTGCACTTGGAGATACGTAGGAGCAGGATTCGTAAATCTTGTCAGGCCCATTAATAAAAAACATAGGTTTAATCCTCATCGTTGCAAAATCCAAAAACATTCTTTTCTCTTTTATTCTTTCTCTCCTACCTAATAACTCGAGAAGCCTAATATTTCAAACTAACACTAACGCGCACAACTAACCTAATGGTTCTCGTTGAGTACAATGGACGCGAGGGGTGCTAATACCTTCCCCTTGCGTAATCTACTCCCGAACCCTGATATTGGTTGCGACGACCATAATCATTGTCGTTCTTTCTTGGGTTTTATCGATATTTCCCCTTTCCTTTTTAGGAACAAATAAAGTTCGGTGGCGACTCTGTTTAGTCCATCATGCGAGCGTGTGATTGCGCTTCGCTAAGTCGTGTTCTCATTTTTTCGAGGTGTGACACCATACAATCATACATACATACATACTTCATGAGATTGGGCTTACCAAAATCACAAATTCACAATAAAAAACAAGGGAAATTTCATCCAAAATTTATTAAAATTTAAACAAACACAAAGTGAAATGAAATACAACAAAATCAATCTCAAGTGATTTTATCCCTCCATCAACGAATTTTACGAGGATTGCTAATTATCACAAAGATCTACTCCCTCTTTTCTCCCTCCAAAAATCCTCTTAACAACCTCATAATTCCCTCCTATTTTTCACCATCTCTCCTTTATTTAATCACCCTTAAACTTCACTCAAATGGATGAAAAAACTCCACTAACATCACTATGCAGAAATCCCTCAAAACCCTACGTATAGCTCATTCAGAATAACTCTCTAAACTTCTCATTGATGTTTAGTAAATTTGAGCTATTAACCTCAACACATTGTCAATCTAGAACAACACATAAACAATTAAAAAGGGAAGAAGAAGAAGAGGTAGACGAGGAGGGGAATCCAAAGCAAGAAGAAGGAATCAGGAAACTTACTTCAAAGGTTGATTCGCTGGAATCCTCGACGGAGTTCTAAACTTCGACAAGGTCTTTTTCATGATGCTTTACCCTTATTTTGCTTCTTTATTATTGATGTATGCATGTATATGCGTTTTCGTTTGATAATTTGATGTTTGCAGTTCAATTTGTGCTTGAACTTTTTAGTTAGGAATTGTGTCTGAGATGTCCGATCCGTGGATTTGAGTCATGATTTGTTGTTTTTGTTTGTGGATTTATAATCAGAGGGTGTTTTTAAAGTTAGGTTGTGTTGATATGTTATTAATTTAAGGAAGTTTGTGTAAACCTGGGTTTTGAGGTGATGAACACCAACCAGTGTTCATCAAGTTCATGTTTAAGAGTTGGGTTTGATCTTCAAAATTCAAGAGTGGTGTGTGTTTGTTCTGTTTCCAAGAGAGAGTGATTAAGAGGCGAGAGAGAGAGAGAGAGAGAGAGAGAGAGAGAGCATAACACAGAAATGGGATGGGGAAAGAGGTTAAGGCCTCCAAGTGGAAGACTCCCTCATTTTAGGAGCCACTGACCTTTCCTTTTCAATAACACGTGTTCACGGTGGTGGCACGTTCTCAGCCCTTCATTGGCTTTGACCTTGGCTGGTGTTGACCAGTGAAATCATGCGCGTACCCCCTCCCCCCCCCCCCCCCACCCCCTAAGCCATGTATCATGCACTATCATCTTCTGACTGTATGATGACTTGATGATTAATCCAAGGGCCTAGGATAAAGTCAACTTTTGTTGACTCCCCTCTCCCTCTTGGACCTTGGACCAGCGCCCCTTGGGCCTGTCAATGACTACTCTTGGGCCCAATCTTACACTCCCTTTATTTTTGTTTGCAACTTATTTATTTCCTTTTTTATTTTAATCTTTTATTATTATTATTATTAATTAATTAAAACTTATTTTAATTAATTAATTTGGTTAATTAGCCTTAACTAATTTAATTAATAATTGGATTAATTTTTTTCAATTGATTAATTAAAATAATTGACTCTTATTAACCTAAGTAATTAATTTAAATCAAGTTTAGTTAATTATTTTTACTCTATCATTTAATTATCATGTCTCTCATGTCCATGCACTCATCTTTGTAATTTTTGTTCATTTAGACTCATATTTATTCTAATTACTATTTGCTCATTTGTTTAAATTGAAAATCAAATGAATAATTATAATGGTGATGTATATTTTCTAAAGTTTAAAAACCCTTGGTCCAACGCCAAGCCGACTTTTCAAAACCTTGGTCCAACTTCAAGTGACCTTTTCAAACTTGATTATTTTTTATCAATGCAAATTCAAATATTTTCCCGAATAAGTGTAACATTGAAAAACTTTTTTCTTAACAAACGTGAAACAATAGGAATATGAGAGTCTCACATTCCATGAAGCTCTCTAATGATCGATCCCGGGGCATTCATTTTGGGCTAACCATTTATTCTTTCTTTCATTTCTAAAACACTTAATATAAACTTGGAAAAAAATGATCATTGGAGTCTAGCATTCCATGAAACCCTTGAAGAATTGGTTCCAAGACACACGTCTCGTTCTTATCGAGCGTTTGTTTCCCATCATACAAACTTTGCAAATACCTTGAATAAAAAAGGAACATTGGAGTCTCGCACTCCATGAAAACCCCAAATAATCGGTCTCGAGGCAGGCGTCTCGTTCTTACCGAGCATTCGTCATTCTCATAAAAAATACTCAACAAATCAAATATACTTTTATCTCCCCTGCGTGATCGAAAACCTTTTCAAAAGAATATTATTTAGTCAGTTCTAATAAAAATACAAGCAAGCATTTAAGTCTCCCCCAAGAGCATACAAGTCAGTGTTTAACCGTTAGAGCATGATATAAACACTTATTCAATAAAAAAACCAACCCATAAACCCGTAAATTTATACACCAAACTACGAAGCTTTGAGTTCCTCATTGTACCCGAGGGTACATAGCAGCGATACCCGCAATCTCGTCAAGCACCCTAATAAAGAACCTTTTTGCAAGCCCTTTTATTTTCCATTTGAACATTTTATTAGTCGAAGAAAATAGATAACTGTAAGCTAACATTAAATTTCAAAATTAACTAAAAGGTTCCCGTTGATTTCCTTAACTAAATATATATATACACACTCCCCACAACTAAAAAACCACCATGCTAGTTTGTTCCTTAATACACATGACTAATCTAACCGCCCGCTTGCAATCAAATAGTGTCGACCACCAATAGAGTCTCTCACCTCACTTGATGGATTTTGTACTCATTGACATTGTTATTTGTTATTTGGTAATGTATGGATGACTAAACACAAAGTTATATACATACATATATATATATATATATATATATATATATATATATATATATATATATATATATATATATATATATATATATATATATATCCTGTAAAAAATCGAACCAATCCAAATCACATTGATTTAGTTTGGTTTGATTTAGTTTTATTTTTAAAAGTCAACCAAACCAAACCAAACTACAAGTTTTTTCTCTTGCGATTTAAATGACTAGCGTAAAAATTGTGCAAACCGAACCGCAAACACCCCTAGTTATTTGTACTAGGGAGTCTGATCGCGACTTTATGAGTCGATTTGGGGTACTAACTGCAAGTGCACAGTTCAATCGCGTAGTTTTAAAAGATATCGATCCCACAGGGACTTATGAATCGATATACCGTTTTCTAAGGTTACTTCGTAAAGCTAAGGCGGATGATACTTTGATTGTTTGGGGGAAAAGTAAAACTAAAATTAGATCTAAATTAAATATCAATTAAGCGGATATCGGTATGTAGTTCATCGTAATTAGGGAACCAAATCTTCGTTGGTTTCTTAGTTTTAAAATAAATCTTTTCAATAGACACTATTGATTAAAAGCCTTTTCTCAAACTCTCGCTCTGTTGAATAGACCATGACTTTATATTAACGTAGCTGTCACTTATTAGTTAAGTCCAAAATCACTTTTTGAAAACAATAGAATTTATAGAAACTCTTTTTAAGAAAATACTAACCATTTAAACACCCTTGTCTCAAACTCTCGCTCTATTGACTTAGATTATATAATTAAACTTAAATGCTTAACTCTCGTCCTCACATTTAACCTTTAAAAATACTTTTTGAAAAAGATTAGAATTTAATTAACTCTAAAATTGCTTTCGCCCTGATTTAGAATTAATGTCCAATTTACACTGTCCAGTTAAAAACTCAAACTTTCGTTCTATTGATTTTAACTTCTTTATGTCTTTTACTCTCGTACAAAAACTTTGGGGTTAACCCTGTAAATTGAGACCATAAAAAGAGTGACTTTATTTTTAAATGAAATTAAACCAACTTAGTTTTGATTCCTTCATTCCGCTTACTTTACATACCGATATCTAAAATACTTAGCCGGACATGCTAAACGGGTCTAAACAATCATCATGCATAAATGAAACCATCTCAGGCAAACAATATAAATAAACAGCAATGTAGAGTATATATAAATTAAAACTATAAATTAAAGAACCTGAATAATTAATAGCAATCTTGAACACTCCACCACAAACCAGTTGGATTTGTTCTTGAACTCTTTAATCGGACAGGAAAATAAAAGCGAAGGAATAAAATACTATGATCTAACGTAAGGTTAGATCCAGTAAAAGATACACAATAGTTTCCGGTGTAGAAACTATTGTGTGAAAAATTAATTAAGTGCTTGAAGGATTGACTGGAAAAGAAAGAAATAAAAATTGCTAATAAAAGTAATGCTGTAAAATATGCTTGCACGGTGGAAAAGGGAATCGTCCTCAGGGTTGGATAAAAGCAACTATTTATATTAATCCATTTTTTGTAACGGTTTCCAAAAATGCCTTCCGTAAGTAGTCTTCACGTTCCAAGAGTCAAGTGGAGGAATAGGCTTCAACGTGCCTCTATTGCGCGTTAAAAGCCAAAAATATAGGAGAGGGGTGTGACGTTCGTCACACCATGTGTTACGCTCGTAACACAAGGTAGCAGGGCATGACGCTCGTCACACCTTGTGTGGCGGTCGTCACAGCTTCAGCGCTCCTGGCTTGTGATTGTGGGCTGGGCTTTAGTGGAATTTGCTTCTCATTATCTTTTTGCACCCCCTTTTCTTCCTTTTTCACTTATGCTTCAAATAAGTTACCTGAGACAAATAGAAGGAAAAATACCCAGTAATATCGAATAAAATGAAATAAATCGAAACAAATAATAATATAATTTAATTAAATCGAGTCCAAAAATGTGATATTATTCCATGTTATCAAACTCCCCCATACTTAGACCTTTGCTTGTCCTCAAGCAAGATACAGTATAGAAATCGTTTAAAAATTTAGCCAGATGAAATTTCAAAACACACATCAATTCGTACTAGGTTGCAAGTAAACCTTGTTTAGAAGTAACCTGAGTTTAATCTTGACATCAACAACTACCGTTACAACCTCAGATAACCTCACTTTATGCCAACCAGTTCGAGTCATGCTATTATAACTAGCCTAGTTCCTTTACTCTTATTTCACCCGTTTTCATTCTAGCGAAATCACATTAAGCCCTTTATCGTTTCGCGCACATAGTGGAGTGACCGGTTAGTGATTCTGATCCCCTTTTTAGCTTGAAGTTCTGGTACATAAGTTGGATAACTTCGTTATTTAGTCCATTGCAAATTGCGGGGGATCAGACCGTAGTCCGCCCTACCAAGTTCAGCACCAGATACCTGCCGAACCAACTCATAATGGATCTTTCGTATCATGCTTTTGTATGATCTGCAACCTTTAGATTAAATGATCTGGTAAGGATCACCTAACTTAATTAGTGCATTTCCTGATATATATATATATATATATATATATATATATATATATATATATATATATATATATATATATATATATATATTTTGTGTTTTGGGAATCATTCACTTATATTCATCGGCTCTCCACGTAGTTTGCTATTAAGATGGTGCTGACTTCTTGTATAAACTACTCGGGGTTACTATAAAACTAAAAGTTCAAGGGATTGGTATAATAGGTACTTTTCCTGATCTAACATGTTGAGGTTTGTTTAGAGCGTTGGGGCGGTAATAATTTTTGTCTTAATTTTACTCAAGTCTGATAAAATAAGCAACCTTTATATTTACTGAGTGTGTTGAATTTTTTGTTATGGCTCAAGAAAATTGAGGGGAATGGATAATAGAAATTTTTCACACTAGGGACTTAACTTAAAATAAATATATATTATAATAATTTTTTTTTTTTTAATTTTATAAGGAAGGGAAATAACAATGAAAGGGAAAATAACATACTTGAAAAGGGAAGGTTGAAAGAAAAAGGTTCCCCCCCCCCCCCCACACACACACACACTTAAATGAAACATTGTCCCCAATGTTTCAAAGAAAACAAAAGAAATAGAAAAAAAAAGGAAGAAAAAAAGAAACTAAAGTCAATGCTGCATGCCGCCTCTTGTTCTTGGACATGGTGATCGTTGACGTACTTCTAAGTCGTCAAACCTGCTGAGCAACTCAGTGAACCGCTGGTCGGTTATGGCGTTTCTCGCTTCCTGTTGTTGTTGCATCTGGCGCATCATTTGCATCACTTCGAGATTCTGCGCTTGCATACCATCAATAGCATCCATGATGTCGTCGTTGGTGGCTGGCCTTCTTCGTCGACGACGTCGTGAGGATGAACCAGCTGCGTTATCGGAAGGGTTGAGCGGGACTGATTGTTGTGAAGGAACCTGATCACCTTGCTCCATTTCTTCAAACTCGTCTGGAGGCGGGTTTGCGTGTGTAGACTCTGTGGCTTCGGGAGCATTAAGGTCGTAGATGAAGCGGTTGGGGTTGGTGACATCTGTGAGAGCATTAAGATCATTGTGTCATTCATGTATATCTCAATGTAATTTTTGATATGTTTCACAAAGACCTTGTCCATTTATCTTCGATAAGTGGCTTTTTCATTCTTAATCCTAAAGAGAATGGTTTTAGTTTGACCCATCCTGCATGAAATTCCTTTTTTTAATATGGTTTTAGTTTGAATAGGCATCAAAGAAGCCTATAGTCTTATAGATTGATGTCCTATATATAAACATACATATGTTTGGCATTGTATAAGGATCTTTAGGGACACACTTTGTTCATGTATTTGTAGTTTGTGTACATCTTTCATTTGTTGTTTATTTTTCTTATAATTGCAACATTTTTCATGGATTTTAAGTATATGATTGTTGAACGAAACTAGTACTTTTGAACTTTTAAGTTTCCTCTTGAACTACAACTTATTTTTCGCCTATCATATACCTTTTCTTCTGCACCACTGATCGGTAAATTAACAAGTGTACTAATCTGCCAATGTAGTACTAAATGGAAATCCCAAGTATCGATCTAAAGGACTGTTTGACGATACAGAGTCTGTGTTTTAATTTAGTTAAACAAAAGACTTATGGGTTTTTGAATTGGTGTTTTAATAATTGAAAATAAAATGCAATAGAAGGTAAAGAAAGAATTTGAATAGTTTAAAAGATATTATGAGAGAACATGCTAGGAAGGGTGTATGATTGGATTCATCAACAACAGTAACTTAACCTTACAACAACTTAATTAAATAACATTGACTATTGGTTCTTAAGGATGTTTACTCCTAAGTCCTTAGTGAGAAAATCTTTAATCATTCAATTTAATCCCTATGTCCATAGTGAATTACAGATGAAATTAAACATTATTTTAATCAAGAATATTCCGATTTTCACAAGGTATCCCTAGGCCTAGGTGATATCTACTATGAATTACTCATAATTAAGCATTATCAATGTCGGTCCAGACTAAATATTAACCACAGATCAGTCTCAATTCGTCCGAGAAAGAAATAATAAAGCATAAATTATAAATAAGTAAAATTGTTAGACGGTGTGGCTAGTGATCGAGAGGGGGGGGGGGGGTGAATAGATCACCTCTTTTTAAAATAAACGGATTTAAAAACCTTATCAGAGTTATTGAAACTTAGCGGAAAATTACAGTCCCGAATTGACTTCCGTCTAATCTGAACCGCTACTAGAAAACCGGACACGCAAATTTATTGCTGGATTTGAATAAGAACGATAGAGATTATTAACACCAGAATATTATCTAATCAAATGCACTTATCATTAAATTCTGATTCCAATGAATAAAACTCAGCTAACAGTTTTGTCAAACATTTGGTGTGTATGTGATCAATGATGAACAGTGGTGGCGTTTAGATAAAGAAGTTTTCTTGCCACTGTTGTATCACTAAAAATACAGCCACAATACACCAACTGAAATCACAAAACTGTTGAAAACGTAAAGAGAGATAAGGAAAGAATACGATACACAGAGATTTGGTAAGGAAGTTCCCCACGTCGTCCTCGCGTGTGGGTACGTCTCCCTCTAAATTTCAAATGAAATTGAGAACTGTAATTATCAATGATGCCGAATTCGTTGATACAAGGTTTCAATACACAGACAGAATTCTAAATCCCAAGATCTTCTTCTTGTATAAAACCTCCACTTGATCTGAGCTCGATCAAGAATTTCCTGCAAGAAATTGCAAACAATTCACCGGTTCCACGACCTGTTTGCGAAATTAACCAATTTCCAAACCCTACGCTGCGGCTGAATCTGTTCTGCAAACGTGACTAACAAACCCGCAAGAACACTCCAGTTCTTGAAGGACAAACCGTCTGGTTTTTCCTCGAAACCCCCTTCAACCTTCAACTCAGCTAGATCCTCGATCGTTCCACTGAACACCTCAGCTAGATCCTTGATCGTTCCACTGAACGTTATCTCGTTGATCCTTTAATCCAAAGAACAAGAATGATTATGTGTTGATGTTCTTGAAGAAAAGTGATTGAGAAGATGAAGAAGATGAAGTCTCTTTCAGGTTTCTAACTGCTCAATCAATTGCTGCTACACACTCCTTTGATTGGTGTTACAACTGTTTTTCACTTGTGAATTCGTGCTTTTTTCTTAAGCTGTCAAAATACTTCTTATATGTAAAAGACAGAAGCTGTTAGTAGACAAAATAGAATTATGTATTGATACATAAGGTTATGCATCGATACATACTGTTGCTTTGATTAATTTTTGAGAATTATATATATATATATATATATATATATATATATATATATATATATATATTGTGTTTTGGGAATCATTCACTTATATTCATCGGCTCTCCACGTAGTTTGCTATTAAGATGGTGCTGACTTCTTGTATAAACTACTCGGGGTTACTATAAAACTAAAAGTTCAAGGGATTGGTATAATAAGTACTTTTCCTGATCTAACATGTTGAGGTTTGTTTAGAGCGTTGGGGCGGTAATAATTTTTGTCTTAATTTTACACAAGTATGATAAAATAAGCAACCTTTATATTTACTGAGTGTGTTGAATTTTTTGTTATGGCTCAAGAAAATTGAGGGGAATGGATAATAGAAATTTTTCACACTAGGGATTTAACTTAAAATAAATATATATTATAATAATTTTTTTTATTTTATAAGGAAGGGAAATAACAATGAAAGGGAAAATAACATACTTGAAAAGGGAAGGTTGAAAGAACAAGGTTCCCCCCCCCCCCCCCACACACACACACTTAAATGAAACATTGTCCCCAATGTTTCAAAGAAAACAAAAGAAATAGAAAAAAAAAGAAAAAAAGAGACTAAAGTCAATGCTGCCTGCCGCCTCTTGTTCTTGGACCTGGTGATCGTTGACGTACTTCTAAGTCGTCAAACCTGCTGAGCAACTCAGTGAACAGCTGGTCGGTTATGGCGTTTCTCGCTTCCTGTTGTTGTTGCATCTGGCGCATCATTTGCATCACTTCGAGATTCTGCGCTTGCATACCATCAATAGCATCCATGATGTCGTCGTTGGTGGCTGGCCTTCTTCGTCGACGATGTCGTGAGGATGGACCAGCTGCGTTATCAGAAGGGTTGAGCGGGACTGATTGTTGTGCAGGAACCTGATCACCTTGCTCCATTTCTTCAAACTCGTCTGGAGGCGGGTTTGCGTGTGTAGACTCTGTGGCTTCGGGAGCATTAAGGTCGTAGATGAAGCGGTTGGGGTTGGTGACATCTGTGAGGGCAATGTTGGGTAAAACAACGCTTGGGACTTTGTGGTTATTCACCATAAGATAGTACCTTCCGCCCACCCTGTTTTTGATTAGGCGGCTGGACCGACAATAGCTTAAATCCATAAATAGGGGTGGGAGAGCTTGTAAATTTTGAAGTCGGTCTTCTAGATTCAAACCAAGTGCTATGGAGGTTATTAATCCTCCAATCACGAAAGGTTGGTGGCCTCTAGCACATAGGGTGCGGATATGATGAAATAAGAAAGAAGCAGCGTTTACCTTTGTATCCCTTTCAAAGACGCAGTGGAGGAAGAATAATTCCTTTGCGTTGACTTTGCTGTTGTTCGGTCTTCCAAAAACTGTGTTTTGCAGGATGCGGATAAAATACCGGATGGTTGGGTTATGTATATGGGAAGCAAGTAGTGCATCCCAATTATCGGTTTCCACGCCGGATATTTTCCTAAAGAGGTCGAAGGCGTTTATTTGCCACTGGGAGTTCGGAGGGATTCTTGGGTGGACGCGGTCTCCTACAGGGAACTGTAGCATGGCACTCAACTGATCCTGGGATAGTGAGTATTCGGTGTTGAACATGCGGAAGGTTGCGGTACCGGTTAAATACTCGTCTTCACCGGTAGGGGTGTTGTATGAATAAGAACTTAAAAATTTTAAGGTGAGAGATGGGTAGGTAGGTTGATTGTGTGTGCATAGAAAGGTTAAATCAGGAAGACGGAGCATCCATTGTATACCTTGAAGTAATCCTAATTCTTGTAAACAATTTGAATCAGGATACCTGGTAGATACGACACCTCGCTGTTGGAAACGCTCGAACTGCTCCCTTTGATAATTATCATCTTCGGATCGGAAAATGATATTTCCGAATTGTTGGTTTCCCGCCATACTGATAAGTGGGTTGAAAGAACTAAAAGGAAAGAAAATGAAATGTATTTTATAGAATGGTTTGTGGTGTATGAAGAAAGGTATGGTGGGTATTTATAGGAAAAAATTTGGAAGTTGGAAAGGGAGTGGGTGTAAAATAAATAAATGTGGGTAAATGTGAGTAAATGGGTGAATGAATGGGGAAGGTAAAAAGTGGGGTGGTGTAACGGTCGTGTCTCCAACAGTCACTAACGTTCACCTAGTCTGAAGGTGTCACGCTCGTGACAGAGGTGTTACGGGCGTCACAGGCACTTGGTGTGGCGACCGTGATGGCGTGTGTGACGCTCGTCACACAGTAAGTTTGCAACGGTCACTGCTTGCGTTCTTCATAATTTGTTTTTTTACTATTATATTTTATTTTTTTGTTATTTTGTTTTGCTTCTGTTTATTTTATTTTGCTATTGTGATACTTTTAAATTTCCTTGCATGCTATTCTACTACCATAATATGTATATTTCTTTAACAGACATAGTAATTATTAGCATATAGTGGATATCATTATTTGTAATTATAGAAATTGCATAGATCAAAATAAAATAAAATAACAATGCAACAACTTCATAAAATAATCATAATATAACATTGGAAGACCAAAATACTAATATTAAAATTAATGTGAAACAAAATTAATAAATAGCCTAAACTAAAACTAAGTAACTAAGAAAAACAACTTCTAGCCACTTGCATGATCTCTGGCTGGAGGAGCAAAGGTGTTAACACGGTCTAGCAACTCGTGGAATTGATTTGTCATACTGCTCATGTATCCCAGAAATTCTTGTCCCATGTTAGCTAACTCTTCTCTGAGGGCGACTTGTTCTGACATCAAGGCTTGAATGATGGTGTTATAATTATCTCCGGGCATATGATGTCTAGGATCGGTTATTGCCGACTCTTCGGTCGGGATTGGTTGGGGAGGAGGGTCAATATCATAATAACCAGATGGTGTCTGAGGGTCGGACTCAGAATAAGGAATCTGGTCGTCACAAATCTCATAGTCCTGGATGGATTCAGTAGATCTAGCAGGAGAGGGTATTCCGTTCAGATTGTAGAGCCAGTTATTGTGGTTATGAACACTAGTCCTCGGACTAGGCAAGGTGAATAGGCAAAGAACTTGGTTGTTAATTATAAGCTCAAACTCTTCAGGCCCGAGGTTTGCTATAAACATAATGTTGAAGAGGAAGGGTATACTCATAGTCACAATGCCATAGAAAGGGCTTAGGTCAAGCATAGGTTGACGTAATCCGATAGCATTACCAATCATGGTTATCAATCCGCCTATTTGAATTGGTGCTCATTCATCTTGGATAAGGCGGTCAAAGTTCGCCAACATAAAAGTGGCACCATTCACAGGACGGTTCTGGGAAGCACAAAACATGATGAAGAGTTCATCACGTGATACTGTAGTAATATTTGACTTCTTCCCAAAAAGGGTGTGGGCCAGGATCTTATGGAAATAACGAAAGGCCGGGTTATGTATGTTTCCAGAGAGAAACTCATGTTCCTCGGGGTCGTCATTTTCAGTCAAGCTTCCCCAAAAATGTTCAAGTTCTCTATATTCAAAAAGGTCTTCTTGGCTCACTGTGAATGTATCAAAAGAGGTAGGGAAACCTAAAAGGTTGGTAAAATCTTGAATGTTAAATTGATACTCCATGTTGAACATTCTGAACTGAATGAAACCTCTGCTTATTCCTTTTCCATGGCTGGGTAGATAGATCAGGGAGCTAAGGAATTCTAGCGTTAGTCTCCGGTAAGTGACGAATTGTCTTCGGATAGGAGTGGTTTCCCACCTTATTTGACTCAGCAAATACAGGACACTCTCTCTTAGTCCAAGGGCAGTCATTGCCCAATCATCAGCATACAAACTAGGTAGCATCTCTCTCTCTGCTAGTTCCTCAAACTTTTGTTTCTGAGCTTTCCCTCTGAATTTGATACCCATACAATCAATTTGTCCCATCATGTTAGTGTTAGCTAGAGAAAAGAAAAACAAGAGTTTTAGTCAGGATTTGGCCAAATGCCGAAAGAAGAAAAGAAGAAAAATTTTATAAGTTGAAATAAATTAAGAATGAATACTAAATAAAGTTTTAAAAGAATAATTAAAGAAGAAATAAAAATAAAAATATTTGTGGGTTGTCTCCCACGAAGCGCTTTGTTTAATGTCGCAAGCTCGACATAAAAACTATCAAATATAATCTATAAATTCTGGAGGCATTACGTCTAAGTGCAGGACGTGCGAATCTTCATTGTTCTCTGCATAGTGATAATGTTTTAGACGCTGCCCGCTTACGATGAATGGTTCCATAGATTTGCCTTTAATTTCCACAGCTCCACTAGGGAAAACATTAGTTACTTGGAAAGGGCCTGACCATCTAGATCGTAGTTTTCCCGGGAATAACTTAAGCCTAGAGTTGAACAAAAGGACTATATCGCCTTGTTTGAAGATTTTTCTGGATATACGTTTGTCATGCCATTTTTTCGTTCTTTCTTTGTAGATTCTGGCATTTTCGTAGGCGTCTTGTCGAAGTTCCTCTAATTCGTTTATGTCAAGAATTCGCTTTTCACCAGCGGACTTATAGTTTAAATTTAGATTTTTGATAGCCCAGTAGGCCTTATGTTCTAATTCTACGGGAGATGGCAAGATTTTCCATAAATAATCTTAAATGGGGTTGTCCCTATGGGAGTTTTGTAAGCGGTTCAATATGCCCATAAAGCTTCCGGTAGTTTCGATGACCAGTCTTTCCTTGAGGTGGCGACTGTTTTTTTTCAATATTTGTTTGATTTCTCTGTTAGACACCTCCACTTGTCCACTGGTTTGAGGATGGTAAGGTGTCGCTACTCTATGTCTTACACCATACTTAAACAGTAGTTTTTTGAGTATCTTAGATATGAAATGCGATCCACCATCACTGACTACTATTCTTGGGACACCAAATCTCGGAAATATTATATTCTTAAAGAGTCTAGTTACTACTCGTGTGTCGTTTGTTGGAGAAGCTATAGCTTCAATCCATTTTGATACGTAGTCAACCGCTACGAGTATGTACTTGTTACCGAAAGAAGGTGGAAAAGGTCCCATGAAATCTATTCCCCACACGTCGAAAATCTCTACTTCCAAAATGCCCTTTTGTGGCATCTCGTCACGTCTAGATATGTTTCCTGTGCGTTGACATCTATCACATTTCTTGATAGCCGCATGCACATCCTTCCATATGTTTGGCCAATAAAGACCGGCTTGTAAGATTTTGGAGCAGGTCTTGGATGTACTTGCATGTCCACCATAAGGAGCGGAGTGACAGTGTTGGATTATATCTTCTATCTCTTCTTCAGGTATGCACCGACGGAAAATACCATCGGGGCCTCTTTTGAAAAGTAAAGGGTCATCCCAGTAATAATGTTTTATGTCATGGAAGAATCGTTTCTTTTGTTGGTAAGATAAATTAGGTGGAACTATTCCGGCAGCTAAATAATTGACGAGATCGGCGTACCATGGTGTAACACATATAGCTAAGGTGGGCTCTACCTGTTTATCAGCTTTATTTTCTTCCAAAGTAGCTATAAGTTTATCGTACGAGAAATCATCGTTGATCGAAGTTCTTTCAGGTTCCAGGTTTTCGAGTCTAGAGAGGTGATCTGCTACTACGTTTTCAGTTCCTTTCTTATCTTTGATTTCCAAATCAAATTCTTGTAGCAACAGGATCCACCTTAGGAGTCTAGGTTTAGCGTCCTTTTTTGTTAAGAGGTACTTAATGGCGGCGTGGTCAGTGTAAACGATTATTTTAGCTTCGACCAAGTAAGAACGAAATTTATCTAGTGCAAATACTACTGCTAAAAGTTCTTTCTCGGTCGTGGCGTAATTCATTTGTGCTTCATCTAGAGTTCTACTTGCGTAATATATGACGTGAAGCTTTTTATCCTTTCGTTGTCCTAAAACAGCGCCTACGGCGTAGTCACTTGCGTCACACATTATTTCGAATGGTTCATTCCAATCCGGGGTCTGCATTATGGGTGCGGAGATCAATGCTTGTTTAAGCGTTTGAAATGCTTCTAAACATTTATTGTCAAAGATGAATTCAGCATCTTTCATTAATAATCCGGTCAAAGGTTTAGTTATTTTAGAGAAATCTTTAATGAATCGTCGGTAAAAACCGGCGTGTCCTAAGAAGCTTCGTACTTCTCTCACAGTTTTCGGAGGTTGAAGGTTTTCGATTACTTCTATTTTGGCTTTGTCTACTTCAATTCCTCTATTTGATATGATGTGTCCTAAGACAATTCCTTCTTGTACCATAAAGTGACATTTTTCCCAATTAAGTACTAAGTTTACTTTTACACATCGCTCTAGAACTCTTTCTAGGTTTTCAAGACATTCTTCAAAGCTTTGTCCGCATACGGAAAAATCATCCATAAATACTTCCATGATATTTTCGAGAAAATCGGCGAATATTGCCATCATGCACCTTTGGAAGGTTGCGGGAGCATTGCACAAGCCAAACGGCATTCGTCGATAAGCGAAGGTACCAAAAGGACATGTGAATGTTGTCTTTTCTTGGTCATCAGGATGAATTGGTATTTGAAAGAAGCCTGAGTAACCGTCTAGATAGCAGAAATGAGAATGTTTTGCTAATCGTTCTAACATCTGGTCTATGAATGGTAAAGGGAAATGATCTTTTCGGGTTGCTTTATTTAGTTTCCTATAGTCAATGCACATTCTCCATCCCGATTCGATTCGTTTGGTTATAGTTTCTCCTTTTTCATTTTCAATAACTGTTATACCTCCTTTCTTTGGTACTACGTGTACAGGACTAACCCATTTGCTATCAGATATAGGATATATGATACCTGCCTCTAATAACTTTGTTACTTCCTTCTTCACTACCTCACTCAGGATCGGGTTTAGTCTCCTCTGATGTTCCCTAGAGGTTTTACAGTCTTCTTCTAGCATGATGCGGTGCATACAAATAGAAGGACTTATTCCTTTAAGATCGGTGATGTTGTATCCTAGTGCGGTTGGATATTTTCTTAAGATATGTAGGAGTTTTTCGGTTTCGAGTTTTCCTAGGTCTGCATTAACTATCACTGGTCGTTCAAGTTCTAAGTCTAGGAATTCATATCTCAGATTTTTGGGAAGTGTTTTCAGGTCGAGGGTTGGTTTCTTAAGGCATTGCGTAGGGTCCGGTGTTATTGCTAAACATTGGTTAAGTTTGTCTTCTACATGATAGTCAGACAATTTGTCATTCTCTAGCTCTGTTTCTTTTATGCATTCATCGATGATATCCATGAAGTAACATGTGTTTTCTATTGCAGGTGCTTTCAAAAATTTGGAAAGAATGAACTCAATTTTCTCTTCTCCTACTTCGAAAGTGAGTCGTCCTCGTTTTACGTCTATGATCGCACCGGCGGTTCCTAAGAATGGTCTTCCCAATATAATGGGTGTAACTTCATCTTCTCTAATGTCCATAATTATAAAATCGATTAGAATGTAGAATTGTCCTATGCGCATGGGAACGTTTTCAAGAATTCCTACAGGATATCTAACAGAAAGATCTGCTAGTTGTACAAACATTTTAGTTGGTCTCAATTCTCCCATTTCCAGTTTCTTGCATATGGATAAAGGCATAACACTGATACCGGCTCCTAAATCGCATAAGGCTTTATCTGTGACAAATTTTCCTATGTGACAGGGTATAGAGAAACTGCCAGGATCCTTAAGTTTTTGAGGCATATTCTGGATTATGGCGCTACATTCAGCAGTGAGTGTAACGGTTTCGCTATCTTCAAGTTTCCTTTTATTAGAAATAATTTCTTTTAAGAACTTAGCATATGAGGGCATCTGCGTAATAGCTTCTGTAAATGGAATTGTGACGTTTAATTGTTTCAGTAGATCAACAAATTTTTTAAATTGGCCCGCATCTTTGGTTTTAATAAGCCTTTAAGGGTAAGGGATAGGTGGTTTATATGGTGGTGGAGGCACATAAGGTTCTTTCTTCTCTACGGTTTCCTTATTACTCTCTTCCTTTTCCTTAGGTTTACTTTCTTCCTCAGTTGACTTTTTAGAGTTTTGGTTTTCCATCCTTGGATCAGACGGTCCTTCTACTTCCGTTCCACTTCTTAATATGATTGCATGAGCGTGGCTTTTCGGGTTAGGTTGGGGCTGTCCAGGAAATGTACTAGTTGGGGCAGCAGTAGGCGCTTGTTGTTGAGCTACTTGTGAGATTTGTGTTTCCAGCATTTTGTTATGGGTAGCCAGGGCATCTACTTTACTTGCTAGTTGTTTAATTTGTTCGCTAGTGTGTACATTCTAGTTTAAGAAGTCCTTATTGGTTTGCTGTTGAGAAACTATGAAGTTCTCCATCATGATTTCCAAGTTGGATTTCCTAGGAACGTTATTGTTAGGTGTAGATGGGGTCGGCTTTTGATATCCCAGAGGTATAGCTGGGGCTTGATTTGGAGCTTGTCCTGGTGCGTATAAAGCATTATTACTTTTATATGAAAAATTAGGATGGTTCTTCCAGTTTGAGTTATAGGTATGCGAGTAGGGATTTCCTTGAGCATAATTCACCTGTTCTACTTGGATTCCTGTTAGGAGTTGACAATCTATAGGAGTGTGACCTTGGATTCCACAGACTTCGCAATTTTGAGTTGCGGCAGCCACGGTGGCTGGAGGTGATACATTTAAACTTTCAATTTTCTGGGCCAGAGCATCCACTTTTGCATTAACATGATCAAGGCTACTTATCTCGTACATGCCACTTTTCGTTTGAGGTTTCTCTACCATTGTTCGATCGCTTCCCCACTGATAATGATTTTGGGCCATGCTTTCGATAAGTTGATAAGCATCGGCGTAAGGTTTATCCATAAGCGCACCACCTGCGGCGGCGTCTATTGTTAACCTTGTGTTGTACAAGAGACCATTATAGAAGGTATGAATTACTAACCAGTCCTCTAAACCATGGTGTGAACAAAGTCTCATCATGTCTTTGTATCTTTCCCATGCTTCGAAAAGAGACTCGTTATCTTTCTATTTAAATCCATTTATCTGGGCTCTTAACATAGCTGTTTTGCTTGGAGGAAAATATCGGGCAAGAAAGACTTTCTTCAACTCGTTCCATGTGGTGACTGAGTTGGAAGGAAGAGACTGAAGTCATCTTCTAGCTTTATCTCTTAACGAGAAAGGAAAGAGACGAAGTCGAATTGCCTCTGAAGTGACACCATTAGCTTTAATAGTATCAGCGTATTGGACAAATACGGATAAATGAAGGTTTGGATCCTCGGTAGGATTTCCAGAGAATTGATTCTGTTGCACTGCTTGTAGCAGCGAAGGTTTAAGTTCGAAGTTGTTTGCTTCGATTGCGGGTGGAGCAATACTCGAATGCGGCTCATCTTGCGATGGAGCGGCGTAATCTCGAAGAGCACGAGCTGGTTCTGCCATCTCGGGTATCGGCGAAGGAAGATGATTTTTGAGGTCGGGCACTTCGATAGGAGGGAGATTGTTTGCAGCACGATATTCCCGAATTCATCGTAAGACTCGGAGATATAGTTCAACGTCGTTGATTCGTAAGTAAAACGGCTCGCCTTGTGAGCGAGTGTGTGGCATACAAATCAACGAAAGAAAAAAAGGAAAATAAAAATTGCCTTAGTCTCTACAGCGTAACAGAAGAGTTACGATATCGACTAAATAAAAGTCCCCGGCAACGGCGCCAAAAACTTGATCGCGACTTTATGAGTCGATTTGGGGTACTAACTGCAAGTGCACAGTTCTATCGCGTAGTTTTAAAAGATATCGATCCCACAGGGACTTATGAATCGATATACCGTTTTCTAAGGTTACTTCGTAAAGCTAAGGCGGATGATACTTTGATTGTTTGGGGGAAAAGTAAAACTAAAATTAGATCTAAATTAAATATCAATTAAGCGGATATCGGTATGTAGTTCGTCGTAATTAGGGAATCAAATCTTCGTTGGTTTCTTAGTTTTAAAATAAATCTTTTCAGTAGACACTATTGATTAAAAGCCTTTTCTCAAACTCTCGCTCTGTTGAATAGACCATGACTTTATATTAACGTAGCTGTCACTTATTAGTTAAGTCCAAAATCACTTTTTGAAAACAATAGAATTTATAGAAACTCTTTTTAAGAAAATACTAACCATTTAAACACCCTTGTCTCAAACTCTCGCTCTATTGACTTAGATTATATAATTAAACTTAAATGCTTAACTCTCGTCCTCACATTTAACCTTTAAAAATACTTTTTGAAAAAGATTAGAATTTAATTAACTCTAAAAATTGCTTTCGCCCTGATTTAGAATTAATGTCCAATTTACACTGTCCAGTTAAAAACTCAAACTTTCGTTCTATTGATTTTAACTTCTTTATGTCTTTTACTCTCGTACAAAAACTTTGGGGTTAACCCTGTAAATTGAGACCATAAAAAGAGTGACTTTATTTTTAAATGAAATTAAACCAACTTAGTTTTGATTCCTTCATTCCGCTTACTTTACATACCGATATCTAAAATACTTAGCCGGACATGCTAAACGGGTCTAAACAATCATCATGCTTAAATGAAACCATCTCAGGCAAACAATATAAATAAACAGCAATGCAGAGTATATATAAATTAAAACTATAAATTAAAGAACCTGAATAATTAATAGAAATCTTGAACACTCCACCACAAACCGGTTGGATTTGTTCTTGAACTCTTTAATCGAACAGGAAAATAAAAGCGAAGGAATAAAATACTATGATCTAACGTAAGGTTAGATCCAGTAAAAGATACACAATAGTTTCCGGTGTAGAAACTATTGTGTGAAAAATTAATTAAGTGCTTGAAGGATTGACTAGAAAAGAAAGAAATAAAAATTGCTAATAAAAGTAATGCTGTAAAATATGCTTGCACGGCGGAAAAGGGAATTGTCCTCAGGGTTGGATAAAAGCAACTATTTATATTAATCCACTTTTTGTAACGGTTTCCAAAAATGCCTTCCGTAAGTAGTCTTCACGTTCCAAGAGTCAAGTGGAGGAATAGGCTTCAACGTGCCTCTGTTGCGCGTTAAAAGCCAAAAATATAGGAGAGGGGTGTGACGTTCGTCACACCATGTGTTACGCTCGTAACACAAGGTAGTAGGGCGTGACGCTCGTCACACCTTGTGTGGCGGTCGTCACAGCTTCAGCGCTCCTGGCTTGTGATTGTGGGCTGGGCTTTAGTGGAATGTGCTTCTCATTATCTTTTTGCACCCCCTTTTCTTCCTTTTTCACTTATGCTTCAAATAAGTTACCTGAGACAAATAGAAGGAAAAATACTCAGTAATATCGAATAAAATGAAATAAATCGAAACAAATAATAATATAATTTAATTAAATCGAGTCCAAAAATGTGATATTATTCCATGTTATCAAACTCCCCCATACTTAGACCTTTGCTTGTCCTCAAGCAAGATACAATATAGAAATCGTTTAAAAATTTAGCCAGATGAAATTTCAAAACACACATCAATTCCTACTAGGTTGCAAGTAAACCTTGTTTAGAAGTAACCTGAGTTTAATCTTGACATCAACAACTACCGTTACAACCTCAGATAACCTCACTTTATGCCAACCAGTTCGAGTCATGCTATTATAACTAGCCTAGTTCCTTTACTCTTATTTCACCCGTTTTCATTCTAGCGAAATCACATTAAGCCCTTTATCGTTTCGCGCACATAGTGGAGTGACCGGTTAGTGATTTTGATCCCCTTTTTAGCTTGAAGTTCTGGTACATAAGTTGGATAACTTCGTTATTTAGTCCATTGCAAATTGCGGGGGATCAGACCGTAGTCCGCCCTACCAAGTTCAGCACCAGATACCTGCCGAACCAACTCATAATGGATCTTTCGTATCATGCTTTTGTATGATCTGCAACCTTTAGATTAAATGATCTGGTAAGGATCACCCAACTTAATTAGTGCATTTCCTGATATATATATATATATATATATATATATATATATATATATATATATATATATATATATATATATATATATATATATATATATATATATATATATATATATATAATATATATATATATATATATATATATATATATATATATATATATATATTATATATATATATATATATATATATATATATATATATATATATATATATATATATATATATATATATATATTATAATATATATATATATATATATATATATATATATATATATATATATATATATATATATATATATATATATATATATATATTTTGTGTTTTGGGAATCATTCACTTATATTCATCGGCTCTCCACGTAGTTTGCTATTAAGATGGTGCTGACTTCTTGTATAAACTACTTGGGGTTACTATAAAACTAAAAGTTCAAGGGATTGGTATAATAGGTACTTTTCCTGATCTAACATGTTGAGGTTTGTTTAGAGCGTTGGGGCGGTAATAATTTTTGTCTTAATTTTACTCAAGTCTGATAAAATAAGCAACCTTTATATTTACTGAGTGTGTTGAATTTTTTGTTATGGCTCAAGAAAATTGAGGGGAATGGATAATAGAAATTTTTCACACTAGGGACTTAACTTAAAATAAATATATATTATAATAAATTTTTTTTTTAATTTTATAAGGAAGGGAAATAACAATGAAAGGGAAAATAACATACTTGAAAAGGGAAGGTTGAAAGAACAAGGTTTCCCCCCCCCCCCCCCCCCCCCACACACACACACTTAAATGAAACATTGTCCCCAATGTTTCAAAGAAAACAAAAGAAATAGAAAAAAAGAAACTAAAGTCAATGCTGCCTGCCGCCTCCTGTTCTTGGACCTGGTGATCGTTGACGTACTTCTAAGTCGTCAAACCTGCTGAGCAACTCAGTGAACCGCTGGTCGGTTATGGCGTTTCTCGCTTCCTGTTGTTGTTGCATCTGGCGCATCATTTGCATCACTTCGAGATTCTGCGCTTGCATACCATCAATAGCATCCATGATGTCGTCGTTGGTGGCTGGCCTTCTTCGTCGACGACGTCGTGAGGATGGACCAGCTGCGTTATCGGAAGGGTTGAGCGAGACTGATTGTTGTGCAGGAACCTGATCACCTTGCTCCATTTCTTCAAACTCGTCTGGAGGCGGGTTTGCGTGTGTAGACTCTGTGGCTTCGGGAGCATTAAGGTCGTAGATGAAGCGGTTGGGGTTGGTGACATCTGTGAGAGCATTAAGATCATTGTGTCATTCATGTATATCTCAATGTAACTTTTGATATGTTTCACAAAGACCTTGTCCATTTATCTTCGATAAGTGGCTTTTTCATTCTTAATCCTAAAGAGAATGGTTTTAGTTTGACCCATCCTGCATGAAATTCCTTTTTTTAATATGGTTTTAGTTTGAATAGGCATCAAAGAAGCCTATAGTCTTATAGATTGATGTCCTATATATAAACATACATATGTTTGGCATTGTATAAGGATCTTTAGGGACACACTTTGTTCATGTATTTGTAGTTTGTGTACATCTTTCATTTTTTGTTTATTTTTCT
The DNA here is from genome assembly GCF_024323335.1 of Lathyrus oleraceus. Taxonomy (NCBI): domain Eukaryota; kingdom Viridiplantae; phylum Streptophyta; class Magnoliopsida; order Fabales; family Fabaceae; genus Lathyrus; species Lathyrus oleraceus. The sequence goes on from NC_066581.1 coordinate 12,469,355, forward strand.
TATAATTGCAACATTTTTCATGGATTTTAAGTATATAATTGTTGAACGAAACTAATACTTTTGAACTTTTAAGTTTCCTCTTGAACTACAACTTATTTTTCGCCTATCATATACCTTTTCTTCTGCACCACTGATCGGTAAATTAACAAGTGTATTAATCTGCCAATGTAGTACTAAATGGAAATCCCAAGTATCGATCTAAAGGACTGTTTGATGATACAGAGTCTGTGTTTTAATTTAGTTAAACAAAAGACTTATGGGTTTTTGAATTGGTGTTTTAATAATTGAAAATAAAATGCAATAGAAGGTAAAGAAAGAATTTGAATAGTTTAAAAGATATTATGAGAGAACATGCTAGGAAGGGTGTATGATTGGATTCATCAACAACAGTAACTTAACCTTACAACAACTTAATTAAATAACATTGACTATTGGTTCTTATGGATGTTTACTCCTAAGTCCTTAGTGAGAAAATCTTTAATCATTCAATTTAATCCCTATGTCCATAGTGAATTACAGATGAAATTAAACATTATTTTAATCAAGAATATTCCGATTTTCACAGGGTATCCCTAGGCCTAGGTGATATCTACTATGAATTACTCATAATTAAGCATTATCAATGACGGTCCAGCCTAAATATTAACCACAGATCAGTCTCAATTCGTCCGAGAAAGAAATAATAAAGCATAAATTATAAATAAGTAAAATTGTTAGACGGTGTGGCTAGTGATCGAGAGGGGGGGGGGGGTGAATAGATCACCTCTTTTTAAAATAAACGGATTTAAAAATCTTATCAGAGTTATTGAAACTTAGCGGAAAATTACAGTCCCGAATTGACTTCCGTCTATTCTGAACCGCTACTAGAAAACCGGACACGCGAATTTATTGCTGGATTTGAATAAGAACGATAGAGATTATTAACACCAGAATATTATCTAATCAAATGCACTTATCATTAAATTCTGATTCCAATGAATAAAACTCAGCTAACAGTTTTGTCAAACATTTGGTGTGTATGTGATCAATGATGAACAGTGGTGGCGTTTAGATAAAGAAGTTTTCTTGCCACTGTTGTATCACTAAAAATACAGCCACAATACACCAACTGAAATCACAAAACTATTGAAAACGTAAAGAGAGATAAGGAAAGAATACGATACGCAGAGATTTGGTAAGGAAGTTCCCCACGTCGTCCTCGCGTGTGGGTACGTCTCCCTCTCAATTTCAAATGAAATTGAGAACTGTAATTATCAATGATGCCGAATTCGTTGATACAAGGTTTCAATACACAGACAGAATTCTAAATCCCAAGATCTTCTTCTTGTATAAAACCTCCACTTGATCTGAGCTCGATCAAGAATTTCCTGCAAGAAATTGCAAACAATTCACCGGTTTCACGACCTGTTTGCGAAATTAACCAATTTCCAAACCCTACGTTGCGGCTGAATCTGTTCTGCAAACGTGACTAACAAACCCGCAAGAACACTCCAGTTCTTGAAGGAAAAACCGTCTGGTTTTTCCTCGAAACCCCCTTCAACCTTCAACTCAGCTAGATCCTCGATCGTTCCACTGAACACCTCAGCTAGATCCTTGATCGTTCCACTGAACGTTATCTCGTTGATCCTTTAATCCAAAGAACAAGAATGATTATGTGTTGATGTTCTTGAAGAAAAATTATTGAGAAGATGAAGAAGATGAAGTCTCTTTCAGGTTTCTAACTGCTCAAACAATTGCTGCTACACACTCCTTTGATTGGTGTTACAACTATTTTTCACTTGTGAATTCGTGCTTTTTTCTTAAGCTGTCAAAATACTTCTTATATGTAAAAGACAGAAGCTGTTAGTAGACAAAACAGAATTATGTATTGATACATAAGGTTATGTGTCATACGGTGAACTGACTTTTTTTTGTGTGTTTTTAATCGCAATGTCGCGGTTAGCAAGAGTCGCCACCGACTTTTCTTTTATCCAATAAGGAAAGGTGGAAAAGAACAGGAAAGACCTTAATTTAGATTCTTAGGTTCGGGAGGTACATTATACAAAGGGAAGGTGTTAGCACCCTTTGTATCCATGGTTATCCATGGGCTCTTAATTGCTCAATCATTTATGTTTTTCTAGTTTGGAAAAGAGTTTGAGAAATGTGTAGGAAATGTTTTGAAAAGGAGAATTTAACTTTGTAATGATTCTTGCATGAATGTATACAAAGTGATTATCTCGTTTAATTTTGAAAATAGTTTAGAAAAATATAACTCGGCAATGATCCTAGTACGGATGTATGCTAAGTGGTGATTTTCCAAAAAGGATGTTTGAAATGTGTGAGGTGTGAATAATATTTTTTAGGTTATGAATGAGCAATTAAGGGTTATACCTATCCGAGGTCTTTCCGGGCATTTCCTATCCTTATGAGGGTAGAACTGTCCTTACTATTGAGAAGTAAGTAGTTTTATCCTTTGGATGTAAAAGGGTCATCGTAGGGTCATCGATTGGTCATTGAAGGCAACAGTTGTGAGGATACCTTAGCATTCGAAGGGACTATCATCATTTAATCGTAGGCTACACCGAAGGGTCATCGAGGGACAAAATCGTATTTTCGAAGGCAACGTCCGAGGGACCATGATTTATTTTATGATGATTTAACCGAAGGGTCTTTGCTAAGTGTATCCCTACATTCGCGGGACATGACCGTAATACCGTAATCGTGGGGTCACAAAAGAGAGGTCCGATTAAAGTCCATATTTTAAAGTTAATTAGGTGATTAGGATGACTCCGCATTAAAATCAATACATTAAAATCAATACATTAAAAATTAATACATTAAAATTAATTAGGCAATCAATATGAATCTTCACATTAAAGTAAAGTAATTTAGAATCCATCTCCATGAAGGTCTCCCACACGTAAAGTGGAATACCTAGCCGGCCGTTTCTTTGAGGATATGGAAGCCTTTACACCATTCAACACACGGGTTAGAGCATTGAGATAAAGTATGATTTGACAATTGCACCATAAGAAAATAAACATAACAGTCATGAACTCAGGCCAAATGATGCAGAACTATAATAAATCATTGTTAGATGAACATAAGATAGAAAAGCAAAAAAATGAAACAGACACTGCCCCATTCGCCCCTGCTTCGCCTAGCGAAGGCTTAGCGAGGGCTCGCTCCAGGCTCGCTTAGCGATGTGCTAGCGAGCGGCGACAGATTTTTGAGTTTGACAACAGCAGGGCTTCTGCAACCCTGGACTTCATGGCATTAAATTATATGAACAGCAGGGACTAGTATTCAGGATATTCATGCATACTTAAATGAAATCAAATTACATATCCGAAAACTTAATCATGATGCCTTGCATGTGTACGGATTATCGGTTAAAAGCATAAAGCATTAGTGACCTGCAAACCTGTTTGTAACTTGGTATCGGATGGAGTCGGGCGGCGGTAACCTTGGTGCAGCGGGTGCGGAAGAGCAGCCTTCAGGGTTTCTTGGCTCGGAATTCTCTAAGTTGAGCTCCAGGGTTTCTGTGCCAGGGTTCCCGTTCGTCTTCCTCTGTGTTTCTCCGTTTGTGTGTCCATTTTCGTGGCAAAGGAGCTGGTATTTATAGTAGTAGTTGTGACCTAATGGGCTCAGACTGAAGCCCGAAAATTATAATATTCGCAAGCTTCGCTAGGCGAACCTGTAGCGAAGGTTCGCTAGGCGAAGGATTTGCTCGCCTAGCGAGTATGCAGTTTATGACCTAATGGGCTCAGAATGAAGCCCAACCATTCTGGTGATCGCAAGCTTCGCTAGGCGAAGGAATTGCTCGCCTAGCGAGCAGGCTAGTTTGGGCCATTTTTGGATTGGGCCTGTTGTGAGCTGGGCTTTTGTCCCTTTAGAGTCAGTGCCTTGCAAAACAAGTCGGAGGGTCTTTGAAAATTGCTTTGTAATATCAACGGGCAAATTTTGGGGTATGACAGCTGCCCCTGTTCAATATTCTTGAACCGAGAGAGTTAGGATGGCGAGTATGCCGTTCGTGGTCTGGAGGTGAAACATTATTGAACACTAGAATGCCCCAAAAATTTGCGCTTGTCAATTAGTCTTGATGGAGATGGGCTTAAAGATGCCATCCAGGTAGCTTGATGATGAGGGCTCCAGATTGTGTCGTACGTTAGACGATATCTGGAGACATGGGTGTCATACCGGGTCATACGCTAGACCGTATAGTGAGTCATCCATTATGCTGTCGACTTCGCTGGGGAGTCAGAGTGCGTTATATACTGCTGGGGATAAGGGATCATAATGGATCGTACGTTAGACCGTGTCTGAATACCCGGGTGAGTTGTTCATTAGGCGGATGACTTTGCTGGGGATGAAAGATCAGAATGGATCGTACGCTAGATCGTATCTGAGTTGCAGAATGAACCGTACACTAGGCTGTATCTGACGAAGGTGGAATCAGGATGGATCGTACGCTAGATCGCATCTGAGTTGAAAGTCCAAATGGGTCGTACGTTAGACCGTATTGGAGTTGCAGAATGAACCGTACGTTAGGCTGTATCTGAAGAAGAAAGTAGTCGTACGCTAGACTACACCCCGGAATGTACCGTACGCTAGGCAGCATCTGAGGATTTGAAGGTCCAAATGGGTCGTACGTTAGACCGTATTGGAGTTGTTGAAAGTCAGAATGGATCGTACGTTAGATCGTATCTGAGCTGAAGGTCCAAATGGGTCGTACGTTAGACCGTATTGGAGTTGCAGAATGAGCCGTACGTTAGGCTGTATCTGAAGAAGAAAGTAGTTGTACGCTAGACTACACCCCGGAATGTACCGTACGCTAGGCAGCATCTGAGGATTTGAAGGTCCAAATGGGTCGTACGTTAGACCGTATTGGAGTTGTTGAAAGTCAGAATGGATCGTACGTTAGATCGTATCTGAGCTGAAGGTCCAAATGGGTCGTACGTTAGACCGTATTGGAGTTGCAGAATGAGCCGTACGTTAGGCTGTATCTGAAGAAGAAAGTAGTCGTACGCTAGACTACACCCCAGAATGTACCGTACGCTAGGCAGCATCTGAGGATTTGAAGGTCCAAATGGGTCGTACGTTAGACCGTATTGGAGTTGTTGAATGTCAGAATGGATCGTACGTTAGATCGTATCTGAGCTGAAGGAGTCATATGTTGGGCTGAATCAGAATGAACCGTACGTTAGGCTGTATCTGATAATAGTTGTTGTATTTGCAGTGAATATCTGAGGTGGGCTTAGAGATGCCACCATTGGGAGAGTGTCAGAATGCTTGTCAGAATGGATACTCATCTGGATTTTATCTGAAAAGTGGTCCGAATCTTGGATGTGATCCGGAGGATAACTAACCTGAAAAATAATGTTAGTTTCACGCAATGTCATGATGCATGAGATGTAAATGTTCTATGCATGCGTATGCTGTGAAATGATGTGATGAGTGAGTTATGCGTCTGGAACAAACGCGAGCATTGTATGCATGTATATGTTATGAAATGATGTAATGTATGTAATACATTGTATGTAGGTGATGTGAAATGATGTAATGAGTGCCCTATGCGTCTGAAACGTTCTTCCAGGGGACTCTACTGGGGAAATAAATCTCAGTCTTCTGGTTGGAGATATTTATATTGATGACTCTGTCTCAGCTGGGGAACACTCCATTTCCGTCTGATGGTGGAAAGATCCAACAGCGCCTGGCTGGGGATAGAGGAGACGACCAATTAGTGATGCCAATTTCTTCTGGGGAATAACTGGCGTTGCCGGGGAACCAAATTAGCAACGGATTCATTGGGAAGCGTGATTAGACCTTCTCCTCGATCCTGAAGCCGCGTAGTAATTGCTGTCACCATTCTAGGTATGCATTTTTGGCAAACATTGATCATATTCAAAGGCATAAATCAATTCAAATTGAACCAATGGACGTTTACACAAACAAAACAGAAAAGTAAAACGAAATCATCTTTTTGGGAATGAAATTGTATTGATCTTGAAAGAGGGCCTGTAAACAGGCAATCCGTGTACAGGGAGACAGAAATTCTAGTAAGAGGAAATTGTTAGGAAAACAAAGAGAAGGCTATGCAGAAAAAGTCCTATTGATCTTAATTCCACTACTGCCATTATGTCTTCAAGCGTCTCATCTCCTGCTGTCGGATGGAAGTGATTGACTTGCTCAGTCCTTGGAACTTGGATGAAGCTGACAGAGAAACGGGATATAGTCATACGCTTTAATCCCTAATTTTTGCCTGGACCGCCTTTTCAGGTTTTCAGTCCACCGGGATACCCTTTTTTGCCCAAGCCGCCTTTTCAGGTTTTCGACTTGCCGGGTGTACATTTTATATGTTTATCCCTAATTTTTGCCCGAACCCTTTTGGTTCGCCGGGATGCCCTTACTTTTGCCTAGATACGTCGACCTAGCGGGTCTCTTTTATGCGTAGTATTTTTTAACTATATTCGCGTTCACAGGATGCGGGAAGTCTTCGCCATCCATTGTAGCAAGGATCATGGCTCCACCAGAGAATACTTTCTTAACTACAAATGGCCCTTCGTATGTGGGAGTCCATTTGCCTCTGGGATCACCTTGTGGTAGAATGATACGCTTTATCACCAATTCGCCGATTTGATACACCTGTCTCTTGATTCTTTTGTTAAATGCCTGAGTCATGCGCTTCTGATATATCTGCCCATGACAAACAGCCGCAAGCCTTTTCTCATCAATCAAATTTATCTGATCGAGTCGAGTCTGAATCCATTCCTCTTCATCTAAGCCCGCCTCTTTCATGATTCTTAGAGAGGGAATCTGAACTTCCACTGGTAAAACGGCTTCCATTCCGTAGACTAAAGAGAAAGGAGTTGCTCCTGTCGAAGTGCGTACTGAAGTGCGATAACTGTGAAGAGCAAACGGTAGCATCTCATGCCAGTCTTTGTACGTCACCGTCATCTTTTGTATGATCTTCTTGATATTCTTATTAGCAGCTTCCACGGCGCCGTTCATCTTTGGTCGGTACGGAGAAGAGTTATGGTGTTTAATTCTGAACTGCGTGCAGAGTTCAGTAACCATCTTGTTGTTCAAGTTAGTACCATTGTCAGTGATAACTCTTTCAGGGATGCCGTATCGACAAATAAGGCTATTCTTGATGAACCGTGCCACCACATTCTTGGTAACAGAAGCAAATGAAGCTGCCTCTACCCACTTTGTAAAGTAATCAATAGCGACAAGAATGAAACGATGTCCGTTAGAAGCAGTAGGTTTAATCTCTCCAATCATATCGATGCCCCACATTGCAAAGGGCCAAGGGGCTGTCAACACGTTTAAAGGAGCAGGAGGCACATGCACTTTGTCCGCATAGATCTGACACTTGTGGCAGGTTCTGGAGTGATGGTGGCAATCAGCTTCCATGGTAGACCAATAATACCCTGATCTCAGAATCTTCTTGGCCATTGTATGTCCACTAGAATGAGTCCCAAAAATACCGTCGTGCATATCTCCCATAATCTTTTCTGCTTCCTTTTTATCCACACAGCGAAGCAGAGTCAAATCATGATTACGTTTGTATAACACTCCATTACTCAGAAAGAATTTAGCGGAGAACTTCCTTAGGAATTTCCTGTCATTGATGGATGCCCCTTCAGGGTATTTCTGAGCTCCTAAATATCTTTTTACGTCGTGGAACCAGGGTTTTTCCCGTACTCCCTCAGTGTTCAGTTCATAACAGTATGCCGGTTCATCTAGTCGCTCAATGGTGATCCTGGGAGCTTCATTGTCCCATCTGACTCTGAACATAGATGACATGGTAGCTAATGCGTCTGCCAACTGATTCTCTTCTCGCGGGATATGTTCGAATGTAATCTCTTCAAAGTATGGGATTAATGTCATCACCCGTTCTCGATAAGGGATGAGATTCGGATGTTTAGTGTCCCATTCTCCTTTGATCTGACTGATTACTAATGTTGAGTCTCCGTACACACTCAAAAACTTGATTCGCCGATCTATAGCAGCCTTGAGTCCCAAAATACATGCTTCATACTCAGCCATATTATTGGTACAATGAAAGCACAGTGTAGCGGTGAAAGGTGTATGGTAACCTCCGGGAGAAATAATCACAACCCCAACACCATGGCCCAACGCATTAGAAGATCCATCAAAAACCATAGTCCATCGGGATCCCAGTTTGGGTCCTTCATCCAGTCTAGGTTTTTCGTAATCAGTAACAAGCATGACATCCTCATCTGGGAATTCAAAATTCATAGAGTGGTAGTCGTCCACCGCTTGATGAGCCAAATGATCAGCTAGCACGCTTCCTTTGATGGCTTTCTGGGTAGTATACTGGATGTCATACTCTGTCAAGATCATCTGCCATCTCGCTATTCTTCCGGAGAGGGCAGGCTTCTCGAACATGTATTTGATGGGATCCATCCTAGAAATCAACAAAGTGGTATGATTCAACATATACAGTCTTAGTCGGCGAGCAGCCCAGGCCAAAGCACAGCAAGTTCTCTCGAGCAGTGAGTATCTTGTTTCACAGTCGGTAAACTTTTTGCTCAGGTAGTATATGGCATGCTCTTTTCGACCAGACTCGTCATGTTGCCCCCAATACGCACCCCATTGAACTTTCCAATACGGTCAAATACATGATTAGAGGTCTTCCTTCAACTGGTGGTATCAGGATTGGAGGTTCCTGGAGATATTTCTTGATTTTGTCAAAAGCTTCTTGGCATTCATCATTCCATATCATCTCTTGATTTTTCCTCAGTAATTTGAAGATGGGTTTGCAGGTAGCGGTCAAATGGGAAATAAATCGGGCAATGTAGTTCAAACGTCCCAAGAAACCTCTGACCTCTTTCTCCGTACGGGGGACTGGCATTTCTTGAATAGCTCTCACTTTAGCTGGGTCAACCTCAATTCCCTTACCACTGACAATAAAGCCCAGGAGTTTACCGGATCTTACTCCAAAAGTGCATTTGTTCGGGTTCAATCTCAGCTTGTACTTCTTCAACCTCTCGAACAGTTTGTATAAATGATCGAGATGTTCTTCTTCAGTATGAGATCTGGCTATCATGTCATCCACATATACTTCTATTTCATGATGGATCATATCATGGAACAAAACCACCATAGCACGCTGGTATGTTGCCCCGGCGTTCTTTAACCCGAATGGCATTACTTTGTAGCAGAAAGTGCCCCATTGCGTCACAAACGTAGTTTTCTCCATGTCCTCAGGTGCCATCTTAATCTGGTTATAACCTGAGAATCCTTCCATGAATGAGAATACCTTGTGTTGAGCGGTGTTATCTACCAGAACATCAATGTGCGGAAGTGGAAAGTCATCCTTGGGACTTGCTTTATTCAGGTCTCGGTAATCTACACACATTCGCACCTTACCATCCTTCATCGGCACTGGCACCACATTAGCGACCCATTGAGGATAAGAAGTAACGGCTAGAAAACCAGCATTGAATTGTTTCATAACTTCGGCTTTGATTTTCTCAGACATTTCAGGACGCATGCGGCGAACCTTTTGCTTAACAGGACGACAATCTTCCTTCATCGGCAGCCGGTGCACTACTATGTCAGTATCCAGTCCGGGCATGTCTTCATAAGACCAAGCAAAGATCTCTACATAGTCCTGTAACATCCGAACCAACCTTTCTTTGACACTGTTTTCCAAGCCTGCTCCTATTTTGACTTCTTTTCTGTCTACTTCAGTACCCAGATTTACGATTTCGAGTGACTCTTCATGCGGCTGTATAGTCCTTTCTTCTTGTAATAACAGTCTGGCAAGCTCTCCAGGTACTTCACAATCTTCCTCACTTCCATCTTCGGCTTGGTAGATCGGATTTTCAAAGTCGTAATGGACAGTAGCAGGATTATTATCAATAGGATCCAGAGTGGATACGGATCTGCAATTTGTTACGTGAGTGTGTGTAAGAAAACATAGCTTCGTTTGGAAGATGACAAGAAAGATAAAGAGCGCAATATTTGAATGCAAAACGTCCATTGATTTATTGAATATGAATATGCTTATGAAATGACAAACCCTTAACAGATTAGCTATTGTGCCCCGGGCCAAGGCACAATGCCTTAAGAAGTTCAATGACAAAACTAAAATTTGCAACACTAAATAGACAATAACAATTACTCCTGACTAAAGGTAATCGGGATAGTGTCTTCAGCCTTCCAATTATTGAGTCCGTCACCAATTGTTGGGTAGATCCAGCTATCCAGGTCGCAATCACTGTCAGCATCTTCTACAACATTAATTTGACCTTTGATCATCTGTTCAGAGTCGAATCCCAGACCAGATTTATCAGACTTGTAGGGTACATTGATCAGTTGACCCCAACCAGTACAACCACCGTTTTCAACTACAGCTTGAGCATCTTTCAGAGAGATCATGACGGGAGGAGTTCGAACAACCTCGGACACAACGGGAGTTGGCTTAAGGACAGGACTGGGCGGAGGAACCACTTCAAATGACTGAGACGGAGTCTCGAAGAATTCACCATCTATCTCAACGTATCTGAAGGTATGCACACTACTGACGATATACTCTTCTTCCCCACACACAGTGACGATCTTACCCTCTATCGGATATCTCAGCTTTTGATGGAGAGATGAAGCTACAGCACCTGCCCCATGAATCCAAGGGCGTCCCAGCAAGCAGGAATAGGCGGGGCGAATGTTCATTACATGGAAGGTAGTATTGAAGACTTGAGGTCCTATCTTGATAGGGAGGACCACTTCGCCATGGACAACACTCTTCGCACCATCGTAAGCACGCACCACAATGTCACTAGGCTTCAATTCAATGCTCTTGCAGTCAAGTTTATCGAGCACGGCTTTCGGTAGCACATTCAAAGAAGAGCCATTATCGATCAACACATGGGACAAAGTGATTCCCCTACACTCAATGGAGATATGCAGGGCTTTATTGTGATTCTTTCCTGCTGGTGTCAGATCAGCGTCGGAAAAGCCTAGGCCATTGTCGACAGTCAGATTAGCAACATAGTTTTCAAACTGATCGACGGAGGTCTCCTGAGGTACATGAGCAGTCTTCAAGAATTTTATCAAGGCATGGGCATGAGATTCAGAAGATAACAACAAGGATAACATCGAGATCTTAGACGGGGTATGCCCCAACTGTTCTACAACATCAAAATCACTCTTGCGAATAATTTTCAGAACTTCTTCCATTTCTCGTTTGGCAACATCCTCAGCAGTAACTTCAACCGGTGTCTCTGACTGAGAAGGATTGACTGGTTCCTTTCCTCGAGTTTCAAGGACAGGAGGTGAGATTTCTGGAGAGAAGATCCTTCCGCTTCGAGTAACTTTACTAGTCCCAACAATGTCATTAGGATCAGCAGAATTACCAACTTGCTTCACGCCATGGATGTAAACATCACCGCCATAATTCCACGGAATAGCTTTGCTTGAGGAATACGGGATCGGGCCAGGTGCAGTGATGATTAGGGGAGCAACCCTGGGCTCAGCAGTAATCTTCACAGGCGCCCTGGTAGCGGTAATCTTCACTGGCGCCTTGGACCTAGCAATCACAGATATTTCTTCAGCAGTGTCTTCCACCTTAGGAACCCTTTCGAAGAGAATTGTACGATCGTCCATCAGCCGTTGGATACCATTCCCCAATTTCAGGCAACCATCGGGTCGGAGTAGACAGAGATCGCAATTTTCCGCACAACCTGGAAATAAACCAGCTTGCAACAAGTTCTTCTTGATGATCAGGAGAGAAGATGTTAAGTCCGCTACAGTAGTGATGAGAGAATCGTCATCGAGAGCATTAACAACCTTGTCATGATTAGGCATAGGTGCATTGATGACATTAGGAGTCTCCGGAGGCTCGAATTCAATTTCCCCAGCGTCGATCATGTCCTGGATCTTGTTCTTCAACAACCAACAATCATTCGTATCATGCCCGGGGCTATCGGAGTGATATGCACACCTGGCATTGGGATTATAACGAGGCGAAGTAGTGTTGACATTTGCAGGAGGACCTCTGAGAGTGATTAAGTTTGCCTTTAGCATACTTTGCAGTGCTTGTGCTAAAGTCATATGGAGCTTGGTAAACTGCCTTCTTGGTCTGTCTTGTCTTTGCTGGAAGTTTTGAGCTGGCGGGGCTGCGATTGTCACTGCTCCAACGGCATGGTCACCATTTTTCTTATTATGATTCTTTTGACCATACACAGCATTCGATTCATTCTTCCCATGGTAGGACTTTTTGCTGCTTGTAGAGGTAGCTGCCTGTATCTTTCCACTTCGAATGCCGCTCTCCACCCGTTCACCTGTCAGTATAAGTTCCGTGAAACCTGATGAAGAACTTCCCAGCAGATGGCTGTAGAATGGGCCAGTCAGGGTACCCATGAACAGGTCTACTAATTCTCGGTCAGTCATAGGGGGTTTGACCCTGCCGGCCAAATCTCTCCATTTCTGAGCGTACTCTTTGAAGCTTTCTTTAGATCCCATAGCCATATTCTGCAACTGTAGCCGAGTGGGTGCTAGCTCCGAATTATACTGGTACTGTTTATAAAAAGCTGTCGCTAAATCAGTCCAGGTGCGGATGTCAAAACTTTCGAGCTGATAATACCATTCCAACTGAGTGCCAGACAGACTTTCTTGGAAGAAATGGATCCACAGCTTCCTATCAGTGGTATGCGGCTGAATCTTTCTCACATAAGCCCTTAGATGCATCTGAGGACAGGACGCACCATCGTACTTAGTGAAAGTGGGGATTTTGAATTTGCGAGGAATAGTCACATCGGAGACCAGACCCAAACTTTCGAAATCCAGACCGGGCGCCTTCTGACCCTCCATGGCTAGCATGCGTTCTTCCAGCAACTTGTACTTGTCATCTCTCGGAGAGTACTGTTCATTTTCATAATCTTCATCGTCATCCTCAGGGTTGGAGAAATCAGCATTCTCTTCCTCTGAATCATTCTCCGCCCCTTCTTCTGGACCATTCGGGATTCCAAACTTGATTCCTGCAGCCTGTCCTTTACGCCTTCTTCCCGGGTTAATGAAACTTACAGCTTTCTTGTCTTTCTTCTTTTCGACCAAAAGAGCCTTCAGTTCCTCCTGCCCCTTGGATAAGCTTAGCATCATCTCCTTGAATTGGGCATTCTGAGTCTGGAGATCTTTGACAGTTTGCTCGAGATCCATTTTTCTGTTTCTGTGTAAGAGGCAGACCGTGAGAATATGATCCTTTAGAGTACCTGTTATGCAATGTTATGTTATGCTATGCAATGCATGAAATGTTTTCAAGGACTTGTGGAATTTAACTTTGCGTAAGCTATCAACAAGAGAGAAATGTTTATTACTAACTTTTTCAATGTTCATTACAAAAGGAATAATAATAAAAATACAATGAAAGCTCAAGTCTCCCAGGGGCGACTTCTTTTTGGGCGAAGATACGCATTGAGTCTTCGTTCCTCATTAAGCTGGCTGGTGAGCTCTAGTACTTTCTTCCTTTCTGCATTGAACTGAGCTTCGTAAGTATCCCTCTCCTCTCTCAACTGGATCCAGGATCTCTTTAGTTCCTCGACATCGGTAGGCATATCTGGATAAGAAACGATCTGGGAAGTACCTTCTTCGACCCCTGATTCAACAATCAATGGTCCGACTGCAAGATATGGCATGACAAGTTCGCGAGCTCTGGCGCGTACCCATCTGAGATAAGGCTCCATAGGAATAGAATTTTTCTATCCTAAAGTGCTTCTTTTCACCATGCCCCAAGCTCGTACAAACCTTTGACGGAGACCTTGAGAGTCATTGTCATAGTCAAACATTATACCTTGAATAATCATTTCATGTGGACCATCTCTTCGAGCATACCCAAACTGACGTAGGGCTAAGGCGGGATTAGAAGTAATACCTCCCCTTATCCCCAGGAGTGGTACATTAGGGAATTCTCCACAACGGTCGATGAGGGTGACATTTTCTCTGAGATTGGAACACCAACGGATGTCTGAATGGGAGAGCGACATTATCCTTTGAGACCATTTCAGATTTTGATCATTCTTCAAGACTGATTGAGGAAGGTGCGAAATAAACCACCTAGACAATAAAGGTACGCAGCACATGAGAGTCCCTTGCCTTTTCATAGTACGAGTGTGAAGGGAATGCAAGACGTCTCCAAGCAAGGTAGGCACAGGGTTATGAGTGAGGAATATCTTAATAGCATTCATGTCTATGAATTGGTCTGGATTAGGAAATAACACCAAACCATAGATTAGCAATGCTAGAACATCTTCAAAAGCATGGACATTCATAACTTTTAGGAATTCTCGGGCCTTACTTATCAGAAACTTGGCAAGTAAACCTTTCATTCCACTCCTTGTTACCCAATTGGTCTCAATGTCGAACTTTGTCATGTGTAGCGCTGCGGCAACTTCTTCAGCCTTCGGAATCTTTTCCAGACCACTGAAAGGTATTTGATCAAGGATAGGTATCCCAAGCAGCTTGGAGAATTCTTCTAATGTGGGTACCAACTGATAATCTGGGAAAGTGAAACAATGATGTTTAGGGTCGAAGAACTGGAATAAAACTATCATCATATCCTCTTTGAAACCGGTGGTAACCAAATTGAGGAGATGACCATGTTTCTTGATGAACTGAGCATGATCGGGAAGTTCTGACACTAATTCCCTGAGTTGAGGAGAGATTGCTACAAGATTGATCCGGATAGTCTTCCTGGAAGCCATAACCTGTTTAACAGAGCAAAGCTAAATCCCTAAGTCCTTGAAATGGTTAGTATAATGCCATGATGTTATGATGTTATGATGTTATGCAAATAATAAACAAGTCACACACTCATTCCTAGGTTTTAAGGCTTGCATGAGTTCCATAGGTAAGTACCCTCCCCACTGAAGTTTGGTTGGTTCAACCTGTCCTAGAATAGTAACCGGGTTCTAGAAGGATCTCAGATCATCGACCTTTCTTTAAGTCCACTTCGGTGCAACGCCAAGTGGTTGACCAAAGCTTCCCTAAAGTCCAATCTCAAAGAGTGTAGTATCGAGTATCAACCAACCTCAGTCGGAACCGAAGTCAGTTATCTCACTACTTTCTAATGGCTAGGATGAGTCAATTAGGGTTCTAAAGGTCTGGTTAATGCTTTGATGACACCACGCGGAAGCCAAATTTTTCCTCAAGTAAACATGAGGAACATCAGGACATCCAAAGTGTCACATTAACCGTAGCCATCATTTTAACCATTCCAGTATACGCCGGATAGTCGCGATGATCTATTGCTACTTACCTAAGGTACACTAGATCCGGGTGTAGGATCTTTCACTCAACAATACCCTTAAAAGAAAGAACAATAAAACATAAATGATTTTTTTTTTAAGATGGACCTCTCTTTGTAGTCCCCAGCAGAGTCGCCAGTTCTGTCATACGGTGAACTGACTTTTTTTTGTGTGTTTTTAATCGCAATGTCGCGGTTAGCAAGAGTCGCCACCGACTTTTCTTTTATCCAATAAGGAAAGGTGGAAAAGAACAGGAAAGACCTTAATTTAGATTCTTAGGTTCGGGAGGTACATTATACAAAGGGAAGGTGTTAGCACCCTTTGTATCCATGGTTATCCATGGGCTCTTAATTGCTCAATCATTTATGTTTTTCTAGTTTGGAAAAGAGTTTGAGAAATGTGTAGGAAATGTTTTGAAAAGGAGAATTTAACTTTGTAATGATTCTTGCATGAATGTATACAAAGTGATTATCTCGTTTAATTTTGAAAATAGTTTAGAAAAATATAACTCGGCAATGATCCTAGTACGGATGTATGCTAAGTGGTGATTTTCCAAAAAGGATGTTTGAAATGTGTGAGGTGTGAATAATATTTTTTAGGTTATGAATGAGCAATTAAGGGTTATACCTATCCGAGGTCTTTCCGGGCATTTCCTATCCTTATGAGGGTAGAACTGTCCTTACTATTGAGAAGTAAGTAGTTTTATCCTTTGGATGTAAAAGGGTCATCGTAGGGTCATCGATTGGTCATTGAAGGCAACAGTTGTGAGGATACCTTAGCATTCGAAGGGACTATCATCATTTAATCGTAGGCTACACCGAAGGGTCATCGAGGGACAAAATCGTATTTTCGAAGGCAACGTCCGAGGGACCATGATTTATTTTATGATGATTTAACCGAAGGGTCTTTGCTAAGTGTATCCCTACATTCGCGGGACATGACCGTAATACCGTAATCGTGGGGTCACAAAAGAGAGGTCCGATTAAAGTCCATATTTTAAAGTTAATTAGGTGATTAGGATGACTCCGCATTAAAATCAATACATTAAAATCAATACATTAAAAATTAATACATTAAAATTAATTAGGCAATCAATATGAATCTTCACATTAAAGTAAAGTAATTTAGAATCCATCTCCATGAAGGTCTCCCACACGTAAAGTGGAATACCTAGTCGGCCGTTTCTTTGAGGATATGGAAGCCTTTACACCATTCAACACACGGGTTAGAGCATTGAGATAAAGTATGATTTGACAATTGCACCATAAGAAAATAAACATAACAGTCATGAACTCAGGCCAAATGATGCAGAACTATAATAAATCATTGTTAGATGAACATAAGATAGAAAAGCAAAAAAATGAAACAGACACTGCCCCATTCGCCCCTGCTTCGCCTAGCGAAGGCTTAGCGAGGGCTCGCTCCAGGCTCGCTTAGCGATGTGCTAGCGAGCGGCGACAGATTTTTGAGTTTGACAACAGCAGGGCTTCTGCAACCCTGGACTTCATGGCATTAAATTATATGAACAGCAGGGACTAGTATTCAGGATATTCAGGCATACTTAAATGAAATCAAATTACATATCCGAAAACTTAATCATGATGCCTTGCATGTGTACGGATTATCGGTTAAAAACATAAAGCATTAGTGACCTGCAAACCTGTTTGTAACTTGGTATCGGATGGAGTCGGGCGGCGGTAACCTTGGTGCAGCGGGTGCGGAAGAGCAGCCTTCAGGGTTTCTTGGCTCGGAATTCTCTAAGTTGAGCTCCAGGGTTTCTGTGCCAGGGTTCCCGTTCGTCTTCCTCTGTGTTTCTCCGTTTGTGTGTCCATTTTCGTGGCAGAGGAGCTGGTATTTATAGTAGTAGTGGTGACCTAATGGGCTCAGACTGAAGCCCGAAAATTATAATATTCGCAAGCTTCGCTAGGCGAACCTGTAGCGAAGGTTCGCTAGGCGAAGGATTTGCTCGCCTAGCGAGTATGCAGTTTATGACCTAATGGGCTCAGAATGAAGCCCAACCATTCTGGTGATCACAAGCTTCGCTAGGCGAAGGAATTGCTCGCCTAGCGAGCAGGCTAGTTTGGGCCATTTTTGGATTGGGCCTGTTGTGAGCTGGGCTTTTGTCCCTTTAGAGTCAGTGCCTTGCAAAACAAGTCGGAGGGTCTTTGAAAATTGCTTTGTAATATCAACGGGCAAATTTTGGGGTATGACATTATGCATCGATACATACTGTAGCTTTGATTAATTTTTTAGAATTAATACAAGCATGTATCGATACAAAGCTCGTATGTATCGATACATAGAACATTTTAACTGAGCATGTATCGATACAAGGCTCGTATGGATCGATACATACTGAAGCAAAAACGTTTTGTAATTTGAAACACATTTATGTATCGATTCAAGGCTCGTATGGATCGATACATACTAAAGCAAAAACGTTTTGTGATTTAAAACAAATTTATGTATCGATGCAGAAGTACATGTATCGATACATGCTGACACAAAACAGTTTTTATGAGTTCTTTGAAGAGTTGTATCAATGTGGACCTTTATGTATAGACACGAAACAATAGTATAGGCTAAAAACACAATTGAAACATGTGAAATAATGCACAACCAACAATTGGACAATGATCACACAATTTGCTATCATTCAAAACTTATTCAAAGTAAAGAATTTGCTCACAAAAATATCATAAAATCAAAGTTATCACCAGGTAACAATCCATAATTGTATCATAAATCTGAATCAGGGACATCCCTAACATTTGGAGGTTTAGCCACTCATCACAGTAAAGAAAAATATGACAGAAAGTGTAGAGATTACAAATTAATGGAAGAAAAGAGGTCTTCAATCACAAAAGTTCATGAAAATTTTGATCCACCAAGAATTCTTTCGTGCTCCAGCCTTCAAAACGCATTCTCTGTACTAAAAAATTGTCCAACCATTGGAAATTCGTGTTTTTTTTTGCTAAATGGATAAATTCTGAGATTTTTTCAGATCTGGGTCGTGCCATACGCATATGGCTTCCACCTATACACGTATGGATACTTTTTTCACTATCTCATACGCATATGGCCCAGGGTAGGGCGTATGGCCCAGCTAGAGCCATACACGTAAGGTTTCTGGCTGTGTAAAGGGGGCTTGGCTCGTTGGCCTCATACGCGTATGAGCCTTCCTATACGTGTATGGGCAGAAACTTGAAATTTTTATCCCTCATGGTGTTATGTGTATGTTGGGAGGTGTTGTTGAATGGTCATACGCGTCTGAGAGCCCTCATACGCATATGGGTAGGAAAAGCACATTTTTCTCTTTTTTTCTCCTGTTCATGCAGTGTCGTCCAGTTTCTTCTCTGACCAATCTCCTTTTTACTCTTAAGCTCTATAAATACATGAAACACTACCTCAAGCGCGTAAGATATCTCAAAATCACTAAAACCTTAGTTGATCAAGTTATTGTAAAAATCTACCAAAATAAGCTTAAACTACTGCCTAAACTCCAATAATTCACCTACTTTTTGAATTTAAATTACATTAAAACTAACACAAGTGGTGACTAATCATGACCCCAAACTTAGCTTGTTGCTTGCCCTCAATCAACTTTTAGCACAAAAACATCATGTCACGAATCATCAACAAAATACAATTATAAACAGATACCTCTAAGATCTTCTATGGTTCTCTTTCATTTCTACCTTTAGATTGGTCCAATCATAAAGATCACATGGTCTATCACACCAATACTTGATAACATTGTTTCTCCTGTCAGCCCTATTACCTCTCTCACTATTTATCTCATGTGTTAATGCATGTACTCTCAAAATTTACAGTATGCATTACCATACCATATGCTTGCATAAGCTCTCTTTTAATTACCATATACACATTATACACACTTTTTTGAGGTTTTTTAAGTTTTTAATGGTGTTAGGGCTATGGTGGGATAAAATATGGATAAGTAGGCTAATGGTTCAGAGTATTGCAATCATTCTTTCCACTATATTCATTCCAAAGTATGACTACTTGAATTTCTTAAGTATTGTTGTTCTTTGGTCAGTTGGTATGGACTCCTCAATTTTTCAATTGAGTTCTCTTTTTTGGTGAGTGCTCATGTGTATTATTGTTTCTTTTTCATTTTTTTTCATTAAAGCTCATTTCTCTTTTTTCTCTTTTTTTCCAGGTGCATTCACCTTTAGTACTGCTGCACAGCTACCCCAAACTTAAAGGTTACTATTCTAACATCAACCCCAAGCTTGGAATGAAACATAGATTCAAAAACAAAAGACAACACTTTGAACAGGGTAGGAAAGTGTTTGGGACATGGGCTCATAATATGGTGAAATAATAACAAAAAATGGGGATATATACTCAAAGTGGGTTAACAAAGAATACATTAATATATGGGATGGATAGAAAGGCTCAGGGCTTAAACAAACAACGTGCCTTAGTGTCTGTAAGCATGCAAAGGATATCAGAAAAAAGCAAACACGAGTTCTATATGATAAAAACATACCTGAATGCTCTCATAGGATGAAAATTATGTTTGGCTTTTTATGTTCTCACCATGTTGGTAAGAGCTAATAATGTCCACAGTGCCTCTCATATGATGCAACTTCACAAGCTTTCAAAATGACCTTGCACCTCTTTCAGTAAAACTTCCAGAAAACCACACCAAATCATTTCAGAGATATTATGATTGATTGGTATAGTCATGTATAGGGCATCCAAACTTTATTTGGGTGATCAAAGTCAGCCACTCATCACCAAAAATTATGATTGATTGGTATGTTTATATAATATCTAGCATAAACATAAAAATGAAATAACTGAAAAGAACTGCAATATTATTCAACTAAAAGTTTTAGGTAGTATATAAAAATAACCAAAAATTAAAGTACATCATCTTAACAAAAACAAAGATAAAAATAGAAAGAAAAATAAAACTAATCCTCATTCGTGCCCCTGTCTCTGTCCATCATTTGAGTGTCGTAGTTGATCATGGCATTCCTGTATGCACAAAAGCTGAGATAAGGGACATTTATCCCTGCTAGTCTCTCTGCTCTAGACTACTGAAGGGACTCTGGTGTTGTTGAGGAGTGAACTGAGAGAATGGAGATTGGTGGTGGTGTTGTTAAACTGGTCCTCCGAGCTGGATCAATGTATCCATCCCAGAATACTGATAGCATCCATAAAATGGTGTTGGAGGGTTGGCGAAAAATCAATATCTGAAGCGCTGAGCAGTTGCCCACGTATCCCGTTGATGGGTGAGATAACAACCTTGAAGTCTAGTGTTCACATAGAAATACTACATAAAACAAAACACGGACATCCTATCTCTGTGTCTCTAAGAGTCCTCGTCAGCAAGAGGAACTCCCTCAAGCACATACTAAGGTTGGGGTCTACTGGGTCCAATAGGCTCTTTTAGACGCTCCTTTGTCTCTGGTGCCTCCACAGCTAGGGTTGTCCTCCTAGGATGCTCCAGAATCCACACATCATCCAATGGTCGTGTCGGGTTCACAATGCGGCCATCTGTAAACTCTGGTACACTTGCTTTTCTACACAATAGAAGGATGATAATAGCATGTCCCAAAGACTTCTTAGTTGTACTATGGATCATGTCAGGAGAAATGACTTATCTGCCTTCGCAAAGATGAACCTGTTAAAATCATGAGATGAAGCAATAGAGATGAACCTGTTAGAATTGACTTATTTTTAAATATCTCTCTTCGTACTCAGCACATACGAAGTTGTTAGAAAAGAAAGTCGAGTAAGAATTTTCACACCATGGTTAACACCGACTACCGACAACATAGTTAGAAAAGAAAGTATGAGATGATAGTGTAAGGCTACAAATTACAAATTATGTAATCTCTTTGTAATTAAATCGGATATACTAATGTATTATTTCCTCCGTCTGTCTCATAAAAAATGTCTTATTTGACCAATGCATGATTCTTAAAAAAAATAGATATATTAATTTTAATGATATAATTAATAATATATATATATATATACTATAATATCCTTATTAGTTATAATTAGTGTTATATTGAATACTAGTACATTAGTAATTAATAAATAATGATAAACTAGTCAGAAAAAATAATAAGAGCAGCAGTTAAAAAATCAAACCGTAATTACAATTTTGATATAATCGATTACCATCCTCGAGTTTTCTGTATTTTAAAGTCAACAGCTTCTTGAAATTGATTACAAATTTGATGTAAGAAGTTACAGAATTGAAAAGTTTATTTTTTATTTTAATTGATTTGCTATTAATGAAATATCACTACACCACCATATACCACCATTCTCACTCTATATTTTCTCCCGAATTCTCTCATTATCTCCGTTATTCAACTGTTCAACATTTTATTTTGTAATTCATTTCATCCTGTGATTGAGTTTTTTCCAACATGCATCAAAAGTCAATGGGTAATTGAATGCAAAAACATTTTTTTCATACGGAAAAGTAGTCATTATACATGCTTATAGAATGTCACGTGTCAAGCAGTGGTCCTGTTTCCACGGTTTGTTAAACTCTAATACGACGTTATAATGATGAAAGAATGATGCAGCAAAACTATAGGATTTGAATTTTCATTCTGTCTAATTCAATTATGAATATTCCAAACAAAAAGTGGGATACTTCTCAAAGCTACTAATCAATTCATTCATAGCCAAGTAGAAAGTCATTAAGTGTGATCTTTCCTCACACCACAAAATAAGTAATTTAAAAGATAAAAGGATATACTTTTCTTCATTAAGATAAGGAGGAAAATATGTAATTGATGATTCATACTAGAACTTAGAAGAAAATAAAACAAAAGAGAAGATAAGACTAGATTCGAAAAGAAAAGATTCTATTATTGTTTATTTAAAGAAAAATACAAGTGTACACAAATTTTAAATAGAATTGACTTCTCTATTTTTATACTTATAAATACAATTAATACTAATATATATTAGGTAGGAAGTCAATACTTATTATCAATAATATTTTCCCTCATCTTTTATATATAATTATAAATTTAATATAATAATTAAAATTTGTTCTGATACTTTTTGAATTTTAGGTTAGTTTTGCTATTGAGTTTCTAAAAGTTTAAAAATATGCCTTATTTTGATTATTTTAAATGATTGTTATATTGAAAAAAATCCGTTACTTGAATTGCTAAATTGTTCTAGACATGTCGTCTTTTAATTTTATGTTTGAAGATCGAGATAGAATCACATATAATTTTGTTTAATCTTTTTAGAATTTAATTGAAATACACTGACAATATAAAATGATTTTATACCGTCAGTTAATCATATACGTTGGATATTGAAACAAGTTTGACTTTTATTTTAAAAATCTATAAAGTAATGTAAACGGGTGATGATGATGAATCGACAATGTAAATTTTTTTCACTGACAGTGCATAGTAATTAATCTCATTTTTTTATTGTTGGTTCTGATATTGTTCATGTATATATATATATATATATATATATATATATATATATATATATATATATATATATATATAATATATATATATATATATATATATAATATATATATATATATATATATATATATATATATATATATATATATATATATATATATATATATATATATATGAGAAGTTATAACAATTTACTATTTGTTAGGTGTGTAATATGAAAAATTGTTAGATGTATTTGAGAATCAGAACATCTATATTGGTCTACGATGTAGCTTTGTATGCTGAGAAGGTTCTAGACAAAATTGTATATCTCTTTCTCTCTGAATGATTAGTCGGGGACCCATGTGGCAGTACAAGAGTTTATCTTATCTTCCCCAGGGACCAACTGCTTCCTAAAATGCTCTTGAAAGTTAAGAAGAGGCATTACTGTTTTGGAAATTCACGCCTTTAATGCGCCTCATGTTTCAAAAGTATTTTCAGAGGCATCATCATAATGACTCTTGAAAACTAGAATCTTGAGTGTTGTGTCTAAATGATTTGAAATGTCGATATGTTTTATTTTCCTTAGCATGTCGTCATTCGATTCTTGAATATTCAGTTTCCCATTTCTTTGAGTTATCTTTTCCATTTTGTTGTTAGCTCCTATCCTCTGACACTTCATTTTTCTACATCTGGAGAAAATAATAGCCATCATGAGCCAAAACTCGAAGGAATACGTTTGTGCTTCATGGTGGATTTTATTTATTCTTCAATGGTTTCTGTCTTCGCCTGTGAGGGTAACCTTGACGGGGTTTTTTCTTAATGTTGGTCCATCTTCAGATTGGAGTATTTTGACTCCAGGTGAAAATGATATAATATGCAGAGAGTATGGTTATTGCATCATCTATTTTTCTGAATGCATTTTCTCTATAATGGGTCTTCGACTACCTAAGAACGTCTTTGAAATGGAAGTTCTTAAGCATCTGATAATGGCTCTGTTGCGGCTTCATCCCTCAAGTTGGACGTATGTGAAAGTCTTTCAGAATTGGTGTGAATACTTGAATGGAATGTCCTCTTTGACCCTTTTCTTTCATCTCTCAAAAGCTCACCATAGCCTTGGGACTCAGACGCAGGGTTGTGGCTTAGTTTCCCTTGTGCAGACCGTCCTTGGCTTCAGCGCTTTCTTCGAGAACTTGAAGCATTTTGTAGATCTATTATTTCTAGTGACCCCTGTCCTCCCAGAGGCTCATGCCATGATCTGTACCTTCATAGGTGGAATGAGTGGTTAATGTGTTGTGTTGTTCCCCAAATACTGGAATGAGAGTCACTTCCTAATGTGAATGTCTACAAAAGGGAAAACCTTTCTTAGGAAGATCGTCAGGACACTTTTTGGTTTGACCAATAACTTGAAGAGAAACTCTGGCTGGAGGAAAATGTTTGTAACTTGGCATTCTAACGGGACACATATCTACAAGAAATATAAACAACATCCACCTCTCTTACCGAGATAAGCGATGCTTTATGCTCCATTAATCTCCCTGATTCTCTTATCGACCACGTGACTCTTCTAGTGAGGGGATGTAGCAAGGAAGAACAAGTCTCTAACTTTTGTTCAGGATACTTTGACATCTACTTAGGCGTATCTTTCAGAGACTTAAATAGAATTGGAAGCTCTACACCTCGAGAATGCTTCTTTAACTCAAAGTTTAACAGACTGTACGACTTCCAGTCTTGGATCCGTTTTTCACTCTTTCGAGAACCTCTTGCAGTAAGTGGAGCATTTTCACCATCCTCTACGTGTTTTGAGGGAACAGATTAGCCCGAATCAGATACTCAAGGATGGGGAAGTTGTTTCCCTGCTGGGCTAACCTCCCTCCCTCTTTTTCTTTGTCATATCTTGTGTATAAAGTATATTTGTAATGGAGAAATATATAAGGTTTTCTTTTACCTGTTCAAGGTATGTTTGTGTGATTTCAAAAATAGAGCTCAAATTTTGTACAAACTTATGAGGTCATCTCTTGAAGTTTATTGGACGTATCTAGGGTCGTTCATGGATAAAGGTCAGTTTCCATTCCCTCTCCCAGGTGAAAACCCGGTCAGAGGTCAACGTGTGGCCAATCCACCATAACCTCTGGAGTGGCTAGTTTCCAGAGGGTAGTGGACTATTATTGTCGTCCTAGTGTTTCCTTTATGTTGGGGGAAATGCTTGTTGTAGTCGTACGCGCGTGGTGTTTGTGAAAGCACCTTTGGTTTTGTGTGTGTACGCTTTGCATTATGGGGATTGATTGGTGTAGTCGCATGTGCATGACGTTTGCGACAAAACCCCTCAATCTTTGTGCTTGGGGACTCGATACCTTCGGTTTTACCCCATAATCATTGTTACCTTACACAATCACAGAGAAACTAATATTTCAGAACTTCCAATATTTCATTAATGCTTAGGAATTGGTTCTATATCGAGAAAGGTGATTGTACAAACATATCGTCAAATGCAAATAATAAGGAAAAACATAAACATGCTGGTTGACCGTGACTTATTCCTCATGGTTTGCTTCTAGTGGGATCAACCACTTTTGGGGGATGAATGTTCATGCTCCGGAGCTTCCCGGTCAGGGATGACACGTTGATTTCCATTGCCTTGTCTTTTACTCGGTCTCGCTGGAGTGCTTGATATATTCTCTTTGCTTCTTCAAGATCAGCATAATTGTAGCAAGCTCTCCTTGAATATTGTGGTATTTGAGCTTTATTTGAACCAGAAAGGCTACAACGTTCAACGTGGATGCAAAAGATCTTCCAAGAATGCAATTGTAAACACTCCTGCAGGGAAGCACAAGGAATTACGAGTTGAATGATCAATTGTCACTCCATTCTCCGATGAATATTGTTAATTCGACGTACCCCAAGGACAAGGTGTAGTACCATTGGATTTCTAAAGATTCAAACCTTTGTACGACTATAAACTTCCTCTTTCGTGGCCCATCTTCTCAAACATCTCAGAATACATCACATTGCATGAGCGACATCTACCGATCAAAATTCAGGAAACATAGAACTGTCTAATCGTAGTTGTGATCACCAAGGGAAATATTTCGTTTGAACTTCCTCCAACCTTCTCAGAGTCCTAGAACCCTAGTAATGATCGGTCAAAGACTTTCATCGACATACCTCCATCCTTCTTAGGTACGACCAACATCTCATAAATCTTTTTTTTATTGTTCCCATGTAATGGAGGTTTGTTCGGGGTAGTCCTCCGATAACAGCAGCAATGTACTTCCTAATTAATCTACCTTGTGCTTATTGCATTTTTCTAGTATAGTTATTTAGGTGTTAAATGTCTATAAATACACTAGGTGATTGTTGTATTATTTGATCTTTCAAATAAATAAAAATAACTTTATTTTCCTTTTGTAAGATCTTAATAGGCATAGTTACATACTTACATTAGTGTTTCACTTAAACCATATATCCTCACAATCTCCACCTGCTTTGACAAAAATGTCTTCCAATTCAACTGTCTTGTTTTTCATATTCATTCATGTGATTATTAGAAGTAATTCATATTTATTAGTTGTACTATTTTCTTAGCCCCTAAGTTTGTTAGAGGGTATTTTAGTATTTTATCCTATTCTAGTAACCCTAGTTTTAGCTTATAAATAGGGTGGCAATCATTGTAACTTTTATCATGTTTTTGTAGCCGTCATTCTCTTAATAGAATATTTCCATTCATCATTTATTCTACCTTTGCACCAACAATTGGTATCTAGAGCTCCGGTTCGGATTCATTGGGAAACACGGGAAACACGAGTGAACGTGAGGTCTTGTGTGTTTGATTTTGATTCTTAGATTCGTGTTGAATCTGGAACAAAATCTGATCAGAATTTTAATTCTGTGGGTTGGGAAACACTGTGAGAAATCTGAGTGTACTGTGCAAGGTAGAAAGATGAACGGAAACAACAACATGAACACCAAACTTCCAGTATTTGACGGTAAAAACTGGAATCGTTGGATGATCCAAATGTGTGTACTGTTCGGTGCTCAAGATGTTCTAGATCTTGTCACTGATGGTTATATTCCGGTAGCAGCAGATGCGACGGATGAACAGAAAAACGCGCAGAAGGAAGTAAGGAAGAAGGATCAGAAAGCATTGTTCTTCATTCATCAATGTGTTGATGTAAATGTGTTTGAGAAGATTGCAGATTCAACGACAGCAAAGGCTGCGTGGGACACACTGGTTAGATGTTATGGTGGTGACGCATCAGTGAAGAAGGTGAAGCTTCAGTCCTTGAGAAAGCAATATGAGAATCTCAACATGAAGAATAATGAGAAAGTTTCTGAATACATCTCCAGAGTGATTCTGATCACTAATGAGATGAAAGCGTGTGGAGAAACTCTTTCTGAAGAAACAATCATGGAGAAGGTATTGAGATCCCTTACCTGTCAATTTGATTACATTGTGGTAGCAATAGAACATTCCAAAGATCTGAGCACCATGAGAATTGAAGAGCTACAGAGCAGTCTAGAAGCGCAAGAGTTGCGTTTGACTGAGAGAACTTCTGAAAGGGAAGTAGAGCAGCAGGCTCTGAAAGCAACTTCTGATAGTAGGTATCAAAAGTAGTCAGAAGCCAGGAGAAGATCTGATGGTGGTCAGAAGTCAGAAAGCTCAACCTCTGATAGACAAAAGAATGCTCAGAAGGGAAAAGAGAAGTATGACAAGAAGAAGATCCAATGTTACTGTTGTAAGAAGTTTAGTCACTTTGCTAGAGACTGTTGGTCAAACAAGGAGAGAAAATCAGAAGAAGCAAATATAGCCAGAAGTTCTGATGACGAATCTGTGCTATTGATGGCCTCTGAATCTGATGATATGGATCTGATAGACTGGTGGTATATGGACACTGGCTGTTCAAATCATTTTACTGGAAACAAGAAATGGCTGGTTGACTTTGACTCTGAAAAGAGGACAAAGATCAGATGTGCTGATGACAAATATCTTAATGCAGAAGGTATGGGAAATGTCAGAGTAATTCTGAACAATGGGAAAACAACATTGATCCAGAACGTGTGGTATGTACCTGGCATCAGAAACAATCTGATGAGTGTGGGACAATTAATTGAGAAAGGTTTTTCAGTTACCATGAAGGCCAATCTTCTGAAGTTGTATGACTGCAATCAGAAGTTGATTATGGAGTCAGAACAGGGAAGGAATAGAACATTCAAGGTGAATGTCAGAACTACAGACTCAGAATGTCTTAGTGCAACAAGTGCTGAGAAGGAGAGTGAGTTGTGGCACAGAAGATTTAGTCATTTGAATTTCAGAAGCTTAAAACATCTGAATTCAAAGAAGTTGGTACATGGAATTCCTGCAATTAAGAAGCCTGAAAAGTCATGCAAAGTTTGCATGGAAGGAAAACAACCACGATTGCCATTTGCATCAGAAACTGCTCCAAGAGCAAAACATGCCTTGGGAGTTGTACATTCTGATGTGTGTGGTCCATTTCCAATAGCATCGATTGGAGGGAATAAATACTTTGTGTTATTTGTTGATGAATTCACAAGAATGACATGGGTATCCCTTATTAAGTTTAAACACGGGGTGTTTGATGAATTCAAGAAGTTCAGAATGAAGGCTGAGAATCAGAGTGGTCAGAAGTTGAAGATTCTTAGAACTGACGGTGGAGGTGAGTATAACTCCAAAGAGTTCCAGAAGTTCTGTGAGGAGAATGGAATTGAGCATGAGGTTACTGCTCCTTATACCCCTCAACACAATGGTCTTGCTGAAAGAAGACACCGCACTTTGCTTGATATGGTGAGAAGCATGCTAAAGGAGAAGAAACTTCCTCAGAAGCTCTGGGGAGAAGCTGTTGCCACTGCAACGTATGTACTCAACCGATGTCCTACGAAGAAGTTGAAGGAAATAGTTCCAATACAGAAGTGGACTGGAGATAAGCAAAGTGTTAGTCATCTGAAGGTGTTTGGTTCTGTTTGCTATAAACATGTTCCAGAAGCCAGAAGACAGAAGCTGGATGATAGAAGCAAAGTGATGATTCTGATAGGGTACCACAGTACAGGTGCATACAAGCTCTATTGTCCAGAAACCAACAAAATTGAATTCAGCAGAGATGTGATTGTGAAGGAATCAGAATTTTGGAATTGGGATAAGTCTCAATCTGATTCTGATGTTAGAACTTCTGAAGAAAGGTCAGAGTTAAGAATTTCTGAAGTTGGAGTAAACTCTGACGTTGATTCTGATTTTGATAGTGATTCTGACTTTGGAGAAGACTCAGAAGATGAAGGTGACTCTGATGATTCAGACTCTGATGACCCAGACTCTGATGGCAATCCAGATTTTGGTGGCAATTCAGACTCTGGAAATATGTCAGCCCCTGAAGATGGTCAAAGCTCTGGAGGAAGTCAACCATCTGAAGCTAGAAACTCTGAAGCTCAAGACTCTGAACAAGTTCAGAGACCACAAAGAATCAGAAACATCCCCAGAAGATATGCAGAATTTGACATGCTGCAAGACACTGAAGTAGACTCTGAAGGAGAAGTTATTCAGTGTGTCATGTTAGTAGACTCTGAACCCATAAGTACAGAAGAGGCTCTTAAGCAGAAGCTCTGGCTGAAGGCCATGAAAGAAGAACTTGATGCTATAAAGAGAAACAAGACTTGGAAGCTGACAGAACTTCCAAAAGACAAGAAAGCCATCAACGTCAGATGGGTTTTCAAGCAGAAGTTAAAGCCAGATGGTTCAATTGGCAAACATAAAGCAAGGTTGGTA
Source organism: Lathyrus oleraceus (assembly GCF_024323335.1). Taxonomy (NCBI): domain Eukaryota; kingdom Viridiplantae; phylum Streptophyta; class Magnoliopsida; order Fabales; family Fabaceae; genus Lathyrus; species Lathyrus oleraceus. Next base: position 12,498,817 of record NC_066581.1, read on the forward strand.
GCCAGAGGATTTCTACAGAAACCTGGGATGGATTACTCTGAAGTGTTTGCACCTGTAGCAAGACATGAAACAATTAGAATGGTGATTGCAATAGCTGCTAACAGGAATTGGCCTCTGATGCATTTAGATGTAAAATCTGCATTTCTGAACGGTCCATTAGAAGAAGAAGTTTACGTGTCACAACCTCCTGGATTTGTGAAAAAGAATCAGGAAGGGATGGTGTACAGATTATACAAAGCTCTATATGGATTGAAACAAGCGCCCAGAGCTTGGAATCAGAAGATTGATTCATTTTTCAAGAAGCAAGACTTTCAGAAATGTGAGATGGAGTACGGTGTCTATGTTCAACATACTTCTGAAGGAAATATGACTCTGGTATGTTTATATGTTGATGATATACTGCTGACTGGAAGTTCTGAACAGGAGATAGCCAAGTTCAAGAAAGTTCTGATGAATGAATTTGAAATGACTGATCTAGGCAAAATGACATACTTTCTAGGGATGGAATTCAGATACTCTGAGAAAGGTATTATTTTGCATCAGCTCAAGTATGAATTAGAAATTTTGAAGAGATTTAATCTGAAGAATTGTAAGATTGCTGTCACACCTTCAGATACAAATCAGAAACTGGATTCTGACTCTGATGGAAAGGATGTGGATGCTACAACCTTCAAACAGTTGGTTGGTTCTCTGAGGTATTTGTGCAATACCAGACCTGATATTTGCTATTCAGTTGGGATGGTTAGTAGGTTCATGAGTAAACCTAAGTGGTCCCATTACCAAGCTGTTGTCAGGATTCTGAGGTATATCAAGGGAACTCTGAAGTATGGAGTATTATTTCCTTCTGGAAGAAAGGATGAGTCAGAACTTCTGAGTTATTCAGATTCTGATTGGTGTGGAGACAGAGTTGACAGAAGAAGTACGTCTGGGTACTTATTCAAATTTTTGGGAGGTCCCATTTCTTGGTGTTCCAAGAAGCAACCTGTTGTGGCGTTGTCAACTTGTGAAGCTGAATACATTGCAGGTGCTGTTACTGCATGCCAAGCTGTGTGGATTCTGAATCTATTGCAGGATCTGAAGATTAATGTAAACAAACCTCTGAAGCTGATGATTGACAACAAGTCTGCAATCAATCTTGCCAGAAACCCAGAGTTGCATGGGAGAAGCAAGCACATTGAGACCAAGTATCATTTTCTGAGACATCAAGTTCAGAGGGGAGTGTTAGAAGTTGTACACTGCAGCACTCAGAAACAGTTGGCAGATGTTCTGACGAAAGTCATCAAGACTGATCAATTTCTCAGATTAAGGGATGGAATTGGTGTTACAAATTTTGATGGAATATGAATTAAGGGATGATATTAGAAGTAATTCATATTTATTAGTTGTACTATTTTCTTAGCCCCTAAGTTTGTTAGAGGGTATTTTAGTATTTTATCCTATTCTAGTAACCCTAGTTTTAGCTTATAAATAGGGTGACAATCATTGTAACTTTTATCATGTTTTTGTAGCCGTCATTCTCTTAATAGAATATTTCCATTCATCATTTATTCTACCTTTGCACCAACAATTAGTGACACAAAAATGAGTTTGAACTTGCTATATTTTTCTACCTTTCTTTTACTCTCTATTTATAAGAGAAATAGACACTAATAATAAATTAATAATATTCATTTTATTACCTCCGATCTAATTTATGAAAAAATATTTATTTTTTAAATTAATTGGATAATACTATATAATAAATCACATATATTAATTATTTAATAAATTTAAGAAATTAATTTTCTCTTATAAATAGGACTAGAGGTAATATTATGTAGTCGAAGTCTGTTCACATGTTGATTCTGCATATTATAGTTAGAATATGCTCAAACATGCCGTAGTCGAAATTGCTAAGTTTGTTAACAAGTCGAATTAAATTTTTTGTTTAAATTCAATTGTTGAAGTTAGTTTGTAGGTTAAGTTAATTTAGTAGTCTATAAATAAATAAGTTAAGAAGAGATTAATTTTTATTATTCATTTATAATCTTTGAATCATTATTAAATAAATGAATAATAAAACAATTTTAATCAATTATCATTCTTCTTCTTTCCCTCTTTTGTAAAATCTAATAAAAAAATTTATATTTATTAAAACAAACTTAATTTTCTCATAGTTTCAGTTATATGTTCACGTACTTCGTTACAACATTTAAGAAACAAAACCTAGAGAACATTTTAGCACTATTAACGTTTTATATAATAATTGTTACATAACAAATTGGTTTTGCTTTTTGTGGTAGCCCATTTCAATCATACAAAAAAAGTGTGGTGCCAATATTTTTCATTCTGATTTTGTATACAATTTACATAATCATTTTTACCTATTGGACAGGAAATAAGTCTATTATTTCATTCCTAATTTCATGATTTTTCTTATGTCAATATAATAAATAAAAAATTGATGATAATATGTCTAAATATTAATTTAAATTATAATAAAAATATAAAATAAGATATTATTAAAATATAATAGTATTTTTTATTTTTCTTTATAATATTTTAAAGTCTGATATAGGCCATATGGGTCGGCTATCAAACCCAAAAAATCATAAGATTTGGAGTTTAAAAATTAAAGTTTATATTTTTTAGGGTTTTTTAATTTAGTCTTAAAAAATCTACTATCGATAGCCCGTATGGGCCACGAGTAGTTCATTAGGTCCATATAACAATAATTTTCTTTTAAAAAATATATTAATATTTATATTGTCTTACTCTAAAATAATATATTGTTTTTTCTCGCTTCACTAAATTTTATCTCTATTTCAATAAAATCTTTCCTATTTAAATCTTATACATTAATCAACACTTTTTTCTCATATTCTATTAATTTCTCTTATGTTAAATATTTAGATTTTTTTTATAAAAATAACCACTTTTTTAAATTTAAATACTTAAATAATTAATTTTTTCAAAATAACCATCTTTTCCTACTGATGCGCCAATTACCATTCAAAGGTGGCGCCGAGCATCTGGTGCATGCATGCCTTGATGCCACATGCATTAGCGCATGCATACACTACATCAGTGTATACGCCAATACATGTGGTGCATTCACTTTCCATTTTTTTTAAAATTTTAAATCTTATAATTAATTAAATTAAATATTTAAATTAAAATTTATATTATATTATAAAGTAAAAATACATAAAATTGACAAGAAAATCAATGACCTGCCCGATTAAAACGCCCCCTACTCCACATCCAGGTGCGTTAGCCTGTCTTCGAGGTCTCCCACGATTTTCCTGAGGTGTTTGGGGTCTTTGAGTGATGACATGATGCAATGGTGGCTGATGTGAAGGTCCGGTGGAAGATCCAACAATATTTGATAGATTTTTCATCATTTATCCCCAATAGTCAGGGGGATTGTCGCCAACGACGCTTCCGTAATTGAGTTTGGTGCCCATGTTGTCGTAGTTGGGTCGTTGTGGTTGGGCGGATTGTGGACAGTATGGTTGCCCGAATTGGGATATTGAGTCGCTTTAGAAATGAAGCAATGGTTCATGTGGTGTACTAAAGTCAAACATTGGTTGAGTCTTATGGCGATGAGATGTTTGCGTGTTCATTGGTGGAGGGGCTACGATGACATGACGTTGAATCGTATGAATCTTCTGGGCTATAGACTGTTGTGGTGGCTGCATATGGTTGTTGATGGTTAGAATTTGATTCCTGGTTTTGAGTTTGGGTGTGTGGCATGAATTAGTTGCGAGGTTAGGTGTTTGGTGGTTAGGTGTATATGGTAGGGTGATGGTGTGAGGTTGATCGTTGGGTTTGGGTGGGTTGACATTGTTCTTGGATGAGGATTTGTTGTTGGGCGTATGATGACGAAGCTCGTTGGCGTGAGTCAATCAAATACATTGGCTCAGACACAAATTGTGGCGTTGTAACCAATCTAAACCATGCCATATAATGTTGAGTTGGTCTAGTATCATGTATGACTGGTTCGTTTAAGTTGTGTTATCGTCGATCCTCCAATGACGATAAATCTCTTTTGCGAAGTCTCTCCATTCGGAATAATCCCATTGGCCATCGACTCTTTGTTGATGCCAATATCCCAAACACGTCGGAGGTTCTGGAATTTGTTGTTGCATGCCAAACTGTAGTTTTACACGGTCACTCTAGTGCATCTCCACAGTAGTTAACCAAATAATTGGTGTTTTTGCTGTCCAAACTGCAGCAGCATCATGGTTAACCTGATGATCAAGACCCAAATATTGCCTCTAGATAAACTGTACAAGAATATGACATGATTAGATGATATGTAATTGGATAATATTTTTTAAATCAAATGTAGAGTTGTGTAGTAGTATTACATCGTTTGGTCCAATGTGGTCTAATAGATTGTGATAGACTACTATAGCGTGTTTCGGACACCTGTTGAAGTTCATCCCTTTAACTGACCACCTAGATCGAAAAGATTTGAAAAATATTATTTACAGTTAGTTGTAGTATAAAGTCTAATAAATTACATGGTAAAATTTTAAACTTACTTTGTAGCAAAGGGGAATATGAATGACTTCTCGTTGACCGGGACGAGTGATGACATTCTTGACCAACCCCATGCTTGTAGTAAATAGGCGCAAGAGTAAAATGTACAAGTATTTTTTTTGGCATTTTTACACAACGAATTATATAGATGAGACAAAATAGCTGAACCCCAACTATATGTGTTTACCTTATTTATGTTTCGTAATAACGACAAATACATAATATCTACCATATTACCAGTACTTTCAGGAAATAAAAAATTATCAAATAGAATCATAATATAACACCGAGCTTTAATTATCTTTTCATACTCGGTAGACTCTTCGTTTAATGTTATACTTGCATACTATTGTTTAAGATATTTTAAATTAATACCTTGACCCCTAGCTTGACCGGAAGTCTCTCCCGTAGTTGTGTCTTCACACAAAGGGACACCCAATAATTCATCGCATATAGAGTTATCTTGGTTAACTCAACCATTTACGACCTTACCATCGATACGTAGACCTAACAACATGTAGACGTTCTCAAGTGTGACTGTGCACTCATCGAAAGGAAGGTGAAATGTGTGGGTCTCGGGTCTCCATCTCTCTAACAAAGCAAGAATAAATTTGTAGTCAACCGAGTATGAGACTATGTTGAGTAAATTACCAAAACTGCATCCTCGAATATATGGTTCTATCAAAGGATTGTGTGGTATATATTCATGTACACGATATTGAAGTCTCTTTGGGTCCTAATAAAACATAAGTAAGAAATAAGTAAGAAGAAGTAATAAACAATAAAGACATTTTGTTACGAAATAAGAATAAGAATAAGAATAAGAATAAGTAGTAACATACAAATGTCGCAATATTATTGATTGTTCCTCGATGTTCATCACCCATAGTCAATAGAGACATAATGTTGTAGAGAGATTGACCTTGGCAGAGAGATTGAGTGTTTCAGAGGTTGAGTGTTGTATAGGTTGGGTGTTGTAGATGTTGAGTGTTGCATGTATTAAGTGTTGCAGATGTTGAGTGTTGTGAGTTGTTGCAATATTTATAGATGAAATAGGTTGGTAAGTTGCAGCATGTGAAGCACAACTCGGAATGGATACGGCGAACAAAATGGTTAGATTATGTAGTTCATGTCATCAACCCGGTCATAATCATAGTAATTGTCCCGGTGTTGGAACAAACACAACAAGATAATTTTAATTATAACTATTTTGCTTTATATTAAAAATAACATTTATTTCATATGATAACTTTATGAGGAAATACCATCACAAGCAATTACAACACATACAACACACAAGCAACACATAAACAACAACACAACAAACTACAACAAATAAAATATCATTACTAACAAATACAACACATAAACAACATAACTATGTGATTATAACCATCAAAACAATTTTGAACATAGGATACATCATCCTGTGAACGTCTCTGTCAGTCTTAATATCCACCCATACACGAACTTCTCCATTTTGGTTGAACTTGGACTCAAGCCATTGAGTTCTTATGATCCTTTCACCCTCTGCAATTTCTCCATCTAACCAACAGTTCAACGTCCGATTAAGACATTCGAACATTTCTATATTTCAAAGTCGAATCTTTATCGGATGCTACACTACTGAAAAGATTAAATTGACATTTCTCTTGTGAATATATGGGTATTCAAACATGGTTAAAGAAAAGAAAATTGAAGGAGATTGAAGGAGATTGAAGGAAAGTGGAAGGAAGATAAGAAGTTGCGTAAAAAATTATGGGAGATGCGCAGTGTATTTATAGATTAGTATACACATGCATGCGTCATTGTCCTGAGCGCCACATATGACACATGCATACGTCAATGCCCTAGGCGCCACACACACATGACACACATGCATGCACCAATGCATGTGGCGCAAACTCACAAGTACACCTGCATGCGCCATATGCATGGGCGTCTAAGCCCATTAACATTGCAAGCATGCGCCAGATGCTTGAGCGTCTAAGTCCATTAGCATTGCAAGCATGCGCCAGACGCTTGAGCGCCACCTTTGAATGATAATTGGATGCGTCAGTTCAACTAGTGCATTAGTAGGGAAAGGTGGTTATTTTAGTATTTAATTTGAAAAATTGGTTATTTTAGTATTTAAATTTTAAAAAATGGTTATTTAAAAAAAATTCAAATATTCGAGTATTATTTTATATAATTTAGATGTGTGTTGTATTTAAAAATACATTATAGTATTTATAAAAGATAATATAGTACTTCAAAATATATTATTATTTAAAATAATATAATTTGTAATTTTATTTATAATAAATATTATGATGTTTTTTTATTTAAATTTTTTATTATAAAAAAACATGTTTTCCGAAGCCAATTTAGGACGAATTGAAATAGTAATTTTTAAATCCATATTATAATTGAATTTTTTGTCCCAACTTTGAAAAATTTGAAGCTTTCCAAGATCGGACCGTTTAAAATTGGGTAGTCCATTTTAACCGTTCTAATGGTGTCCTAAATAAGATGGTTTAAGGACAATGTCAATGCAAAATTAGATGTGGATGGAATCAACAATTTTATAGTTATAGCTAAAAAGGAAAGAGGTGAAACAATGGTTGCAACTAACAACATCTCTAATGGCTTGAATTATTTTAGAATTACTGGTTGGGTTCTATTAAACTACATCATTACATTCAATTTTAATTTTATATTAGGTCTCACGATTTAATCTCACATATTAATATTTTACATATTATAAATTTTATTATAATTGAAAATATTAACTTAAGTGATTTTAGTAAATATAAAATAAATAAATAAATAAAATTAAACCTAAACTTTAATAATATTAATTGTGAAAGACAATTTAAATGTTAAATACATAATAAAGGAATTAAATATTTAAGAGTAAATAAATTTGTGAAAGACAATTTAAATGTTAAATACATAATCTATGAACGAAATAATTGTTAAAATAAAAATATATAATAGAGGTAGATGAACAATAAATTTATTATTATTATATTTTAAAATACATTGCTTTGTGAAGCAACGGTAAATATGTGTTTACGCATGAGATATGTTTTTTTAGTAGAATATAATTATGGACGCGGATTTGTTTGTATATTGTCCTAAAAATAGAAAGTTGAATTTTTTTTTAAAAAAATAATAAATTTAAGTTGAAATAGTACAGATAGAAAAGGAAATGTAAACAACAATATTATGAATAATATAATTAAAAATAAAAATTATTAAAATGTATATTAGATAAATAGCCGTCTAAGTTTTTTTTATAAATAAGACAATTATTTTATAAAAAAGAATATCATTTTAAAATATATATTCAATTTTTTTAAAGCTCCCTTACTTTTTTTCACATATTTAAAGAAAAAAATAGTCGATAAATTTTTATTATTTAATATTTGAATCAGTAGTAAAGTTGTCCCCGTTTATAACAATAATATTATGTTATATATAAAAATACTTGACTCAATAATGTATTGTTTTCCGTATATAAATATTATTTCAGTTTTGACATTATTTAAAAAAAATATTTGAGTCAATAGTAAAATTATTTTCGTATGTAAAAATATTTGAATTAACAATGTATTTTTTTCCGGTATATAATACTATTTTTGTTTTAACATTATTTATAAAAATATTTAAATCAAAAGTAAAGTTATTCTCGTATATAAAAGTATTTGAATCAACAATATATTTTTTCCCATATATTTTTGTTTTTAAAATATTTATTAAAACTAGTGGGATACCCGTGCGTTTTTACGTTTACTGATGTGTTAGACGAATTTGTTTTTAAAATATAATACGAATAAAAAAATATATTTTTTATCAAAATAATTTATTACGTTTAAGAGAAAGACATATTTTTATTTATATGTGGAGCATAAATATGATTTTTATTTATATTGTCTTTCATAATTATTTTGTTCATTTGATATTTTTTATAAAAAAATTTATACAATCATTTAGTTTTATAAATATCAACAAATAATATAGTATTTGTAAATATTATTTTAATTATATAAATAAATATTAGTAATATATATATATATATATATATATATATATATATATATATATATATATATATATATATATATATATATATATATATATATATATATATATATATATCCGTGTTTGAATTCATACATTATTTTAAATATATTTATCTTTATTTTATTTAATTGTACAAAAAATATAATAACCCGTAAATTTGCACGAATTCTGATCTTGATATTTGTACACTCGCATAGATAGTTGTGTGTTTCACGCATTTGTTTTTAAAATATAATAATAAAAAGATTCATACGAATTCTAGTCTGATACTCGTGCGTTCACATGGATAATAATGCGTTAGGCGCGGTTGTTTCTAAAATGTAATAAGAATGAATAGTCTATAATCATCCCATGTGATCTTGAAATTAATTTCTAAAAGATGTACCTCTCATATAGTGCCGGCTATTAATTGATTGTTTGACCCGCATACATAAATCAAAATATTAGTATTAACATAGTGTTTCATTTTTATTTTTTTTGCAATTTTAACAACAAATAAGAAAAAAAAAATTTAAGATGACCCATGTTGGGCAAATTTTTAAGATCCACACCTATAAAAATATTTTATACTCACTTTTTGAAATTAAATGAAAAGATGATTTTTTTATATTCTTCTTTTATTTTGAATTTTATATTGGGAGTGTTTGTTTGATGGATTAAACTTATAATCTCAGAAATATGATTGTTAAATATTATTGTCAAAATTTTATTCCTATTAATGTGTTTGACAAATTAATAATGTTTATAAAAATATTTTTAGATTTATAAAATTATAATTGTGTTAAAATAACATGAGAGTGGAAAGTTATGACTAATTATTTTATATTTTTATAGAAATATAAGATTCTCATCATCTAACATGCGAATAAAAATATAAAAAGATCATTAATAAATCATATTTCAAAAAATAAAAATACTCAAGAATAATTAAATAAAACTTAAAATAAATAAAGAAAATGTGAATTCAAATATGATATTTATTTTGTGTTCATGAAACAATTATGTAATAATAAAGTTTACTAACATAGAAAATTATTTTTTTAATGTTTATATAACAAAGATATATTTATAATATAATATAATGATGTAGTAATATTATTTTAATGTATTTTATATCAAATAAGCCAGGACTCTTTCAAAATAAGCACAATTCATTGAAGGAGCCTGTTTCATTTTGTAGTACAATTGACTTATCATTGAAATAGATTTGTTGAAGCCTCAATTACGTTAGTCTATGAATAAAATAAAAAGTTTGTCTTGGGTGAGGGGATTCTCTATAGTGTAAATTTTAATGGAGAGGAAGTAGTGCACATCACTGCCCTTAAAACTCACTTCATCAGCCATTTAAATGAGTGGATCAGATTTCATTGGTTAAAAACTATACTTGAGAGAATCTCCTCCTCAATTTTCGACATATTAGGAATAGTATTAGAAATGTGGCTTACAACATTTCTATTTTCTACTTTAAATAGAATAAATTAATAAAACAACGTGAAATTTTTTACTATAACAAAATTGTTTTTAAAATTTAATACTTTTCTCCTCATGTTCTCACATAAATGATAAAATTATCTTAAAAATCAAAAGAATAAAAAAAATCATACAAAAAGAGGAAGATATTAAAGGAAAAAAGAAAAAGAAAACGAAAACTAGAAATAACCAGTGTATTACTTCATGAATAAATATGTTTTGAATGAAACTAAATAGGGAGAAAAATAATAGTATGAAATAAGTGAGAAAGAAGTTTTAGTAGTTATTTAAAAATGAATGAAAGGGGGAGGTGCGTTGTTGTCAGGACCGGCTCAATCATCTTAGAGATCCTGTTTTAATTTTAAAAATGCATATATATATATATATATAATATATATATATATATATATATATATATATATATATATATATATATATATATATATATATATATATATATATACTAATTTTATTTTAAAAGATTTCAAATTGCAATTCCAAATTGCAATTTGGTCTTATGAGAAAAAGTAGGTATAAAAATCGTCACCAACACCAACAACCTTCTTGTTTTGAATTTTGATATTACTGAGTAGTATATACCGTATACTAGTATATCATTTCACCCTAAAATTTTATTTATTTATATATTATAATTTTATAAAAAACACAAGTTACCCTCATTTCCACCGTAAAATCTAAAATCTAAAATCAATATTGATACAGGAACTAAAATAAGATTTCACCCTAAAATTTAAAATAAATCTAAAATTACTATTTTTTCTACCTTCAAAATCAAATAATCACAATAAAAATAAATGGAAAGTAATTAATTGAATAAACTAACCTGATAAAAGAGAGGATTGAAAAGGAGAATGAAAGAGAGAAGAGAATAACGTTTGAGAGGAGAGAGAAGTGAGAACGTGTGAGAAAGGAGAAAAAATGGTTGATTTCCAAATATCCTATTTTTTAACATTTAATATTTTATTTATTATATGTGATGAAAAATATTTTTATTTATTAATTTTTTTATATTAATTAATAATAGTTAATCTGAGATCCACGAAAAATGAGGCCCTATATTGCACAGGAAAAAAAAGGCCTTTATTGCTATTGCTAACAAAGTGAAAATAATAATGAAAAAAATAATAATATTGACTATAGAAATATGTAGGCTTGCTACAATGCATTAAAGATGAAAAAATATGATAAACTTATTGCACAAAATTACAAGTTTCAATGAAATATGCAATCGAGCATTACTTTTATCAACTCGGTTTGTGTTTACCTCATTTTCAACTAATACCTAACTATATATATTATTCACTTAGTTTGCATGATATAGTGATTATCTTTTAGTTCCTTTTTCTACACCAGTACAATTTTGCCAAACCTATAAATAGTACTCTACAACTCTACACATCTCCAAGAAAGTCACTCAATTCATTCCCATATTTATCTATTAGTTAAACTTAATGACATAAAGAGTATCCAGTTATTAGGAGATGAAGAAAAACTTATTCATAATTGAAATATAGATAAATAATTACAATTAAATTATTAAATAGGGTAATAAAAATAAGAAGACTGTGACATGGAACATAAAAATTGAAAAGTTATCTTAGTTTATGACAATGGTAAAACCAATAATGAAAAGAAAAAGAAAGGTGTAACAACCTCTACCGAGTACATTCATTCCATGAAAAGTGATCAATATATGGATAAGTTTCACAAGCATCATATACCAACCAATTCCAAATAACAACAACAGCAAAATTAAGAAGCAATTACCTTTCATAGACATTGTCATCTAAATCATTTGCCAACAAATCTTCCAGGTCTTTCTAGCAACTTCTCACTTGTTTTCTTGATCCTCCTAACTACATGACAGTAATAAAAGAGGGAAGGGGTAGAGGAAAATAAATAACAAAATGGTTTAAAATGACAATAATGTTTAGACAAATATAAAAACTTATTTTGTTTGGAAACATTGAAAGAAGAAAACAAGGTAATGTTGAGACAATATATGTGGTAATCTGGTGGATTAGCAAAGGCAATGTGGTGTTTTCCAGAGCATAAGAAATTCTTATACGATAGATATTTGAATCAATAGCTACACTTTCTAACGTAGTGGGTTATCATTGTGACCAAATTGTATGTAGCAAAGCAAGAACTAAAAACCAAACATATTACAAGTAACACTGAAGCTCGTCCCATGGTCTTCCTATCACAAGAGAGATATTAAAATATCATGTGCCTCAACCCTCCTCAATTCTCAATAGAACAACAAATAAACACTTAGATATTTGAAAAAAACAAAATTCTCATTTCAATAGAAGAATCGATGAATATTCTTTTGTGCATTAAATAACCAAAACTAAAATAAGTTGTCGCTACCAGAAGGTTTTGGAGCGAGGAAACTGGACGGATTGAACAAAAGAATGTCCTCACTCTCAAAGGGAGAGAGAAGGGGCAAAACAGGAGAATTTCCACCTAATTTTATTTGGATTCCTCTATCGGAGGTGAGGGGAAAATAGTCGATAAAGTCCTTGAAAGAGAAAAAAGGTGTGCACGGGTAGTGCAAGTACGTATAAAGAACCGGTCTCGCAACCGAGACTTGAGTTCGAAAGTCGGTTACGCAAGGGAAATGTATTATCACTCTTCACGTCCATGGTACTCCATAGGAACCATTTAGGTTGTCTGCGTATGTGTATACATGCGTTTTCGACGCCATGGGATTTGGTGTACAAAATGTTTCTTCCGACAAATAACAACATGGGATAAACGTTTGGCTAATAAGTATGGTTCGACACTTCGACAAAATGGAGGTTTCGACATTTCGACAAGATATCTGCAGCTGGGAAGACACCTTTGACAGACATAGAGAACATTGTAGTATATCGACAATTCGACAAAAAGCCTGAAGGAAGACGTCATTTCGACTTAAAGTACAAATTCAAATTCAAAAGAGTTGTGACGTTTGGCAGAAGACGCGTGGAAGCATCTGGCGAAAGGAAGAAAGCCATGTGTCACAGTTTTAGGATTTGGTCGTTAGTAACAGTTATGTTATTTGTATATAAATAGGGTAGTTGTTATCGGAAAAAGTGTGTGAAAAATTACTTGTACAGAATTTCTGAAAACACTCAAAGTACCCGTGTGAGAGAAAAGAGTCATATTTGGAAAATGTATGTGTAAACAAACACCAATTTCTTTCAAAGTTATATTTCATAGAAAACAAAGTTCTTTATATTTTCCCTTTACGCTTTCCAGTTTGTTACCTTTCTACGCTTTATTTTCGACACTTTACATTTCGTCAGTTTATTTTCTGCCATTTTACCTTATTTTGTCAAATTTACATCTCTTTAAACGCTTTAATCAACATTTCTTCGACGTAAAACACTTAGAGAACAAAAAATGAAATATATGAAAGTGGTTCTAGACATCTTCAAGACCATCTAGATCTGCACATGTCCTAGGATTTGTGTGGTTGATCCTGCAAGTAACCCAATTCTACAAGTTTTGGTAAACCAGAGGTTGTTCGCCAAAATTCACAGCGAACAAATTGGCACGCCCAGTGGGACAGTGCAGAAATCTAGAAATTTAGATAATCACTAATCAAAGTTTGTTCTTCGTTGTATGAGACTGAGAAGCGGTAAATTAGCCGTATCCGAAGTAGAAATACCTAAAAGAACAAGAATAAGGAAAATGGCGAACCAACCAAATAATCCAAACGAATCCATCCCAGTATCCAACCCCACCCCTTCGACCGAAGGCAATATAGGATCGGACCCTGTGTCAGAGGCTGTACCTTCGTCAACAGGGTCGATGCCAGCGGTTTCGATATCGCAAAACGCGCCTAGTTCGTCCTTCAGGGCACAACAAATGCCCGTTGGGACACCCCCTCCTGTGGGGAACACTTCTAGGCCTTTTTTAACAAATTTCACCTTGCCTCCGCCTGGTAGGGAACAATCCTTTGGAATGCCAACTTCGGTGATGGCAAATTTACACAATTCCCCGTTAATATATTCGGATTCAATGGCCAACGTGTCTTCACCCTTACAAGGGTCAGGATATGGTGGAAACATGAATAGATTGAATCAACAACCACTTTACGTGCCGCCGATAACAAATAATTCGGCGCAAGTAATTAGACAACAGATGGACGAGAGTAATCATGATATGGTCCAAATGTTGACACAACAAATGGGAGCGGTGTTTAACCCCCTAATACAAAACACCACCCAAACAAACCAAGTGTTGGCAGCGCAGATGACGCGCATTGCTGATTTCTTTGGAGTCCCTCAAACTCGACACAGAGAACAAGTAATTCATAACCCAGTGGTAGCGGTCCAGGAAGAGCCTACGATAAACCAGATACCGTTGGATAATCCTCAAACAAACGTTAGAAACCAAGAGGATGTAGTCGAACAGCCTCGTGTCGAAATCCCTATTCCACAAGAGCCTAGAATGATAGTAATCCAGAGAGGCCAGGACGCGGATGCTGTATTGCAACAACGGATACGGTATAATAATCCGCCTGTCGAAAATAATTTGGCAGCCATGGTCGAAACGATAATGGCACAAAATGGGATGAACATGGGTTTACAAAGGCCTAGTTACGCATCCCCACTATCGAAATATATTCTGCAAGAAGAACTGCCACCAAGGTGGAAAGTCCCTAAGTTCACAAAGTTCTCCGGGGACACTAGTGAGTCCACTATAGAACATGTGGCACGTTATCTGATCGAGGCAGGGGAAATAGCCCGTAATGAAAATTTGAAAATAAAATATTTCCCTAGTTCCTTAACAAAAAACGCGTTTACTTGGTTTACATCTTTGCCTGCAAACTCAGTATACACGTGGACCCAGTTAGAAAGGTTGTTCCATGAATAATTCTACATGGGACAAACAAAAATAAGTCTGAAAGAATTAGCCAGTGTTAAGAGAAAACACTCTGAACCAATAGATGATTATTTAAATAGGTTCAGATTGCTAAAGGCTAGATGTTTCACCCCAGTGCCAGAACATGAGTTGGTCGAAATGGCCGCAGGGGGGCTAGATTATTCTATAAGGAAGAAACTAGATACCCAGTATCTGAGGGATATGGCACAATTAGCAGATAGAGTGAGACAGGTCGAAAGGTTAAGGGACGAAAAATTCAGGGCAAATAAGAATAAAAAAGAGAGGGTAGCCTACGTAGGGGTTCGCCAAGATGATGAGTACGACGAAAACGAACCAAGTAACTTCGACGAACAAGAGATTGACCTAGCAGAACTAAAGCAAGGCCCACCTTATTCGTGCAAAGTACTAACTCCGTCGAACGGAAACCCAGTCGAAACCAACGACAAGTTCCCCAAAAGGACTTATACGTTCGACATCACCAAATGTGACGAAATCTTCGATCTGTTGGTTAAAGATGGTCAATTAATAAAACCGCCAGGCGCTAAAGAACCGCCTATGGAACAACAGAAAAAGAGAGGGTTTTGTAAATACCATAATTTTCTGGGCCATAAGACGTCTCGTTGTTTCCTTTTCAGGGATCTCGTTCAAAATGCTATCCGTGACGGAAGGCTGAAGTTTGGTGACAAACCAAAACAACAGATGAAGATCGATTCGAATCCTATGCAGGCAGTCGAAGCCCACTACGCTGAACCATCCGTCGTGAACATGGTAGAGGCCGAAGTTGCTCCTGATGGCAATTTGGAAATGGTGGAAGCCCCTGGAAGTTTCGACGCCAATGTCAACATGGTCGAGATTGCTGATGATCTCGCAAGCCAGAAAAGAATAGAAACTACTGAAGGTTTCGACAAGAAGGACGGTGACAATGCTGTCGAGAATGTGGAGTTTCGACAAGAGGAGAATTGGGACCGCTTGGGACAGCCAAGTGGGAAATATGATTATCTTGTGAAGTACAATGCGCCGGCAAGCTCTCAGATCGACATCAACACAATCCGATCAAGCGGTTGGGGAGATGCTTCTTCAGACAACGATGAAGAAACAGTCGACGAAATTGAGCATTCCCCTAATACGAAAGAGAGGGTTACTGAAGACCTCGTGATTGAAAACAAGGCTGCTGAAGGCCTTGATTCTAACAAAACGAAGAAAGGTGATATCGCCAGCTGCGTCAACACTATGGGGCCTTTCAGTAAAGAAGTCACAAAAATCAAAGCGGAAGCCGCTAACGGTCCTTCGAAGCCCGTGATCAGTGGGATTCTGCGTAGGACAATGGAAGACCCCAGAAGAAATTGGAACAAATGATGTTGCAAACATGGTCCCAGGACCATATCTTGGTGCTGCTGCCCAGAGAAAGAGTTCGACCAAACACCAAAAGGCGTCGAAGGCGAAGAAGAGAGACTCATCAGAAAGATGAACGAATTAAGCATCGCCGACGAACGAAATGTTGGGGTAAATATTGTGGAAATATCTCAGAAGGACCAGGCCGAAGAGGGCGAAGATCGTCGTCGGAAAGAGTACCAAAGGCTGGCGTATCCTAGAGAGGAGGAAAACTTAATGGAATTCATCAAGAGGTGCCAAAGGATGAAAACCGAAGTGATGTTGTGCCCACGCTGCAGTGCAGTCTTCGACAGGAAGGCAGCAACCAACCTGGAAGCGGTGGATAAGACCAAGAGGAAAGAGAATTGGGGAACAGTGAGATATGACCCAAGGAGAAGTGATCACCACCAGTGGAGGCACGGAGAGAGACGCCAGAACACCTATAAACCATCTGACAAAGCAACGGACGACAAATGGGTTCAACCCATTAGAGACGCCCAGGGGCAGAAGAAATGGGGAAAGTTTGAGGTTCAGAGAGGCGCGTCGATGGAGGGCAAGAAGGAAATGGAAAAACACAAGCCAAGACCATACCCTTCAGAGAATTACAAAGGCAAAAACCCCATGTCCAGATCCCAATGGAGGAGGTTCCAGAGGCAGAAGAGGGCAGAAATAGAGATGGCGAAAAAGAACATGAATGGACCAGACGAAGCAGAATCTAGCAACAATCGTCAGACAAGGAGCAGAAAAGAGACTCCCCTCCAGATCAATCCTAGTAGAGTTGTCGAATCGGTGGCGTCGAAGGAGAAGATGCAGGAAGATGACGAAGTAACTGACAGTTTCAACTCTGACTCAGAATCATCCTTCAACGTGATCTGCAACGTGGTCTCCGTTCTCCCTAGAGACTATGATAGAGTCATGGAGGTCGAAGATGAAGAAGACGAGATGGAAGAGGAAACGATGGCACACAAGCCCGTATGTTACTACGTGATGAATAACGGGTGCGTCGAAGAGCAGAACGCTTTCTTCGAAAGACCAGACGACTCCATGAAAGCGCATTTGAAACCTTTGTTTATAAAAGGGAGGGTGGAAAATGTCGGTGTGAACAAGATACTGGTGGATGGGGGAGCGGCAGTGAATTTGATGCCCCACTACATGCTGAAGAAGATTGGAAAAGACGATTCAGACGCGAAACCCCACAACATGGTGCTGTCGAATTACGAAGGGAAAGTAGGAACAACTATGGGCGTCATCCAAGTAAACTTAACTGTTGGAACCATAACAAGGCCAACCATGTTCATAGTCATCGCTTCAAAGGCCAACTACAACCTACTGCTTGGAAGGGAGTGGATTCATGGTGTAGGAGCCGTACCCTCTTCGATGCATCAGCGAATAGCCATATGGAGGCCAGACGGGGTCGTCGAAAACATTGAGGCAGATCAAAGCTACTTCATGACAGAAATAAATAATATCAACAGCCAAAGCTTCGACAAAAACCTGGCTCATATACCTCCATGCAGTCCAGCCGAATTCGATTTAAAGGCGACAGACAATGCCTACTGCTCCATGTACCTTCATCCTACACATGGTTTCCAGTGGGATAAAGAAGTGATTGGCGAAACCTATATGTGGGGAACTACTCACATAGCGCCAACAGGATGGGGAAGCGAATTTGACCATGACGAGTGAACAGTCAGCGCTCGAGAAGATTACGGCTTACATAGCCGAAAACAAACTCAAAGAGGCCCTCGAGGCTGAAGTGAAATATATGGCTGTCGAAGCCAACCAAGAAAACACCAAATATATGACGACGAACCTCTAGGATTCGAAAAAGATCCGGTGTCAACTAACGAGAAGATGGTGGCGCAGGATCCATTAGAAGAAATAAACTTAGGAGTGGGGGCAGAACATAGACCAACATACATAAGCGCAAAAATGGACCCCCAGTTCAAGGTCGAAATAGTCCAGTTGCTGAAAGAGTTCAAAGACTGTTTCGCATGGGATTATGACGAAATGCCTGGTCTTGACAGAAGTCTGGTCGAAATGCAGTTGCCAATAATGGAAGGAAAGAAGCCATTAAAGCAGACTCTGAGACGCTTCGCACCAGAAATCCTGTCGAAAATAAAAGAAGAGGTCGAAAGACTTCTAAGATGCAAGTTCATCCGCACAACCAGGTATGTCGAATGGATTGCAAATATTGTTCCAGTAATTAAGAAAAATGGCAAACTTAGGGTATGCATTGATTTTCGAGACTTAAACTCGGCTACCCCAAAGGATGAATATCCTATGCCAGTGGCAGAAATGCTCATAGATTCTGCAGCCGACCATGAGTACTTAAGTATGTTAGACGGATACTCTGGCTATAACCAAATTTTTATCGCTGAAGAAGATGTTCCTAAAACGGCTTTCCGTTGTCCTGGAGCAATAGGAACGTACGAATGGGTAGTAATGCCTTTTGGTTTAAAGAACGCTGGAGCGACTTACCAACGTGCCATGAATTCCATCTTTCATGACTTTATCGAAACTTTCATGCAAGTGTATATTGACGACATTGTGATTAAGTCTGTTTCAGGAAAAAGTCATATAGATCATCTTCGACAATCCTTTGAAAGGATGAGGAAGTTTGGTTTGAAAATGAACCCACTTAAATGTGCTTTTGGTGTGCAGGCGGGTGATTTCTTAGGCTTTGTGGTCCATAAGAAGGGGATCGAAATAAACGAAAATAAAGCCAAGGCCATAATGGAAGCGAAAGAGCCATCAACCAAAAAGGGGTTGCAGTCTCTGCTAGGGAAAATCAACTTTCTCAGAAGATTCATCTCCAACCTCAGTGGGAAGACACAAGCTTTCTCTCCTCTACTTCGACTAAAGAAGGAAGACTTCGCATGGGGGCAAGAACAGCAAGCGACTTTCGACAAAATCAAGGAGTACCTGGCTAGTCCCCCAATCCTGATGTCTCCTTGCAGAAAAAGAAATATGAGATTGTACATTTCGGCGTCAGACAAAACATTAGGAAGTATGTTGTGTCAGGAAGACGAGAATGGCGTCGAAAGAGCCATTTATTATCTCAGTAGAGTCCTAAATGATGCCGAAACTAGATATAGCATTATAGAAAAGCTATGCCTATGTGTATATTTCTCTTGTATGAAATTGAAGCATTATATAAAACCTGTCGATGTATATATTTCTTCCCATTTCGACGTAATAAAGTATATGTTATCTAAATCTATTTTACATAGTCGAATTGGAAAGTGGGCTTTAGCGTTAACAGAATACTCCTTGAAATATCTGCCTTTAAAAGCGGTGAAAGGACAAGTGGTCGCTGATTTCATAGCCGACCATTCTATAAACGAAGATGTGGAGTACGTCGAATTAGAACCTTGGAAATTGTATTTTGACGGTTCCAGTCATAAAAAAGGAACGGGAGTGGGGATGTTGATTATTTCTCCTGACAGAATTCCAACAAAATTCAAGTACAAAGTTGAAAGTCTGTGTTCAAACAATGAAGCAGAATATGAAGCTTTGATCGCTGGACTTGAAATCTTGTTGAAATTGGGGGCAACGAGAGTCGAAATAATGGGTGATTCCGAACTGGTGATAAAGCAGTTGACGAAAGAGTATAAGTGCGTGAAAGAAAATTTAATCATGTACTTTGTAATAGCCAATAGACTTCTCAAGGAGTTCGACAATGTCGTCTTCAGGCACATCCCCAGGTTGGAGAATCAAGAAGCGAACGATCTCGCTCAACTAGCATCCGGATACAAAGTGTCGAAGGAAAAGTTAGAAGAAGCCATTGAAGTCAGAGGAAGAGTCGTATCCACCAAGTTGTCCCCATCAGATCTGGAGTCAATAAGATTAGGATACGGTGACGAAGAAAACTTTGAGATATTCAACATAGATGATTCAGGAATAACAGACTGGAGAAAGCCTATCAAGAATTATCTACAAGACCCAAATCAGAAAGCAGAAAGAAGGATAAAATACAGAGCTTTGAGTTACGTACTTTTGGGAAATGAATTGTTCAAAAAGACTGCAGAAGGAGTCTTGTTGAAATGCCTGAGTGAAGACGAAGCCTACATAGCCTTGTCGAATGTACACAGTGGAGCGTGTGGTGCACACCAAGCAGGTCACAAAATGAAGTGGCTATTATTTCGACAAGGAATGTATTGGCCAACAATGCTGAAAGACTGTGTCGAATTCGCAAAAGGTTGTCAGGAATGTCAAGTACATGCAGGCATACCCCATGTCCCTGCAAGTGAGTTGCACTCAATTATAAAACCTTGGCCATTCAGAGGATGGGCGTTGGACTTAATTGGGGAAATTCGACCAGCTTCCTCAAAAGGACAAAGGTACATTTTGGTCGGGATAGACTATTTCACAAAATGGACTAAAGCTATACCATTGGTGAATGTGGATCAAGAAGCAGTCATAGACTTTATCCAAAAATACATAATTTACAGATTTGGGATACCTGAGACAATAACAACAGATCAAGGATCTATGTTCACCGGTAAAAACATGCAGAAATTTGCACAAGAAACAGGTTTTAAGCTCCTTACTTCGACACCTTACTACGCTCAAGCCAATGGGCAAGTTGAAGCAGCCAACAAGGTAGTGATAAACTTGATTAAGAAGCATGTGGGGAAAAAACCTAGGAATTGGCATAAGACTTTGGATCAAGCCTTGTGGGCTTGTCGATCGTCCCCCCCAAAGAGGCAACGAATTCGACTCCATTCAAGTTGACTTACGGACATGATGCAGTTTTGCCAGTCGAAATATATCTGCAGTCGGTTAGAGTGCAAAGGCATCATGAAATCCCATCAGACACATATTGGAGTATGATGATGGACGAACTAGTTGATTTAGACGAGGAAAGGCTGCGCGCGCTAGACCTAATAAGAAGACAAAAGGAGAGAGTCGAAAGATTTTACAATAAGAAAGTAAGATTCAAGACCTTCTTAATAAGTGACCTCGTGTGGAAAGTAATCCTTCCTATGGATCGAAAGGATAAATTAATGGGAAAGTGGTCTCCTAAATGGGAGGGACCTTTCCAGGTTTTGAAAACATTTTCAAACGGCGCGTACGAAATAGAAGAAATAGAGAAGGATAAGAGAATCCTAAGAATAAATGGCAAGTATTTGAAAAAGTATAAGCCTATATTGCAGGAAGTAAAAGTAGTAACAGAATAAGTGCAAACATAATTGTGATAAGATGGGCCAAATAAAAATGGCATTCAAAAGTTATTACAAAGAAAGCCTCAAAGGGATGAGAGTTGCTAAATAAATTCGACTACAAATTAAAATTGGCAAAAGTATCCTTCAAAGTGGCGAATTTCTGCCTCTGAAACTGGAGTTTATGATCACAAAGACTCTTGTGAGTAGAGAGAGTCTCAATCTCCTGACTAAGTTGCTGGGCTTTTTCTGCATGTCGAATACCCACCCTCGATTCTTCATCAATCTCGCTCTGCTTGGGTTGCTGTATGGATGCCTTACGTTTCTCCTCTTGATAGATCTTTTCTTGAAGTGTTGCTATATGTTTTTTCCATTTTTGGATATTGTCATCGCAAGCAACAACTTCTTTGACATAAGTTTCAGAAAGCTTTTGCAATTTTGAAACCTTGTCAGTCGAAGTCGAAACGGCATCCCATTCAGCAGTTTGAGTTTCAGACTTGGAGGAGATCTGATTGGTGAGATCTCTTTGACGATGGAGATCTGCAGTGGCCAAGTCAATGAGAGTCATCAGCTCCATCACAAAACTTCCAATCTCAGCAGAAGCTTCCAGGACATTCACTTGCTTCAAAATTTTCTTAAGATCAATATGAGCAAGGGAATTCTCTTCCAAGACTTTAAACAAATCGACATCAAGGATTTTCGTTTTAATTTTGGTCAAGATGTTGCCAAGTGATGGTGCTTCAGAAGTTTCCCCAGAAGTGGTCGAACTACTCTGCGAAGAATCCTGGAAATTAAAACGGGTGCTAAGCATGGCTTTCAGATACTCCAAAGGTCTTTGCACCTTGAGATTTCCAAGCTCCTCGCGAGAGAAACTGGTCGAACCAGTTGATTTGCCACTCCCTTGGGTCCGGTCAGGAGCAGGTGGAGTGTTTCACGTCGAAGTATGCTCAGCCTCTGTTTGTTTCGACTGGTTGTCCCCATCTCTGGCAGCTCCATCTTCAGGATCATCTTCGACCATAACCTCCATGTCAATGTCATCACCCTGAGGTGCAACACTTAATCCCGGATGAGGAGGAGATTCATCTTCAGAAGCTTCACCCACTGTAGTGTCGAATTCTGCTACGGTTTGCATGTCATGGTCACTTGTGGGGATATCTTCCTCTGGGGCTGTTTCCTCCAGAATTTTCTCGGGCGTTCTTTCGACAGCCACTTGTTCCTAAAAATAAATTCTAAGATTTAGAAGAAAAGATGTAGGAAAGGTGAACATATGATGTCGAAATAAAAAATTACCTCAGGAATTTCAGTATTAAAGCCGGATTTCCCACTCCCCGTGTCTTTCGACTGAGGCTTAGCAGGAGGAGTACTGGCAGAATCCTTCCTAATTGGGTTAACGATGGATCTTTGGGAAGAGACCTTCGTGAGTTTCTTCTTCTTCTGAGGGGGAGGGATTAACTCTGGAGATTCGTCACCAGACTCTTCATTAGGGACTTTATCCTCGCCTCTCTCCTCTTCACTCTTTTTCTTTTGGATTGTTGGGGGTTTTCGACTTACCTAGTCATGCAGGCCAAAGCCAGTTAGTTTTGAAAAAGGGAAGATGAATAATAAGAAGAGAAAAGTTTTGTACCTTTGTCGAAGGCTTCTTAGCAGTACTGGGCGACGCTTCGACAGCAGCTTTCTTAGCAGGGATCTTCACGGCTAAGGAAAGAAAGGAGATTAAAAAATAAGTGTAAGAGATACATGATAATATAGTTAGAATAAAAAAAAATCGTGTTTTTCTGTGAACACCTTCAAGAATGGGATCCTCCACGCGAACGTGTTCTATTCCAATATGAAGGTGTCCTGGGTATTCGCCCAGATGATACTTAGTCGGAACCACACGCTCAACAGGTTTTTTGTACTGTTGACGGAGAATTTTCATAAAGTCCCCACAAACAAACCAATCTGGAAATGGAGGGCTAAATGCCACCCCAAATTCAGCGGTTGGCAAAGGAGGAAATTTTGGTGGATGACAGCTGAAAGCCAGGTCATAACGCGCCTCTGGTCGAAGGTTTGAAGGCAATGACAGTTTTTCAAACTTCTCCGTCAGTTTGCGTTTCAATTCTGCTGCTGCTTCGTGTATGGTTCGACTAAGATCATCAGGTCTATACGCAGTTTCGAAATACTTTTGAAATTTCTGTATTTCCCTAATGTGTCTTTGAATACCTTTTTTGGTCCGATCCTGCACAAAAGCGAAAGCATTTGTCAAATGTGTAGTAAAGGCAGTTACGTCAAAAAATCTGTTGGAGTAGTAATCTTTCCACCATTCGTCAAACTCAGGAGTGCATAAGAATGACGGTCGAAATATAACTGGTCGAATGTCAAGAGAATCATCAGCTAGTTTCTTCGACAGCTCTTTGCCTTCGTCTTCAGTATGAAGGGAGTTATAAAAGATGATGGATCCTTTCTTGGGAAATATAGGTCGAGGTTTTATCTGGATTAGGCCAAACTGTCTAGAAACAAGGTTGGGTTGATAAACTATCAAAGCAATTTGGTTTTTAGTGGTGTTACGGTAAGAAAAAAGGAGCCTAGGGGTTAAGAATGATTCCCAAACATTCAGAAATGTATTTTCATCCTTTTGCATCTCCAAAGGCAGTTGTTGGGTAAACCACTTAGGTCCGATCTTTCTATCAGCAAAAGGGGCCATGCTCGAAGTAAAATGATAACTCTTAGCAAACATCATGACATAGCTTTTGAAAGCTTGTTGAAGGCTGATTCCTTCGTCAGTTGGCGTTATTAGCACCAACCTTGGCCATTCGACAGTCCTATTTTTTACTTCTTCTTCATCTATTTCTGGTGCTACAGGAAGATTGGCTTCAAATGTGGCATTGAGCCATAATTGCAAGAGCCAGAAAGGTCCTGATAAGTTGATTTTACCTTGGGTTTTGGTGTTTTTTAAAAGATGTACGCTCTCACTCAGAGATTCATAAAGGTTCGCCAGAATCATTTCGCTCAAGCATAGTTTTGTGCCTGCATGAAGCTGATTGGCTATGGTAATGAATCTCTTAGCAACCTGGAGAGAGCGAGAACAAAACACATATTTGGATAGCCATAGTGTTAGAAAAGCTATATGTTCGACATCTAAAACTTCAGTAGTGCTCTTATCGTGATAATAGGACATGAATAAGGAGTAGGGTGCAAGGTTAGTCTCGAAAGCAATGGTATCTTCATTTAAGACAGTAGGGTCAAAATCTATACCATTGGGATGAAGACCAACAATGGCTGCTGCGTCGAAAAGGGTAGGCGTAACAATCCCACAAGGGAGGTGAAAGGTGTTGTAAGTACTATCCCAGAAGTAGAGAGAAGTTAAAAGCATATTTGGACAAATATTGGGTCCTACTCTCGACAACTGGATAAGGTCGAAAATGCCTACCTCTTTCCAAAAAGCCCCTTTAACTTTTTCGATTTTATCTAACCAAGATACGTAGTCGGAAGGGTCTTTCGACCATGGGCAAGTTCTAAATATCCTGGGATAGTTCAAATAGGCTAAGTCCAACTCTCCAATATCCGTCGAACTCGATGAGTCTTTTGGTTCTACAACTTTCTCTTTAGGCTGAGGTTTTCTTCCAGCGCCTATGGGTTTTGTGTGAAAGTAAGATGGAAAAAATTCCTTTAAGCGATCTGGTTTTATCTTTAAATTTGGAAGGGGGCCTAACATAGCATGACAATTCCCAGAAATAAGAACAGGGATTAGTACCTGAGATTTATAGATGCATTCTTTTTCTTTCTCATTTGGAGGTTCTGGAACATACTGTTGGTTTCCAATCGTCATTGGTCCTTTTAAATCATGCACAGGAGAGAAAGTTGAGTCTTGTTTCTTCTTGGAATGTTTGCTGCTTGAAGGTTTTTGAGGCGCCATTGCTAGGAAGAACTTAGGAAGATTTCTCAGAAAATTGTGAAAAGCTTGAGAAATGGGTATGAAGAAAGGAAATCTGAAGCGGAAAAGGGTTTAAAGAAAAGGTTTATGGGTATTTATAGGAAGAAGATGTTGAAACGTTTTAGGATGGTAATGATGTTAGTGGGACACGTGGCCATTTCTGATGGGAATGATAAAGAGGTGGAAGTTGAAAAGAGACCATGATGTGAGGAAATGATGGTAGTAGGCTGTGAACGTGGGCTAGACGTGACATTGTGAGGAAAGTGTAATGATGGATCTGCATTGGAAATTGAGATTATCAGACTTGGATTTAATAAAGATTAAATGACATGGCATCAAAACATTGGTTGACAACAAATGACTGTTTCTCCAGAAAATACAGTCGAAACGTCTTTGCTGGGGGGCAATTTGTATACATGCGTTTTCGACGCCATGGGATTTGGTGTACAAAATGTTTCTTCCGACAAATAACAACATGGGATAAACGTTTGGCTAATAAGTATGGTTCGACACTTCGACAAAATGGAGGTTTCGACATTTCGACAAGATATCTGCAGCTGGGAAGACACCTTTGACAGACATAGAGAACATTGTAGTATATCGACAATTCGACAAAAAGCCTGAAGGAAGACGTCATTTCGACTTAAAGTACAAATTGAAATTCAAAAGAGTTGTGACGTTTGGCAGAAGACGCGTGGAAGCATCTGGCGAAAGGAAGAAAGCCATGTGTCACAGTTTTAGGATTTGGTCGTTAGTAACAGTTATGTTATTTGTATATAAATAGGGTAGTTGTTATCGAAAAAAGTGTGTGAAAAATTACTTGTACAGAATTTCTGAAAACACTCAAAGTACCCGTGTGAGAGAAAAGAGTCATATTTGGAAAATGTATGTGTAAACAAACACCAATTTCTTTCAAAGTTATATTTCATAGAAAACAAAGTTCTTTATATTTTCCCTTTACGCTTTCCAGTTTGTTACCTTTCTACGCTTTATTTTCGACACTTTACATTTCGTCAGTTTATTTTCTGCCATTTTACCTTATTTTGTCAAATTTACATCTCTTTAAACGCTTTAATCAACATTTCTTCGACGTAAAACACTTAGAGAACAAAAAATGAAATATATGAAAGTGGTTCTAGACATCTTCAAGACCATCTAGATCTGCACATGTCCTAGGATTTGTGTGGTTGATCCTGCAAGTAACCCAATTCTACAAGTTTTGGTAAACCAGAGGTTGTTCGCCAAAATTCACAGTGAACAGTATGTGAGTGTTTATCTCGCTTATTTCTATTTATTCTTAATTACGAAAAGAGTGTGAAAGAAAGGTTTTTAGGTCTTTTATTATTGTGCTCGCCAAGGATTGTGGCCCTTGTGCCTACATATCACTCATCGGGTGATGACGAATCAGAGCTCCGTAGTTCGGAGTAGAAAATGTTTATGTGTTTGGTTGATTTTACCTTTGAGAAAAGGGTTTTCGGGGTGGTTCCCTAAGGCACAAAAAATGAATTTGATGGGTTGTTTTGATTTTACCTTGAAGAAGGGTTTATGAAAAAGTATTTGTGATTAGATTGCACTTAAGTCTATGAACGGAGGTGAAAATTCTAGACAAACAAGTCAAGTAAAGAGTGGAAAGCTCCATTCTTACTCATTCTCCACCACTTAAGACTCGTGATGCACAATATTAATTGTAGTTTTAATGTATTTTGGGATTTGATTTGGAAAATACCGTTTGACGTTGGATCAAGAGTTTGTTTATTTGATTATAAAATTGGATAATGTAACGAATATACAAAGTAACTAACAAGAAAGTAAAGGGTGTCAATGTAAGGTAGTCCAAGAGAAAGCATTAAGTGTGCAAAAGTGACCTAAGCTAAACAAAGGATAATGGTCTTACAAACATGTCTCTCTAGGATGGTGTCATGATGTCTTTCTTACAACAGGTATGTAAGTTACATATGAAATTCAAAGTTAAAGGCAGAGTATCATAAAGTATGGAAAAGTCCTCCAAGAAAAGGTCCTAAGATGAGATCCTTTAAGTCCAAGTTGATTGCAAGTGGAATTAATCTTTTTGCTCTTATCGTTTTATCATGTTTTTGTTGTTTTTAATGTATAATGACAATAATAAACATGCATGACAAGTTTATACAATGATGATGATGAGTACTTGAATATAAATTATAAAGTAACAACATAAAGTAAATAACAAAGTAACAATGATAGTAGGTTTAAAGCATATAAGGTTCAAAAATCCCTAATCAATCCAACATCATGACCTAATAGACTTCATTAGCAACCCAAGTTCAAGACCTCATAAGTCAATGAAAAATTACTCAAATGAAATAATACAAAGCATAATAAAATAGTAGAGGTAAAAATAATATGAGTTTATGTTAGAAATATTTTCAGAAAAATAAATATAAGTGGGATAAAAAATAAAAGGAAAAAGGAAAAAAATATGGTAAAAAAAACAAAAGGAAAAGAAATAAAATAAAAACAAAAAAATGCATATGCTAGGGATTGAACCCATGGCCTTGGGATCATGGGGGATCAACCCCCTCAGCCACTGGACCAAGCACCCTTTGGTGATTTAGGAACGCGCCCATGAAATAAAATAATAAAACAAAATAAAGAAATAGGAATAATCCAACAAATATATTCAAATTTGAAAACGCGTGTGTTCAACTTTGTCTTCAGCCTTTGAACACTGAAATCAAATCCTCAAAACACATGTTTTTCGTTGGATTTGAACCTGGAAACATCATCTATGCATAACCACGAATCAACATCCACACTCATGAGTCATTGATTAGCTCTGAGTGTGGAGTATTTTTCAGAAACTCAGAAGAACACACTTGACCTAAATCAAGAACTATATGAAGAATATTGGATAAATCGAAACTCAAACCAAAGGGTTAATGATCAATGAATGATTTCAAGTTGATTGGCAACTTGTTTGAGTGAAGGGTGAGAGTGTAGCTATCTGATCAGAATCGGTTTCAGGTATGAACTTCGATGAGTTGGTACAACTCAGGTGAGGTGTTGGGAAGACGAGTTAAGGTTTGGAAAAGTTTCAATGATGCTTAGGGAAGGATTCTGGGTGGTTAGTTTGAATTGAAAAGATTTGAAACTTAATAAACGAAATTATGTTTTCAATGCTGAAACACGAGTTTACAGCAAGATGATTCTGGCTTTCTAAGCATAGTTTTCGAGTGGAACACCTTCCCCTATTTATATGGAAGGTGATGGAATGGATAAGAGAGAGAATGAGGATGGTTTGATCAGAAATTCCATGTGACTTGCAGCATGCTTGAAAATGGATTTGTGGAGACATGAAATAGTACATTCCGATCTGGTCTACTTCACCAAATAACTGGTTTTGGTCCTTAGCACCAAACAAGAACAACCAAAGGCAACGAAATGGTCTGCTATACATTTGGACTTTAGCTATTTGGGGGGAAAACTGAACCTTTCACATGGCATCGGGTTCCATGATTTGAGACATTTCCACACCAAAGTTGACTTCCATTTTGGCCTTGGTATGTTACATAATATGTTAAAAGTAAATAGGGATCAAATTGGGATGAACTGGATCCTTGGTGATTCAATTTGCATATTCTGGCTGACATGGTATGACTTGGGCATCATGACAATTTTCAATTTTTGAACCGAGACCAAATGAATTTGGCTAATGTATTTTGCATGAAATTTGTGCCAATTTTTCCTTGTCATGTCCTTGATCATGTGCCAAAAGAACCAAGTCAAAAGGAGTTGTAGCTTGCAAATGGCAATGTGGTAAAGTGGTGGTCTTGGTCATGTTTTAGGGCATGCTAGGTACATTGGACCAACTTGGTCAATGCAAAAATTGAACTCCTTGCTCAATGAATTAGGTCTTAGACCTTGAAACAAAGTTGAATAGGGACTCAATTAGGACATTTGTCTCAAATAAGATCTTGAAAAGCTTGCAATATGAAAAATTTATGGACTTTGGACCAAATCATAGGCCATTCTTACCAAAATATGAACAACCAACTGGATCTAGAAATGTGACTTTGAGATTTATTTATTTTTAAGGCACAATGGTGGATGTTTGAAGATCATATGATCATATCATGATGTAAAATGAATCTTGGATCTTTGTGGAGTGATTTTAGGTCATGTTCATGAGTGAATCCAATGCTTTGAAAAATCAAAAACCAAGACAAAACCAATGACTTGTAACATGAATGAAATGGATATTTGAATGGTGGAATAAGGTTGAGTTTGTCTTGAATTGATGTTGAATGAGTGGTGGTATGATAGGTGATCAAATGAAGCAAGGATAAGGATCAAAGGATGCCCCAAACTAGGGTTTCTTGAATCACAAGTTTCATTAAGAACCATGGTCAGACAAAATAGGATTTGGTGATGCAAGGGGTATATTGAGATGATTCAAAGGATTTGGGTATGAAAACAGTATAAATAAATGAATCTTGATTCGTCTAACATTTTTCTTAATAACCTTTTTGGATGAAAAAGAAGACGATTCGGTTTAGACCTCTTCTCTTCCCGAGTATTTGGATATTGTTGTAGAAATCTCTGTCTGAATACTTGTCGCCATTTAAAATAAACTCAACTCATCAAACTTCTTTTTTGCTCGAGAGTGGTGTTGAAAACATTTTCATAAATGAGTATGTTTTAGTCATTTCAACGTGAAGGAAACAAAGGTTTCAGCCTCCAAGAGCGAGCAACAAGCAAAGGTCCAAACGCTAAGAATGTCTAAAACAACACTTTCTAAAAACAATCAACCAACACGTGATTTTCTACTTAGAACTATGTGGTCTTGAGTTCCTCATTTTAGCAGAGAATACGTAGGAGCGAGATTCATCTCGTCAGACCCAATAAACTAAAAAATAAAAACTCTTTCTTTTTTCTTTTTTCTCGCTCAACAAGTACAAGACCGCAAGTAAACGTCACACTAACACTTATTCACATAACTATCTAAATGGGTCCCGTTGAGTATAACATATTTTAAAATTGTTAAAACATATTTTTCTTTGCATAACTCATTTTAAAATTGTTAAAACAAAGAAAAAAACTATGTTTTGAGGATATTTATCTGAAGTTCTTGACATCTATGTAACTTTTTTAACATGTGTTTTATGAATGTAACCGACACGTTTTAGATATGTTTGTGGTTCATAGAATTAGAGACACCACGGAAAATATCTCAAGAAGTATTGTCGCATCTCGAAAAAACGTGATCCTTCATGAAGCGTATCGCCCACTCGCGGAAAATTATTTGAACAGAGCTGCCACCAAACTTTATTTATTCCAAAGAGAGGAAAGGGAAAATATTGATAAAACCCATGAAAGAAAAAGTAAATGGTCGTCGCAACCAAATTTGGGTTCGGGAGTCGATTACGCAGGGGGGGGGGGGTATTAGCACCCCTCACGCCCGTTGTGCTCAACTGAAACCTCTTAGTTAGATTTGCAATTGGATGTTAGCATGCTGTTAGCTTGAGATCTTCTACTTATTTAGAGAGAATGAGAAATCTAACATCATGCTAACATCCAATTACAAATCTAACTAAGAGGTTCTCGTTGAGTACAATAGACGTGAGGGGTGCTAATATCTTCCCCTTGTGTAATCGACTCCCGAACCCAAATTTGGTTTTGACGACCATTTTATTTTTCTTTCATAGGTTTTATCGATATATTCCCTTTCCTCTCTTTGGAATAAATAAAGTTTGGTTGCGACTTTGTTCGAATCATTTTCTACGAGCGTACGACGCGTTCCGCGAAGGATCGCGTTTTTTCGAGATGCGACTGTTGGAAACTCTGCTGGGGAGATTGTTAAACAGAGATAGCTTGGTGAAGTGATATTTATCTTAGATAAATACTTCGAAGAGACTTGTTGAGGATAACGATGTTGGGTATACCTTTCTAAGGAATCCTGCTAAAATAAGACTCGCTTGTAGAGCTCATGAAGCTTTGTTGGAGAGATTTTCACTGGAAACTCTGTGGGGAGGAATATACTGGGGAAACCAGGTGGAAATTCCATCGACACTAGAGTTCACTTGGGGAACATCAACCACCTTGTTAGGGAAGAAACTCGTCTTGAGGATCATCACCATTATAAATTGACTTCTGAAAGCAACTTGTACTGAAGAAAAGAACTAAGTCTCCTCTGAGAATAACTCTTGATTATGATGAGGATTAGATCAGACTTCCTTGAAAGGTCGTTGAATCTTAGCGTAGTCTTATGCATGTATACTTTGTGTATGATGTGTCATGTGCTTATGCGTTGCATGATATGAATGAGTGAAGCGACGTGATTAATGCATGACGATGATTTATACGATGATTAATCAATGCATGCATAGGTTACTTGATGCGCGCCAACTAAAATTCGGACTTTGAAGTTGAACGGTTAGATGAGACCTAACTTTGAAAATGGACTACCAGACGAGAATTGGTGATAATGACGCCTGAAAGAAGAGAATTGACTTTAATAAGGGCTACCAGACGAGAACTAGTTAAAAAGATAGGACACCAGACGTGAACTGGATTTGGAAACTCAACTTCCAAACAAGAACTGAATTTGATTTAATTGTTATACGCGAACTTAATACCAGACGAGAATCATTTAGTAGCTACCACGAGTTTGGATGTGATCATCCATTTGCGGAGGAGAATCATACAATGGGTTGTTCACCACAGTAAATCCTGATGTAGGATCAACATTCTCTATAATGACATGTTGGAAGTTGTTCTTCGAAAAAGCTAATAGAGCTTCCAACATCTGGCCCACCTTATGGATCATAACGTCCATGTCTTCTCTCAGCACCACTTGATTCATTTCCAAATGCTCCATTATCCTTTAGTAGCTACCACGAGTTCGCTATGAATGTCGGGGAATCAACTCACTAGTCATGGACAAGAGGCGACATGAGTTTTTTTGTTGTGGAAGAAATATGCATGCATGCTGATGAATGCGGATGCATGGAATTCTTCTGTTTTCTTATGTGAAACTGATTTTTATGAAAATGCAATACATGTCATGTATAGATGCACAGAGCATGCATGATTTGGATTTAGGATGATTAGAACATTATGTGTAGTTGTTCACGAAGAAAAGGCTTTAAGAATCAGTACTTCCCCATGGGTAGACTCTAAAGGTTTAATCAGGTTCCCAAAGTCATGGAATCACCAAGAATTTTTGTCGCTTATGTAAAATTACTTGCCAGGCGTCAACTCCTTCAAGGGAATCTATTCTGGGTGGAGTCTTCGTACTGACATTTACGATAAAAACATCTAGGGGGCTTTCACTATGTGACCATCGATATTGGGGTTATAGACAAGGTTCTCAGAGTCATGGATTTCCTGGAATGTTTGTCACTTATGTCAAATTACTTTCCAAGCGTCAACTACTTCAAGGAAATATATTCTGAGTGAGGTCCTCGTGCCAACCCTTACGAGAAAAACATCTTGGGGAATCGCACTACGCGACCGTCATTCCTAGTTGGCCAAAAGTTCAATGTTCTACAAAGGTCCCTAGAGTCATGGATCCTAATGAAAACATTGAATCTTACAGCAAATTACTTGTCGGGCAATAACGTTCTCAAAATAATCTACTCTAAGTGAGGTTCTCATGTCGATCCTTACGAGAAAAATATCTCGAGAATCCACACTACTCAACCTCGTCCTATCTTATGTTTTTCCTTTAGACTTAGGTAAAGAGTCTTTCCCACAATGTTTGAAACAATCAGAGTATCCACCATAAGAGCTCATGAGATCCAAGTAACAGATATAGGATAATAATAAGGCAAGACATAAGATAAAGACTAAGGAAAAAGATAGAAGAAAGCGAATAAACAAATCGAAAAGAAAATATCGCCAATAAACTAAGATAGGCTTGAGTCTCTCTAGCTTGGAGCTAAGTTTTTCCTAGTAGAGTCGTCAATTGTCGCATCTCGAAAAAACGCGATCCTTCAAGAAGCGCATCACACACTCGCGGAAAATGATTCTAGCAGAGTCGCCACCGAACTTTATTTATTCCAAAGAGATGAAAGGGAAAATATCGATAAAACCTATGAAATAAAAAGAAAATGGTCGTCGCAATCAAATTTGAGTTCAGGAGTCGATTATGTAAGGGGAATGTATTAGCACCCCTCACGTCCGTTGTACTCAACAGGAACCTCTTAGTTATATTTGCAATTGGATATTAGCGTGATGTTAGATTACGATCTTCTACTTATTCAGCGAGAATGAGAAAGAAAAGGAAAATGTCTAAACCTAAGTTTTTTATTATTGTGTTCGCCAAGATTTCAGAATCATGTGCCTATGTATTCTCATGGTGCAATGAGAAAATCAGAGTTTTGTCGTTCATGGTAGAAAACCACGAGTTGGTTGATTGCTTTTAGGGAGTAACGCTTGGATCGCATTTGAGCGGTTAAACCTTTACTTGTTGCTCGCTCTTGGAGGCTGAAGTCTTTATTTGTTTCGCGTCGAAATGGATATATCATACTCGTTTCTGAAAAAAGTTTTCAAGGTCGCGCAAAGGCGAAAAACAAGTTTGATTGGTTTAAGTATGTTTTAGGGTTTGGAAGGCGAATATTCATGACTTGCACGTAACTACCACTTGGGTCGAATATTCAGGATTATAACTAAACCTTTCACCCAGGTAGTCTTTTTCTTTCTATTTATTGTGAAAAGAGTTTTTTTGAAAGCACAAAATAACTTGACATTGGATCAAGTGTTTGAAGTTGATCATGAAAGCATTTGATTAAACGGAGAAAAACCCTTGACATTGGATCAAGTGTTTGATTCGATTTTAAAAGTTTTTAAATTGATTTTGAAAAAGTTTGAATTATGTAACAAGGTTGATTTACGTGTTTTTGAAAATTAGTTCAACCGATTTGTCTGGAGATCCGAAAATTTATTGACTGAATTTTAATTTTTATTAAACTTATGAATATTTACAGATACTTCAATGAATGAATGCTTTGATAAAACTGAGATATGACAAATATAACAATAAAAAAGAAATTCAAAGAACCATAGTTTTAAATTGTTGTCAACAATACATCAATTTTATTTAGCAGAGGAAAGTAAATGTACTTGTGAGAGAATACAAAGTACAGATTGCACATGGTTAGGGGAGAAGAAATGGAATCAACAATAAAGTCCTATGATAAATAGATAACCTAAATCAGGACGTTCTGATACAGTTTTGATGATGATTTGATTTCCAGTCACATGACACCTCTCATTTGTGTACGTTCGACTAGATAGCTCATGTACCCAATCTCCAGCAAAAGGATCTCATTTTACTTCACCTTATTTTTTAATGAAAAAAAAGGACTTCTCTACTTTTAACATCAAAACATGATTTTTACCTTAATCTCTAAATAGCTTACTTCACCTAAATATCTAAATTTTTAGCTTATATATTTAGATTAAAAAATATATAAATAAAAAAGATATAAATGTATTCAGAGACTTTCAGCAATACCATGATCAAATTTACACATCACATATGTCATCTAAATTCAAGCCATGATCAGATACTAGATATTGTTTCCAAATCTTCAGAAAGATGGAACAATATTCACCTTCTCAAACCTGTAAAAGAATATTTGTCTATCTTTTGATTATTGAGCTGCTCGAGGTGCTTTCATACCGAATCCATGTTTCACTTTCTCCACTCTGTAGAATCACAAGTGCATTAAAACATAAGTGCATTACAACGACAGAAAGTAGAAAGTGATTCGATAATAGGAACATAATCAACAAAAAAAATAAACTCGGTACTAACGTTGGTGCGAGTTTGCCAAGGCAGTCCAGCTCTTCTCCCGTGTCTTCGTCGAGGACTCTTCCAGAAATTTCGATGATATACGATCTATCTCCATCAGGTGGAAGTCCTCTTCCAGAAAGCAAGTCCAAATCTTTTTGATGAAGTTCTCTACCATTTACAAAAACACCGGTATTCCCGCCAGAGCATTTTTCTGGCAAGGGATGATTGAACTCTTCTATAAATGGCTGCATGATAAATTGCATCATTTTGTTAAAACTTCACTAAATTAGACCGGCATGCATTCGACAAATAGACTGGGCTAGAATAGTAAACTTACCGGAATTATTCCAAGACAAGGCCCGCCGATGATGCCCCAAAATCCAGCTCGAATATCATACCTGTACAAAGGATTATGATTATATATCTTAATCTAGCATAGCATCAAGTTTGAATGGTTCAAAATGTTACATGTAAAGCATACTGACCAATAATTTCCAGGCTGGATTGGACCTGCAAGCTTTTCGGCCTTCTTAACCACACGATCAGACAAGGGCTTTCCGTTCACGGTAACATTAATTTTTCCTTCTGTTTGACTAGTTCGGGAGAAATCCCGGAAGCTTTTCTTGATTATGTTTGCAAAGAATGATTCACCCCCTTTGTTAGATCTAGGATGATCGTGCTCTCGGCTAGCATCTCTAGAATCCTGGGAGACTCCTGTGTTGGAATAATCAAGAACATCCATTTCAGTTGCAACTGCTGTTTCTTTCAAAGAGTTTTGACGCGACGTAATCTTTTCCATCTTTGACTTATCTTGCTCTGACCGACTACTTCGGTTTCCTTTTCCAAACCGATTTACAGTGCGGTTACTATTAGAGTGATCAATATACTCTTGCGGAGGTGACCCGGAAGGAGGAGATAGCGAGTCTGCCGTAGGCCGGAGAATAGACTTCACAGCCTCCCTTGAAGCAGTCATAGCTTCTGAACTATTTTCATCTTCGGATGTACTAGGAGATGAGGAATGAAAACTCGGCATTTCCTGTGACTTGTTAGAGTTTAAAGCAACTGCTGAAAGGGTTTCTTTATCTACCGAGAGAAAATCATAACCAGAATAATCATCCGATGAGAAGTTGGCACGGCTCCTGTTTGCAAGACCACGAGCATATGACACACGGTTATTCAGAACCTCGTTATACCTATCATCAATCCTTGAGTGAGCTCCCTTCGTTTCTGAATGAGGAGATATAACCAGCTTTTTATTGATGACAGAAATGCTGATTTCTGAAGAACAAACTCCACATCGCACTTTCTGCTGATGATTTCTCACAATAACAAGTGCTTTTTTAGGCAGTTGCAGTAACTCGAAGCAGTTATGGCACGTGATGAAAGGTGAACCACCGGCTACAGGACGGCAACGCCTGCTACTACTAGCTAGCGTTACCTTGCGAGGACGGTTTCGAACAAAACCACCCAACTCAGAGTTGAAGTCACTAGGCCATCTTGTATGTAATTGATTTTCACCAAAACGTGCTGTGGGAATTGAAGCTCTGGAATTATGAGCATGTGATCCAAATGCCCCAGGGATCTCATGATGATGATATAACATACGATCATTTGGGGCATCAGGAAACCTGCTGTTAACAAACGAAGCAGGTGGACCCGGCACTGAACCTCTTTGTTTGTTGTCATAGCAATGGAAACAAGAACAAGAAGGTGGGTGAAGCATTGCGTTATTACTATTATGCGCATACAGTTCGTACGAATCTGGATTAGGATCAACATACCGTCCAGGAAAGTAGGGATGCAATGGTTGCTGCGAGAATTGATGTGGACCTCTCCTCAGCATTTGAGACGCAAAAGGATCCCCGTATTGATTTGGATTATGCATCGAAGGATGGAAATTAGGCATAGCCGTTTCATGACCGCCAATATAAGGAAACGGATCATGATGATAATCACTACGAGGAGGACCTGCCATATGTTTATCAGGTCCAAAAAATTGCCTCGAAGTCCGGTTTAATCCCGACGATCCATCCGGAAACCAAGGATCCGAGCCAGCAAAGTGACGATGAGGATCCGGAGGAATCATCCTTTCATCAAGAGGAACCTTTTCCTTCTGGTTGTTGACCCCTTCAGAAGACTTGCTAAGCTGGTGTTTTAACTCGTCGAGCTTCCTTAGAAGCTCGGCTCGATCTTGCTCAAGGTGCTGAACCCTATTTGCACCATCTTTTTCTTTATGATCCCTCCATGATTCTTTATAACTATTAGAAAAACCTGAATATCCATTTGAAGGTCCTTCATCGGGATAACTAGAACTAGCAAATCTCACTCGTTCCATTTCACCCCGTAGCTTTCTCGGAAACCCCTCCATCTCAGTTCTCTCTCCATTTCGCAAACTAGAATTTCTTCCATCAAGCTTAAACCCGTTTTCATTACCAATTTGAGACTTCGGTTCCGCCTGTTTTCTTTCCATTGCTTTACTCACTTCATCACCATTGTCTCTTACAACATCATCAACACCATTCTCCAAAACCCCTTTCTCATCAGCATCCTCCGATTTACTCGGATTTCGAATCCCCTCGTCCTTATTATCCCGTCGATTATCAAACTTAAACGGAGCATTACTAGATTTAACATCAACAACATTAGAATTACCACTAGAATCAACTAATCCTTTCTCTAATTTTCCAGAACCTTCTCCAACTTTTCCCTCATCAGACAAGCTACCACTCACATAACCTTTATGTTTCGCTGAAATTAAAAAGAAAAACGAACTACACATAATCAGAAACTAAAAAACACCCTTTCTAATATCTATTACTGAACGATTAAATGCATGGTGAGTACAAAATTAGTTACTAATAATGAAGAAATAGTTTACCTCGAAGAACAGCACCACAACCACCACATTGATAAACAGAATAATCAGCTAGTTCCGGAAGTAGATTTTCACATTTGGGGCAACGAACCAAACGCAAGGTAGAGGAATCAGCCATAATTTGGAGACACTAAGAAACCTTGAAGTATAAGAACATTAAATAAAGTGAATGTTTGGGTTTTGTTGGAGAAAAGAAACAAGAACGTTGGAAAGGGAAGTGTCGAAGAGGTTGTTGTTAAGCAAGGTCTTTGTTGTTTGGTTCAACAAAAGTGAAAAAAGAGACAAAAACGCTGAAAGAAAGAGAGAGAAA
The DNA here is from genome assembly GCF_024323335.1 of Lathyrus oleraceus. Lineage (NCBI taxonomy): Eukaryota > Viridiplantae > Streptophyta > Magnoliopsida > Fabales > Fabaceae > Lathyrus > Lathyrus oleraceus. Next base: position 12,537,190 of record NC_066581.1, read on the forward strand.
GAGAAAGAAAAAACTGAAAAGAGAAAGAGAAGTTCTTCTTTTTGCTTTTTCTTTTTTCTGCGGCAGATGCTGATGCTGATGCTTCTTCTTTCCAGTTATTTTCTTCTCAGAATCCAGACTGAAAAAAATATATAATTGGGGAAATAAACTCACATTTTATTAATCTCAAATTATTATTATTTATAAAAAATAACGAAATAGTGGTGAAAATTAGTTAAAAAAAAGAAAAAGAGGAGCGTTTTCCGAGGTAGTTGTAGGAGTAGTAGTGTACTTGGTGGTATAGCAACGAAAGCAGGAAAAGAAGAAAATAATAGTGTCGAAAACTACAAAACGACGTCGTAGCTCTAGTGGACATATTATGAAGCATTATGTACTACATGTGCATTGGGAATGGACATAATTTGTTTGTTTGGTTTTTGAAAAGGAAGATGGTAATGTTCTGAGATGAGATGAGATGAGACCTCTTCTCCTCTCATTAGTTAATGTCACTTGTCAATAATCAACTTGTGTATAGTATTTTATTCGAGTTATATAGCCTTGTCAATAATCAACTTTGTGAATAATGATGAATCCTTCAACAAGTGAAAATGTTGTGAAACTTGTCACGTTCATGTGCTTCATGCAATCCAACATAATAATTGTATAATGCAAATTTGGAATTCTTCATTTGTTTCTTTATGTTTCAATTTTGATACGGTCAAATATCTATTTCATCATTTTTATTTTGTTTTATTCTAGATTACTAAGGTATTTATTTATGAAGAAAATTCTAATTAGAATTTTAATATGCTAAACTTTTATAATTAAATGAAAATTAAATAATCTCTATAGATTAGTGTGTGTTTTGTTTTTATTTTGAATAAAGTTGTTGAATTTTATTTGTTTTTAGTTTTTAAAAATAAAATTCGTAGAACATAATTTTTATATGAATTTTAATTTTAAAGATTAAAATAAAAAATTAATATCTAGAATTTTTTTTTTTGGAATAATAATAATCTTTATTGCCAAAAACAAAGAAATACACGCCGATCCTCAGATCCAGACCCCAACCGACACGGATACAAACAACGACCACTAAAGGCTATTACAATACGCTGTCAATTTTCTATTCATTCTAAATCTATCCATAAGTATGTCATGAATATGTTGGCTTTGAAGCTCTTCCTTCCTCCCTTGTTGGAAACAAATCCTGTTTCTCACCCACCAAATGTGGTATACCGTTTCAGCCAGCGCAGCTTTGAAAATACGCATTTTGTTGCCCTTCCCTTTGGCTTGTTGCCAAGCAGTATGCTCATTCCAATCAATATGGATATAACCAAGCCCAAGCCTATTAAGAATCTCCTTCCAAATCTTCTTTGTGATTGCACACTCAAAGAATAAATGGCATCTATTTTCCTGCACATCACAAAACAGATAATTCCCATCAGTATAAGTCTCGTGTTTCATCAATCTGTCTTTGGTTTGCAATCTGTCCTGACAGACCAGCCAAAGAGTAAAAACAGCCCTTGGTCTAGCCATGTTTATGTACATTAACCTCCTCCAATCAACTCTTGGCTTGTCCCCACGCAGATGCCGATACATTCTTCGAGTGCTATACATATTATTAGCCTGGAATTCAACCCAAATATCATTAGACATCAATTCAGCTTTATGTTTACACATGGACTTCATCAACCATGAACTGTTGTTGTTGGGCTGGTATTCCTCAATCACTCCATTCTTCAAGTAGTAAATATGCATCCATTTAACCCACATTTTATCCTTCTTCTCGCTCAAATTCCAGAGAAGCTTGCCAATGGTGGCTTTATTCCACTCCCCTAAAGGCTATGATGTTCCTTCCACCATTTGCAATCGAATCACAAACATGGTCCCAGGCCACCGGCGCTCTTTTACTCTTCTCGTCATTTCCAGCCCAAATGAATCTTCTACACATGCTTTCAATGAGCCTAATGATCTTTTTGGGTAGAAGAAAAATTTGCATCCAATAATTGGTTATAGCAAACATCACACTTCTCACCAACTGTAATTTACCTGCATACGACAACAGACGGCTACACCAATGGTTAATTCTAACAGTCATTCTATCTAGCAGCCCTTGACAGTTGTTGATGGTGAGCTTTCTACTGTTCAGAGGCACTCCAAGATACTTGACTGGAAGCTGCCCCAAAGAGAATCCAGTTGCTTGCTGCAAGTTTCCTTTAGTTATGCCATCTACCCCTCCCACAAATAACTTGCTTTTAGGAATGCTCATTTGCAAGCCAGTTGAGTTAGTGAATTTTTCCACCACCTGCATAATGAGTTGAAGAGAACCAACATCCCCTCTCGCAAAAATCACAATATCATCAGCAAAACACATGTCGATAAGCTTCAATTTTTCACATTTTGGGTGAAAATTGAAGTTTGGATTATTATTCAAGTTTTGGAACATCCTATGAAGGTATTCCATCACCAGCACAAATAAGAGGGGGGAGATGGGATCTCCCTGTCTCAATCCCCTTTTTGCTTCCAGAACTTTTGAGGGACTCCCATTGATATTGAACCGATAAGAAGTAGTGGTTACACATTCCATTACCCAATTTCTGAACATCTGAGGTATCCCCATCTCTTGCATAATCTGAGCTAAAGCATTCCAGTCAATCGTATCATACGCCTTTTGAATATCCATCTGAACCATGCACCTCGGAGAAATATTCTTCCTGTTATACCCTTTAATCAGTTCTTGAGCCAAGATAATGTTGTCCTGTATGTGTCTACCTGGAACAAAAGCAGATTGTGATTCATCCACCAGCTTACTGATCACCTTACCCAGTCTAGTTGTTAGGATTTTTGATATAATCTTGTAAATTGTACTACAGCAAGCTATAGGCCTCATATCCTTAACAGTTTTAGCATCAGGATTTTTGGGGATAAGAGTTACCAAGGAGCAGCTAAAAACCTTCAGCATCTTTCCATTATGAAAAAATTCTTTAACTGCAGCTGTCACATCATTTTTCACAATTTGCCATGTAGCTGTGAAGAAGTAAGCGTTGAATCCATCCACCCCCGGTGCCTTATTCTGGCCTATACTTTTCAGAGCACTCCACACTTCCCCTTCCTCAACAGATCTTATCAGCTGACAAGCACTCTCTCTATCAAGAGTTTTACCATTCCTTACAGTGGTAATATCGATACATCTCAGGTTCAGGGATTTAGTACCTACCAGTTTGTCATAGAATTGCAAAACTTCTTCTTCTATATCTTCTGGTTTGCTTAGGCTACCTCCATTTACAGACTCCAAAGAATACATCCCCTTTTGCTTGTTTCTGTCCCTCACATAGGCATGATAAAAAGCATTATTACCATCTCCTAGTTGTAACCAATTCACCTTGGCTTTCTGCTTCAATATATTTTCCTCTGTTTGGTTCAAATGGATGAGGTTCTCAGTACACTGCTTCACTCTCTCAATACTTTGCACATCAAACAAATTATTTTGGAGATCCTTCTATTCGTCTAGAAGCAATTGTCTGGCTTTCTGGATTTGGTCCTGAATGTCTGAGTATTGGGAATTCAGCTTCTTCAGAATCGGTTGCAGCCTCAATAATTTCCTCCATAATCTGTACATGTTATTACCTATCACCTCTTCTTGCCAACTGTTCTTCACAATCTGCATATAGGTAGGCTCTTTAACACTACAATTCAGGAATTTAAACATCGATCCCTTCCTTATCTGTTGTTGGCTAACACTAACTTTGACAGGGGTATGATCAGAAATATTAGGTGCCAAGTTTTCCACTACAGCATCAGGATACTTCTGCAACCACTGGATGTTAGACACCATTCTATCAATTCTTGAGTGGATGATTCCTTGGGTGTGTTTGTTGGACCAGGTGAAGTAGCTTCCTTTGGAAACATTTTCAAACAAGCTAACATTGTGCATCATCTCATCTAGATCTCTATATTCTGCATAACTAACTGGTTGCCCACCAATTCTATCCTCCTCCTTCAAGACATTATTAAAGTCCCCAATGACAACCCAGGGCCTATCCATATTGCTTCCCAGACTTTCCAACTTGCTCCACAATGTTTTCCTATGTTCCACTTGATTGAAGGCATAAATCATTGTAGCAACATATCGAAAGGAGTTATCTATTCCATAAACCTCAAAGTGCAGAAATTGTTCATGGACTTGAATCATCCTAATAATCACTTCAGCTTTATTCCACAGAAGCCAGATCCTACCATTATAGTGTTTGTCATAGTTATCTTCAAAACACCACTTATTTTCATAATATCTTCTTATTCCAGCAGCCTTATCTTCTTTAACTCTAGTCTCTAACAAGCCAACAATAGGAGACTTAAAAGAAGCAATATAAGAAAAAACCTCCCTGTGTCTAGCTCCTTTATTAATTCCTCTCACATTCCAAGTCACTAGCATCGTAGCCTTCTATCATCCCCTACAGGACCTTCTCCAATCCTTAGGGGTGTGAAAGTGTTTTGGTATTCCATGGATGAACTCTTTAGTGAATAATTCATTACTCTTTTACCTCTGTCCTTTTCTGCCACCATAGTCCAGTCTGTGCTAGTACCCTCTTCTTCTATTGGTTTCTCTGCTACCATTATGACTGGCTGAACCTCTCCCCTTTGAGTTTGGTCCCCTTGGGAAGGCTCTGACTTCTGTAAATTCCCAACTGGTTGCCATATCTTCTTGACTTGGTGGTTCATTGGCTTCTTCAGTGCACAGTCATGCCCTATTTTCAGGCATTTATGGCAATATTTGGGTACCCATTCATACTCAATACATTGTTGGACAAGCTTGTTGTTATGATCCCTGACGTTGATGCTGTTTCGAAGTTTTTGTGTAACATCTACCTCCACCAACATTCGGGCATATGAGACCCTTAGCTTCTTTGTTGTACATTCATCCATTGTAATTGGTTTTCCAATGGAGCTTGCTATCTTAGCCAAGCATTTCTCTCCCCACAGGTGAAGGGGCAATTGGGGAAATGTGACCCACAACGGCATAACCCACAATATGTCCTCTTTCATCTCAAAATCTGAGCTCCATTGTCTTAAGAACAATGGCTTCCCATAAATGAAATACGGGCCCTGAGCTAGCACATGCTCTCTATCCTCTTGGTTCCTGAATCGCACTATAAAATATCCTTCCTCATTGTAATACAGCTCTGGTAGCGAAACCGAGTTCCAATTCTTCTCCATGAACTTCTTGACTGCATTCATTGACAGAGAATCTCCTAGGGCAAATAATATAATCGAATTCGACCAAAACTCGAGCTCGTCTTCGACATCAGATTCTTCAATTTTTACTTCCACTTCGCCATCGACAATCGTGGGTGGGATATACTCCATACTCACCACTCTATTGATTCTTCTATTGCCTCTTATGACATCTACCCAGGGTTTCCTTAGTTGCACAGTCTCTGGCACCTCAACCCCTGGCATTTCAATCTCGCTCTCCATCGACATAGGAGGTTCCATATCCGGTATCTCCTTTTCCTTACGAGTGGCGTCTTGCCCTTCATGTTCTCCTGCTTGGTGTTCTTGTGATTCCAATGTGTCTTGTCTTTCATGGTCCCCTACTTGCTGCTCTTTTGATTCCATGATCGCTTGAGTGACTATTGTTCGCTCCCCCCCTTTCCGTCGCGCCGCCACCGCAAGCCTTGGCCGGCCAACGCCACGTTTGCCCATGGTTGTTAAACCCTATCAGAGCAAAAAGGGAAAAAATCTAGAAATTATTTTTAAAAGAAAAAAAAATACACGAACGAACATTAAATACACACTAACTTACCGAAATCAAAATACTATTTGAATCTATAAAAAAATGTCAAAGAAGCAATTTACCCATACACTTACTTTAATAAGACATGCCAATTGCATTTAGGCATGACAAATAAATTCATCCCCCTCCCCGTCCGATTCCAGTCGCCCCCACCTTAAAATTAATGGAAAAAATCCGACTTGATTAAGGGCGGATATGGAGGCGGAGAAAACCTGATTTTTATTTACTGGGGCGGGAGGTGCTAGTACCCGCATCCACCCCCGCCCCGATCCCGTTAATTTAATTTATTTCTTTATTTTTATTAATTTTATTATTTATTTATATTTTTTAAATTATAAAATTATATTTATTATAATTATTATTTATTTTAAAAAATTAAATAAAAAGAATTAAACACTATGATTATTCTTAAAATAATTAATTATTTAATTAAATTATTGATTTTTATTTTAAAATATATATATTTTAAAAAAAATTATGCGAGTAGGGACAGGACTAGTGCGGAAAAATCTATTTCTTGATAGAGGTGGGGACGGAGGTTCAATTATTAGTTTCGATTGAATTCGGAAGTACGGACAAGTCTAGGTTTGAAAAGCGAGGACGAGTATAGTTCTATACCACGTTACCATGTCTAATTGCATTAGCATCCTTTGTTTTTTAGTTTTATTTGTGTGGCCTTTCATGCAAAAAAAAATTAAAATCTAAAAAGAAAAAAAAACCTAAAATCTATTAAACGTTTCACGTATAAATGAAAATAAAATTTGTAAAATACAATTATCCTATTGAAATTTAATTTTTTTTAGGGTGCTTTTTTTAAAGTAAGTTGAATATATTGAAATTTTAGTTGAAAAATGAATAAGTTTAGGTGTTTGGTTGAAAATGTTGTACAAATGAGTAAATTTTCCAATTTGTATAGGAAACTCCTAATTCTATTCCGAATATTTTTTAGTTAGTATTGTCTCCGTTATGTAACGAATGGTTTTTTGAAATAAAAGAATGTCTTAAAATGTGATTCATTTTAATTTTTAATATTTTTTTTAATTTTATTCTCTAATTAATATTATTTTTATCATTCTCAATATATGAAAATACTTTAATAAAAATATTATTCTTTCTTTTAATTATTTTTTTAAATATAAAATGGTGAATTGAATATTTATTGTACGACGAAAGGAGTAGTATAAAATTGTAATCCATATATATATATTTAAAGAAAAGAAATTGAGAAAAATTAAGGCAGTAAAGTGTGGTTGAAGAACTGTGACAGCAGCATAATAGTAAAAGCAAAAGTTTTGGCAAGGCTGACCAGTCCACGATTGAGGGGCCAATGGAAGACCCAACAACAACGATAGTGCTTTGTGGTACCCACTCTTTCATATTTCACTCCCTGCATTCACCTATCTTACTTTATCATTTTATTATTGTCCAATGATATATCTTTGACTCCATGCTAAGCATAGTGCCAAACTTTACTTCCAAATATTAAGCAATGATGAAACACTTTGAGAAAATCCATTCATGTTTGTAAGTTACTGTACTTTAGTTAATCTACCTTTCTTGTTGTACAAGCTACAATCCAATAAGTATGGAACAAATTACCTATGGTAGTCCATCATTCCTTATGTATATATGTGGTTGATTAGTGAATGAATAAATTAAGACAAACACTTACATAATTTTTATTTTGAATTCAATTTATTGAAATAAAATGGTGTTTAAGAAAGATGAGAAAAGAAGAGAGAAAGAGAGAAAATTATAGATTCAAGTGTAAAAGAGAAAATATTATTAAGTGAAGTTGTTCTATTTTACATCATACAATGCATTTATACAGGCAATTAAAACTTATGCTAAAACGGTACAATGGGGGAAGAGATGAAATGAGGTGAGTATTGGAATTAAGGTTTAGTGAAATATTTATGGCTTCATTTTCTAAGGGGTAGCCTTTGATAATGTAATTTTTTTTCTACGTTGCGAGAGATTTAACCCCAATCAACGTATTAATTTAGTGAGGAGCTTAACCCCAGGCATATTCTCCCTAGAAAAACAATATTTTTCTTGTAGTGCCAAAGCTGACTTGTAAGAGTAGTTATAAATATTAGGGTCTCTGATGTTCATATGTCAAATAGGTTTAGATTCTCAGATTATTGTGTTTGAGGATCTAAACGTTGATTTTAGATTAAGTTAAAAATCAATCGCATATTAGAATAGGATTCTAGTAAGTTATTCTTAGACCTCAAATCATTAGTCTGTTATCCTTAATAGTTCAATGATGTTGCTATATGGAAGTTTGGCATGTTAATGTTAGTAGTTCAGGGAGCATTGAACATAAGTGATGAGGGAATTTAATGAGATAGTATGAGGACAAATTAAGGTTCCTAGTAAAAAAATATATTGAGAATTTAGTTTTCACCGCACATTGTTTATTATTTTATTCATTAATGCGAATACAGGACCGTCAAGATGAAGCAACCAAGGAATCGAAAGGCAGAAGATTATAATTCATGTATTAGGTCTTAAAAGTGAAATTATTAATCATGTTATTCCACTTATATATTTTTCTTCTTTTATTATTGTTGTTAGTCATATTTAATATTATATAATAATTTCTAAATGCTTTTTATAGCATTATATGTTGTGACAACTGGACAGATAAATACATCTCTATTAATATCTTAAAAAAATTATTAAATAAAACTTTGTTATTAATATATCAATCACTACAAGTAAAAACATATAAAAAAAATTAATTATGCAGTTTTATATGAGCACTAGTTTTTCTCGTCCAACTACTTCTTCATTTTGAAGCGTTTCAGCAATCCTTTGACGTCCATTTTGAAACCATGCAGGATTAGAAGTCCAATTCAAAAATTCATCCATATCATCTCTCCAATATGGACTTAAAACTATTCGCTCAAGTTTGTTGGCATATTTCATAACATTCATAGCAAACTCAACTTCATACCAATTCCCAACACAACCTCTTAATTCAATATCTTTGACCTCGTCATGAGAGAACGCTTCAACATCCCTATCAACTTTCTGGTTTTCAATTATCTCAGGAGATGTGATCTGTAAATAAAATAAAATCAAAACTTATACAAATGAATGCAAATCAAAACTTATACAAAATCAAGTGTATTATTAACCATGCTTACTCACCATGACCGAAAGTTTCTCTAAAAGTGGAGAAGCTTGTAGGATGTTTAAAATGCTAGATAGATCAAACTCTAATTTTCGTGGGGTGTCGAACGGCCGGTTAAAAATCAAGCTTAACTCCTTCAGATGCTTGAGTGGCTGAGTTATTTTTACGGAAGTTGGGACCTAAACAAGAAAATGTAAGATTCATAAAATATCATTCAAAAGACAAAGAGAGGAAAACAATTCATGTTCCAACGTTGTATGACTAACTAACCATTGAATAAATCTCTAATTGCAGATTCTCAAATTTAGGAAGAGTTGCCAAGAGTCTAAATGCATTAAGATATTCTCCACTATATACAAGAGGGAGCTGAATGTTGTTCAACATAGGTGTATTAAAGTTCATGTTAGGCAAAAAATGTCCACTGTAGTCCAATGAAGTGAGTTTAGGGCAGTCTAGTGAAGTCAGGGTTACATCCTTCATGGAGTTTCCGAATAGGAGATAGCAAGATGTAACTTCGAGATGACGTAAGGAAGAACTCGCTATCATTATTGATAATGATTTGAAGTCACAGTGAACTAAGTGAAGCTCTTCAAGTTGTGTTAAACTTTGAATAAAACTTCCATCCATTTTTACCCATTCAAGTGAAAGGAAACTCAAATTTTTGAATGGAATAAAATTGCAGTTGGGGGGGAATGGAAACAATACAATATTCAAGACGCAAATGCTTCAGAGTTGAAGCATTAGTCTCTGAAAATAAATGAAAGGGAAATTTATAAGGTCTGCGTGGGCGGCTGCGCAGTGTATAAGGACTTCCACGAAAGAGTAAATCTATTCTTCCAACTCCTCTTGCAATTACAAAACGTATCCATTCATCAATGGTGTTTTGTTGTTGAGAATCTAAATAGAAGTCGAGCAAGAAAGAATCAACAATGGTGGCATTAAGTATCCATTCATGTTTGTAAGTTACTCAGTTAATCTACCTTTCTTGTTGTACAAGCTACAATCCAATAAGTATGGAACAAATTACCTATGGTAGTCCATCATTCCTTATGTATATATGTGGTTGATTAGTGAATGAATAAATTAAGACAAACACTTACATAATTTTTATTTTGAATTTTATTGGAATAAAATGGTGTTTAAGAAAGATGAGAAAAGAAGAGAGAAAGAGAGAAAATTATAGATTCAAGTGTAAAAGAGAAAATATTATTAAGTGAAGTTGTTCTATTTTACATCATACAATGCATTTATACAGGCAATTAAAACTTATGCTAAAACGGTACAAATTGACCCAAATACAAAACATATAAAATATAAAGTACAAAACTACAAATTATATTTCGACATAACAACTAAATGTTGCATTCGACAATCGAATACAGTTGACTCCTACAACTCGACTACCTACTTCGATATAGTCGAATGCTAGCTTTCAATCAGAACATCGAGTTACAACTTCCAACACACCCCGTGTAACACTCCTATTTAATTATTTGTTTATTTAATTATTTATTTAATTCAATTGAGTATTTTATTTAAATAATTATTTTGTGAATATGTGACATGTTTAACCGTTGGCAGTATTTGTGGTGTTTGTGTTAATTAATAGTTTAGTGGAAATTAATTAATTAGTTAATTGGAAATTAACGAGAGTTTGTAGAGTTTTGTCAATTTTAGAAATTGAGAGAGTTTAATGGTGAGTGGAGGAAAACTGAATTTGAGTTGGGTAAAAAGTGTAATTTAGAAGAATTAAAATAAAATAATATATATTCTAAAGTTAGACAATAATTAGGTTTTTAGAGTATTTTCTTCTGGTACATACAAGACAAAGGAATGTGAGAAAAAAAGACCTTTGAGGAGAGAGTGTTAGGGCTTGAAAGAAGAAATCAATTGAAGTTACTTTGCTGAAGTTTTCTGGAATTACAAGGTTGGGGGATTCTTCATCTATAGGTGCTTAATTCATGAAAGGGTTGAGAGGTTTCCCTTAACCTCCAATAGGAATTTCTCTATTTTGTTGATTTGTGTTGTATGTTGAACAATTGATTGAAATTTTGTTTTATACCATATTTTGATTGCAATTTCGTGTACTGTTCTTGTAGTGATTGGGTCATGTGTTGTTTGTTCATAAACATGAATTTTGACATGAAATTGAGATTTCCAAAGTATGAATTAATTCTAGTTTTTTGGATTAAATTGTTGGAATAACATGTTAGATTAATAGGAATTAACATGTTTTTTGTGTGGGAATCATGTGGTTATTGTTTATGGATTGTGTAGAGGTGTTTTAAAGGTGTTTTGGTGGGTTTTCGCAGGTTCTGCCATAGCAAAATAAAATCCTGGTTCTGTTAGCAGGGTGACGTGCGTCCCCCGTTTGACGCCTTGGGTGTCATGCGCCTTGTACGTATTGTCTCCCATTGTACGTATTGTCATAATTCTAATCATAAAACACTCTTAAAAAGTGATCATAAGAAGATAAAATGTGGTTAAGGATTTGTTAGAGACCAAGAGGAATTTGTATTGGGATAAGGCTAGCTAGTTCTACCTAGTAAGTATGAATGCATAAGATATAGTAAAAAAATTTAATGATAACTAAAATCAAGGTTTCTCTAACTCATTATGATGAATGAATGCTACTGTTAAACATGTTCCTTTATTAAGGAAGTATTCACGTAATCAATTAGCTCCTCATCATACGCAACTACACACACACACACACACACACACACACACACACCACACACACACACACACACACACACACACACACACACACACACACACACACACACATACATTCACACACACATTATGTTGGGGTTAAGTGAGAATTAAAGATCTATCATAGTTAAATCGGTTCTTCATTTATACGATGGGAAATGAAAGTCATGGAGAGTGGGGCACTAATTACGAAGTCAATCTATCTCCAACATTGCTAAAATAGAATATGTATCCAATTTATGATGGTGACCACACATGTCATGAATCCACACTATAATAAAAATAATGTTTATCAGGGTTTAAACCCCTCACAAGTGAGAAAGCACACTCACAAAACAAATATTTGTGAGAGGCCAACTCACCTAGCAATACATGTCATCACACTACTACGTAAAAGCCATTTCATAATGGTTGGAAAAGAGATACCACCACGTCTGACCAACCATTATGAGGTAAGGGGTGGTTGTATGTATGATACTTTCCACCATGATCGTGAGACCATGGTTATAAGTTATATATCGCACTACCTATCACAACAGTTACTTCAAACAACTGTTGTGATATTCTTTAATGCATAACATTTAACAACAGCTTTTCTAAACAACTGTTGTGATATATACACTGAGTTTATTATAAATTATGTGGAATGTTTATTTCACCAATGATCACTAAATATATAACCTTCCAATATGATCTATAACATTATAATATGATAAATTAAGTTATATTATAAGAATAAGTTACATGTTCAATGCTAGACAAGAATTCTTCAACTCCTTGTCCGTGTTTTGCTCTTTAATGGTTAAAACTTGGTTTAATGCTCCAAGCTCTTCAATCTCTCCTTCCTTCACATCTAGTTCATTTTGAAAAATATTATTTACTTTATGAACAAAATTAGAGGTAGAGAAAGGGGAGGTTGAAGAACTAGAAGTATTAAACCAAGTTCTAACAGTTAAAGAGCAAAATATAGACAACGAGCTGAAAATTTCTTGTCTAAAATTGAAGGTGTAACTTATTTTCTAATATAACTTTATCTGTCATATTATAATTTTCTAATGCAACCTGAAAAGTTATATATATTTGGTAAGGGGTTGGAAAAACACTCAAACCACATAAGATATAATAAACTCATCTCTTAAGCAGACATTAACAACAACATTCATCGGTAACATTCATCAATAACAAACCTTAAACAACATACAAGATACAACAAACAACTCTTATTAAAAAAAACAAAATCATCAACATATAAAATAAACTACATACAACATACAATTTTTATTGATAACAACAACAACATATCAAGTCATAGAATTTTTTAGAAACGTACATGTCCCATAATGGCATCCATAATGAAAGGAGGATGAAGATGAGCTGAGAGCTTCAAACTTATGTTAATTTTGAATGTATGTCCTTCTGGGTCTTTCACACAAGTTTGCAACGCTCACTTTAGCTTCATGCTCATTAATTTTTTTTCGTTCACCATCTCTACCTACAAGTCAAAACAAGCAGAAAGTTTAAACATTATGAAACAAGCTATTGAAACATAAATAATAATACATAAACAGATTTTGAAACGTAAATTATTATGAAGAAGAACCTGTAAGGTATCCATTTGCTAAGACTTAATGCAATAAAGGCAACCCTTCGAAGAAGACGAGTTCACACCATAAGTTTAGGGTTTCCATATGAAAGAGACGAGTGACAGATATGTTAGGGTTTTGTTTTGTGAGAGACGAGTGAAAGAGATATTAGAGTTTTGTTTTAAGAGAGACGTATGTTATGTACTGAAGCGAGAAATAGTGTTTCTTATATATAAATATGTAACACCTTTCACCATGGTTGATAATAGAAACCGTGATGAAATGATTGCACCTTATACCACTGTTGATCATAAGAATTGTGGTGATATACAAGGTCAAGCCTATTATGTCACGATAAATGGAAAATTGTCGATGCTGAGATTCGAACTCTTTCACTCTAGGTACATTTCACTATGGTTGTTAACTATGACCATAGTGAAATGTCTTTTAGTAAATACAAAAAAAAAGAGCCCAAAAAAGGAGTTATTACCACAATTAACAAGAAGATCATTGTAATATGGTGTTACAAGATGTCTATTTTGTAGTAGTGTGACGTTTTTTTGCCAAAGACTTGCCATATCGCTAATTTTCTAGGGACTTAACCCTTCGCAAAACCCTGACCCCCTTTTTCATGTCACATACAGCGCAATGTAGTGTGTTAGTAATTTTTGAGATGTTATGCCCCTCATAATGCACTTTCCCATTTTGGTATTTGTGAGGGATAACCCCTAACAAGTGAGTCTGGTTATTTTTTTAAATATATTACCACCTATATTACTACCTATAAATATATAATATGTTCTTTTAAATATATTACTAAATAAAAATAATACATATATAAAATAATCCACTTATATATAAAAATATATAAACAACATATTGTTAGAATACCAAAATAAAATATATATTTTTTTACTAACAAAATATATTAACAAAAAAAGATAAACAACTTAAATATAATATAATACATATATTTAATTTTTTTAGTAACAAATACCTACGTCAAATAAATATATTATTTTCTTTTCAATTTTCGAATTTTAATGTTTTTACTAACAAATGCCAACAAATGTTAACATCAGATACATCCAAATATTAAAAAAAGTGTACTTTAAATGGATGAACAAAATGAAGAAAAATTTAAAGCTCGTTTACAACAAAATATGACTCCTTTAAATAAATAAAATGATACATGATGTTAAGAATAATAAATCAAGTGTGAGTTGGAGTCATATATTGGTTGTAAATGTAGAAAATTGAGCATTTATAAGTGGGAGAATCCATACATCTATCACCTTAAGGTCTTAGGTGAATATGCAGTGTCTCTCTCACTTGTGTGTTATTCTTAGCCAAATGTTGATGCGCATCTTCATGTCCCAACAAATGGTATCAGAGCTTGTGGTTTAAATAAAGGGACCGACTTACTTGTATCGAATTTTCGTTGAAATCGAAATGCCCAAGAAGTAGTGTATCAAAATACCTATGAAGAGGTGTCAACGACGGTACAAGTGTATGTGGACAAAAGAGTTTCCACTTGAGGGAGAGTGTTAAGAATAATAATTCAAGTATGAGTTGGAGCCCCACATTGGTTATAAATATGGCGACTTGAGCATTTATAAGTGGGAAAACCCATACACATATCACCTTAAGGTTTTAGATCAATATGTGATGTCTCTCTCACTTATGTGTTACGCTTAGCCCAATATTGATGCTTCTTCTAATGTCCCAACACATGAAACATAGAAAATGAAGAATAAAAAGTGTGATTAATGTAAATTGAAAATAAAGAAATAAATTTGAATAAAACATCATAGTTTACCTTAAAATTGATAACAGTACATAGTGTTGTTGAATGTTTGAAGTATGGAGAAATTGAAATTGGGTTGTGCAAGTATAAAATGGGGGGAAATGGGGCGAGGAATCACAAAATGGGGGAAAATGGGGGAAGAGATGAAATGAGGTGAGTATTGGAATTAAGGTTTAGTGAAATATTTATGGCTTCATTTTCTAAGGGGTAGCCTTTGATAATGTAATTTTTTTTCTACGTTGCGAGAGATTTAACCCCAATCAACGTATTAATTTAGTGAGGAGCTTAACCCCAGGCATATTCTCCCTAGAAAAACAATATTTTTCTTGTAGTGCCAAAGCTGACTTGTAAGAGTAGTTATAAATATTAGGGTCTCTGATGTTCATATGTCAAATAGGTTTAGATTCTCAGATTATTGTGTTTGAGGATCTAAACGTTGATTTTAGATTAAGTTAAAAATCAATCGCATATTAGAATAGGATTCTAGTAAGTTATTCTTAGACCTCAAATCATTAGTCTGTTATCCTTAATAGTTC
This sequence comes from Lathyrus oleraceus, assembly GCF_024323335.1. Taxonomy (NCBI): domain Eukaryota; kingdom Viridiplantae; phylum Streptophyta; class Magnoliopsida; order Fabales; family Fabaceae; genus Lathyrus; species Lathyrus oleraceus. The sequence goes on from NC_066581.1 coordinate 12,552,752, forward strand.
AATGATGTTGCTATATGGAAGTTTGGCATGTTAATGTTAGTAGTTCAGGGAGCATTGAACATAAGTGATGAGGGAATTTAATGAGATAGTATGAGGACAAATTAAGGTTCCTAGTAAAAAAATATATTGAGAATTTAGTTTTCACCGCACATTGTTTATTATTTTATTCATTAATGCGAATACAGGACCGTCAAGATGAAGCAACCAAGGAATCGAAAGGCAGAAGATTATAATTCATGTATTAGGTCTTAAAAGTGAAATTATTAATCATGTTATTCCACTTATATATTTTTCTTCTTTTATTATTGTTGTTAGTCATATTTAATATTATATAATAATTTCTAAATGCTTTTTATAGCATTATATGTTGTGACAACTGGACAGATAAATACATCTCTATTAATATCTTAAAAAAATTATTAAATAAAACTTTGTTATTAATATATCAATCACTACAAGTAAAAACATATAAAAAAATTAATTATGCAGTTTTATATGAGCACTAGTTTTTCTCGTCCAACTACTTCTTCATTTTGAAGCGTTTCAGCAATCCTTTGACGTCCATTTTGAAACCATGCAGGATTAGAAGTCCAATTCAAAAATTCATCCATATCATCTCTCCAATATGGACTTAAAACTATTCGCTCAAGTTTGTTGGCATATATCATAACATTCATAGCAAACTCAACTTCATACCAATTCCCAACACAACCTCTTAATTCAATATCTTTGACCTCGTCATGAGAGAACGCTTCAACATCCCTATCAACTTTCTGGTTTTCAATTATCTCAGGAGATGTGATCTGTAAATAAAATAAAATCAAAACTTATACAAATGAATGCAAATCAAAACTTATACAAAATCAAGTGTATTATTAACCATGCTTACTCACCATGACCGAAAGTTTCTCTAAAAGTGGAGAAGCTTGTAGGATGTTTAAAATGCTAGATAGATCAAACTCTAATTTTCGTGGGGTGTCGAACGGCCGGTTAAAAATCAAGCTTAACTCCTTCAGATGCTTGAGTGGCTGAGTTATTTTTACGGAAGTTGGGACCTAAACAAGAAAATGTAAGATTCATAAAATATCATTCAAAAGACAAAGAGAGGAAAACAATTCATGTTCCAACGTTGTATGACTAACTAACCATTGAATAAATCTCTAATTGCAGATTCTCAAATTTAGGAAGAGTTGCCAAGAGTCTAAATGCATTAAGATATTCTCCACTATATACAAGAGGGAGCTGAATGTTGTTCAACATAGGTGTATTAAAGTTCATGTTAGGCAAAAAATGTCCACTGTAGTCCAATGAAGTGAGTTTAGGGCAGTCTAGTGAAGTCAGGGTTACATCCTTCATGGAGTTTCCGAATAGGAGATAGCAAGATGTAACTTCGAGATGACGTAAGGAAGAACTCGCTATCATTATTGATAATGATTTGAAGTCACAGTGAACTAAGTGAAGCTCTTCAAGTTGTGTTAAACTTTGAATAAAACTTCCATCCATTTTTACCCATTCAAGTGAAAGGAAACTCAAATTTTTGAATGGAATAAAATTGCAGTTGGGGGGGAATGGAAACAATACAATATTCAAGACGCAAATGCTTCAGAGTTGAAGCATTAGTCTCTGAAAATAAATGAAAGGGATTTTTATAAGGTCTGCGTGGGCGGCTGCGCAGTGTATAAGGACTTCCACGAAAGAGTAAATCTATTCTTCCAACTCCTCTTGCAATTACAAAACGTATCCATTCATCAATGGTGTTTTGTTGTTGAGAATCTAAATAGAAGTCGAGCAAGAAAGAATCAACAATGGTGGCATTAAGTATCCATTCATGTTTGTAAGTTACTCAGTTAATCTACCTTTCTTGTTGTACAAGCTACAATCCAATAAGTATGGAACAAATTACCTATGGTAGTCCATCATTCCTTATGTATATATGTGGTTGATTAGTGAATGAATAAATTAAGACAAACACTTACATAATTTTTATTTTGAATTTTATTGGAATAAAATGGTGTTTAAGAAAGATGAGAAAAGAAGAGAGAAAGAGAGAAAATTATAGATTCAAGTGTAAAAGAGAAAATATTATTAAGTGAAGTTGTTCTATTTTACATCATACAATGCATTTATACAGGCAATTAAAACTTATGCTAAAACGGTACAAATTGACCCAAATACAAAACATATAAAATATAAAGTACAAAACTACAAATTATATTTCGACATAACAACTAAATGTTGCATTCGACAATCGAATACAGTTGACTCCTACAACTCGACTACCTACTTCGATATAGTCGAATGCTAGCTTTCAATCAGAACATCGAGTTACAACTTCCAACACACCCCGTGTAACACTCCTATTTAATTATTTGTTTATTTAATTATTTATTTAATTCAATTGAGTATTTTATTTAAATAATTATTTTGTGAATATGTGACATGTTTAACCATTGGCAGTATTTGTGGTGTTTGTGTTAATTAATAGTTTAGTGGAAATTAATTAATTAGTTAATTGGAAATTAACGAGAGTTTGTAGAGTTTTGTCAATTTTAGAAATTGAGATAGTTTAATGGTGAGTGGAGGAAAACTGAATTTGAGTTGGGTAAAAAGTGTAATTTAGAAGAATTAAAATAAAATAATATATATTCTAAAGTTAGACAATAATTAGGTTTTTAGAGTATTTTCTTCTGGTACATACAAGACAAAGGAATGTGAGAAAAAAAGACCTTTGAGGAGAGAGTGTTAGGGCTTGAAAGAAGAAATCAATTGAAGTTACTTTGCTGAAGTTTTCTGGAATTACAAGGTTGGGGGATTCTTCATCTATAGGTGCTTAATTCATGAAAGGGTTGAGAGGTTTCCCTTAACCTCCAATAGGAATTTCTCTATTTTGTTGATTTGTGTTGTATGTTGAACAATTGATTGAAATTTTGTTTTATACCATATTTTGATTGCAATTTCGTGTACTGTTCTTGTAGTGATTGGGTCATGTGTTGTTTGTTCATAAACATGAATTTTGACATGAAATTGAGATTTCCAAAGTATGAATTAATTCTAGTTTTTTGGATTAAATTGTTGGAATAACATGTTAGATTAATAGGAATTAACATGTTTTTTGTGTGGGAATCATGTGGTTATTGTTTATGGATTGTGTAGAGGTGTTTTAAAGGTGTTTTGGTGGGTTTTCGCAGGTTCTGCCATAGCAAAATAAAATCCTGGTTCTGTTAGCAGGGTGACGTGCGTCCCCCGTTTGACGCCTTGGGTGTCATGCTGTACGTATTGTCTCCCATTGTACGTATTGTCATAATTCTAATCATAAAACACTCTTAAAAAGTGATCATAAGAAGATAAAATGTGGTTAAGGATTTGTTAGAGACCAAGAGGAATTTGTATTGGGATAAGACTAGCTAGTTCTACCTAGTAAGTATGAATGCATAAGATATAGTAGAAATTTTTAATGATAACTAAAATCAAGGTTTCTCTAACTCATTATGATGAATGAATGCTACTGTTAAACATGTTCCTTTATTAAGGAAGTATTCACGTAATCAATTAGCTCCTCATCATACGCAACTACACACACACACACACACACACTTACACACACACACACACACACACACACACACACACACACACACACACACACACACACATACATTCACACACACATTATGTTGGGGTTAAGTGAGAATTAAAGATCTATCATAGTTAAATCGGTTCTTCATTTATACGATGGGAAATGAAAGTCATGGAGAGTGGGGCACTAATTACGAAGTCAATCTATCTCCAACATTGCTAAAATAGAATATGTATCCAATTTATGATGGTGACCACACATGTCATGAATCCACACTATAATAAAAATAATGTTTATCAGGGTTTAAACCCCTCACAAGTGAGAAAGCACACTCACAAAACAAATATTTGTGAGAGGCCAACTCACCTAGCAATACATGTCATCACACTACTACGTAAAAGCCATTTCATATGGTTGGAAAAGAGATACCACCACGTCTGACCAACCATTATGAGGTAAGGGGTGGTTGTATGTATGATACTTTCCACCATGATCGTGAGACCATGGTTATAAGTTATATATCGCACTACCTATCACAACAGTTACTTCAAACAACTGTTGTGATATTCTTTAATGCATAACATTTAACAACAGCTTTTCTAAACAACTGTTGTGATATATACACTGAGTTTATTATAAATTATGTGGAATATTTATTTCACCAATGATCACTAAATATATAACCTTCCAATATGATCTATAACATTATAATATGATAAATTAAGTTATATTATAAGAATAAGTTACATGTTCAATGCTAGACAAGAATTCTTCAACTCCTTGTCCGTGTTTTGCTCTTTAATGGTTAAAACTTGGTTTAATGCTCCAAGCTCTTCAATCTCTCCTTCCTTCACATCTAGTTCATTTTGAAAAATATTATTTACTTTATGAACAAAATTAGAGGTAGAGAAAGGGGAGGTTGAAGAACTAGAAGTATTAAACCAAGTTCTAACAGTTAAAGAGCAAAATATAGACAACGAGCTGAAAATTTCTTGTCTAAAATTGAAGGTGTAACTTATTTTCTAATATAACTTTATCTGTCATATTATAATTTTCTAATGCAACCTGAAAAGTTATATATATTTGGTAAGGGGTTGGAAAAACACTCAAACCACATAAGATATAATAAACTCATCTCTTAAGCAGACATTAACAACAACATTCATCGGTAACATTCATCAATAACAAACCTTAAACAACATACAAGATACAACAAACAACTCTTATTAAAAAAAACAAAATCATCAACATATAAAATAAACTACATACAACATACAATTTTTATTGATAACAACAACAACATATCAAGTCATAGAATTTTTTAGAAACGTACATGTCCCATAATGGCATCCATAATGAAAGGAGGATGAAGATGAGCTGAGAGCTTCAAACTTATGTTAATTTTGAATGTATGTCCTTCTGGGTCTTTCACACAAGTTTGCAACGCTCACTTTAGCTTCATGCTCATTAATTTTTTTTCGTTCACCATCTCTACCTACAAGTCAAAACAAGCAGAAAGTTTAAACATTATGAAACAAGCTATTGAAACATAAATAATAATACATAAACAGATTTTGAAACGTAAATTATTATGAAGAAGAACCTGTAAGGTATCCATTTGCTAAGACTTAATGCAATAAAGGCAACCCTTCGAAGAAGACGAGTTCACACCATAAGTTTAGGGTTTCCATATGAAAGAGACGAGTGACAGATATGTTAGGGTTTTGTTTTGTGAGAGACGAGTGAAAGAGATATTAGAGTTTTGTTTTAAGAGAGACGTATGTTATGTACTGAAGCGAGAAATAATGTTTCTTATATATAAATATGTAACACCTTTCACCATGGTTGATAATAGAAACCGTGATGAAATGATTGCACCTTATACCACTGTTGATCATAAGAATTGTGGTGATATACAAGGTCAAGCCTATTATGTCACGATAAATGGAAAATTGTCGATGCTGAGATTCGAACTCTTTCACTCTAGGTACATTTCACTATGGTTGTTAACTATGACCATAGTGAAATGTCTTTTAGTAAATACAAAAAAAAAGAGCCCAAAAAAGGAGTTATTACCACAATTAACAAGAAGATCATTGTAATATGGTGTTACAAGATGTCTATTTTGTAGTAGTGTGACGTTTTTTTGCCAGAGACTTGCCATATCGCTAATTTTCTAGGGACTTAACCCTTCGCAAAACCCTGACCCCCTTTTTCATGTCACATACAGCGCAATGTAGTGTGTTAGTAATTTTTGAGATGTTATGCCCCTCATAATGCACTTTCCCATTTTGGTATTTGTGAGGGATAACCCCTAACAAGTGAGTCTGGTTATTTTTTTAATATATTACCACCTATATTACTACCTATAAATATATAATATGTTCTTTTAAATATATTACTAAATAAAAATAATACATATATAAAATAATCCACTTATATATAAAAATATATAAACAACATATTGTTAGAATACCAAAATAAAATATATATTTTTTACTAACAAAATATATTAACAAAAAAAGATAAACAACTTAAATATAATATAATACATATATTTAATTTTTTTAGTAACAAATACCTACGTCAAATAAATATATTATTTTCTTTTCAATTTTCGAATTTTAATGTTTTTACTAACAAATGCCAACAAATGTTAACATCAGATACATCCAAATATTAAAAAAAGTGTACTTTAAATGGATGAACAAAATGAAGAAAAATTTAAAGCTCGTTTACAACAAAATATGACTCCTTTAAATAAATAAAATGATACATGATGTTAAGAATAATAAATCAAGTGTGAGTTGGAGTCATATATTGGTTGTAAATGTAGAAAATTGAGCATTTATAAGTGGGAGAATCCATACATCTATCACCTTAAGGTCTTAGGTGAATATGCAGTGTCTCTCTCACTTGTGTGTTATTCTTAGCCAAATGTTGATGCGCATCTTCATGTCCCAACAAATGGTATCAGAGCTTGTGGTTTAAATAAAGGGACCGACTTACTTGTATCGAATTTTCGTTGAAATCGAAATGCCCAAGAAGTAGTGTATCAAAATACCTATGAAGAGGTGTCAACGACGGTACAAGTGTATGTGGACAAAAGAGTTTCCACTTGAGGGAGAGTGTTAAGAATAATAATTCAAGTATGAGTTGGAGCCCCACATTGGTTATAAATATGGCGACTTGAGCATTTATAAGTGGGAAAACCCATACACATATCACCTTAAGGTTTTAGATCAATATGTGATGTCTCTCTCACTTATGTGTTACGCTTAGCCCAATATTGATGCTTCTTCTAATGTCCCAACACATGAAACATAGAAAATGAAGAATAAAAAGTGTGATTAATGTAAATTGAAAATAAAGAAATAAATTTGAATAAAACATCATAGTTTACCTTAAAATTGATAACAGTACATAGTGTTGTTGAATGTTTGAAGTATGGAGAAATTGAAATTGGGTTGTGCAAGTATAAAATGGGGGGAAATGGGGCGAGGAATCACAAAATGGGGGAAAATGGGGGAAGAGATGAAATGAGGTGAGTATTGGAATTAAGGTTTAGTGAAATATTTATGGCTTCATTTTCTAAGGGGTAGCCTTTGATAATGTAATTTTTTTCTACGTTGCGAGAGATTTAACCCCAATCAACGTATTAATTTAGTGAGGAGCTTAACCCCAGGCATATTCTCCCTAGAAAAACAATATTTTTCTTGTAGTGCCAAAGCTGACTTGTAAGAGTAGTTATAAATATTAGGGTCTCTGATGTTCATATGTCAAATAGGTTTAGATTCTCAGATTATTGTGTTTGAGGATCTAAACGTTGATTTTAGATTAAGTTAAAAATCAATCGCATATTAGAATAGGATTCTAGTAAGTTATTCTTAGACCTCAAATCATTAGTCTGTTATCCTTAATAGTTCAATGATGTTGCTATATGGAAGTTTGGCATGTTAATGTTAGTAGTTCAGGGAGCATTGAACATAAGTGATGAGGGAATTTAATGAGATAGTATGAGGACAAATTAAGGTTCCTAGTAAAAAAATATATTGAGAATTTAGTTTTCACCGCACATTGTTTATTATTTTATTCATTAATGCGAATACAGGACCGTCAAGATGAAGCAACCAAGGAATCGAAAGGCAGAAGATTATAATTCATGTATTAGGTCTTAAAAGTGAAATTATTAATCATGTTATTCCACTTATATATTTTTCTTCTTTTATTATTGTTGTTAGTCATATTTAATATTATATAATAATTTCTAAATGCTTTTTATAGCATTATATGTTGTGACAACTGGACAGATAAATACATCTCTATTAATATCTTAAAAAAATTATTAAATAAAACTTTGTTATTAATATATCAATCACTACAAGTAAAAACATATAAAAAAAATTAATTATGCAGTTTTATATGAGCACTAGTTTTTCTCGTCCAACTACTTCTTCATTTTGAAGCGTTTCAGCAATCCTTTGACGTCCATTTTGAAACCATGCAGGATTAGAAGTCTGTCGCATCACGCGAAAAACCGGCGGGAAAAGAAGAAACAACAGAGCCGCCACCGTGCGTTATTTATCCCAAAATAGGGAAAGGAAACGCTCAGAGTAAACCTGGGAAAGAACATGGTCTCGCGACCAAAGAGGATGGGTTCGGGAGTCGGTTATGCGAAGGGAAGGTATTAGCACCCCTACGCATCCGTCGTACTCGACGGGATCCACGCACAATAGGAAGGAAAATGGTTGCTAAAACACTGCTCATACACACACACACTGGCTGAAAGAGACACAAGAAACTGGCTGAAACTGACTCGGCAGGATACCGCATCCTGGGCCTACTTAGTCTATCAGGCATAGACATCAGAGTCGAAGTAGTTCGGACTGGGGAAACGACACATGCTCGCTAGGATATCGCATCCTATGCATACGTATCTTCTTGGACGAAGAAGAATCAGAGCATTCGTAGCTCGGCTGACACGCACACAAACAAACAAGACACACACAGGCAAACGTGGAGCCCGACTGCCAATCACTGGACTTATGTCAGCATCCGAACCTAAAACACACGCACACTGGAACCCAAATGCCACTCGATGGACTTACATCAGCTTCCAAGCACACAACAAGGCAACAAGTTAATAGGGAGTCGGGGACTCGAGCCTATAACTGTCAAGCACACACACAAAAGAAAAGAAAAGGCGCCCGGAGAGATCAGCTCAATCTCCTGCCTACATACTTCATCTGGTATGAAGATCAGGGCGATGTAGTTCCCCTACGGAGGGATAAAGGACTTAGCCTAACCAGATAACAGAGGGAGACACAACTAGGGAGACTACGACTCGAGCCTAGATGTTATCATGTAAAATCAACCCTAAGTTAAGGTTTCTAGCTAACTGGCACAGGGAGCCAGCCTATCCTAGACATGACTTGCACAGGAAGCAAGCCACACCTACACTTAACTTGCACAGGAAGCAAGCCAAGCAAAACCTAACTTGCACAGGAAGCAAGTCTAAGCAAACACTAACTTGCACAGGAAGCAAGTCAAACAATCCTAACTTGCACAGGAAGCAAGTCAAACAATCCTAACTTGCACAGGAAGCAAGTCAAACAATCCTACAAGCACATATAGCACAGGTAGCACACACTATATGCACACAAGTGGCTCAAACAAGGGTTAGGTTTTAGTCGAGGGGTCATATCAACCTCAACAAACAAACCTCTGGAACTGGGTAATGTTAGCTCTTAACCTTGCCATTGAGGGGCTAAGGTGAAGCTGATGAAGGGTGAGTGAAGATAAGACTTCACAGCTCTTATCCCTGGCCTGGGAGAGCTCAAGACAAGAATGTGTGGGTTCAGAAAGGGGGAACCCTTCTACACATTTATAACTGACTCAACTGTACAATTGTACAAGATCTTGGGTTTGTATCTGCAATGCATCAACACAGTGGTGTGAGCAAAGCAGATGACACACTGAATAGCAGGGGATAGGTTGCATATCCCTTGGTTCTGCCAATTGCCTCTTCACTTAGGAGGACTTTGACTCTATGCAAGGACAAAAATAAACAATCACAAACATTGCCTCTTAAGGAGGACTTCAGACAGTTGCCTGGCCAAGTAACAGGCCAGGTCTTCCAGACTACATGAAGTAAAAGGGACATACCTCAATGCAAATTGCTTATACAAGCAAAGCAAAGCAAAAAGTTCACAAGGAACTAGGCAACTAAAGCACCTGAAACAGTCAAGCAGATGTTAGTATGCAACTTCAAACAAAACAAACAGAAACAGACACCAACAGTCAATTAGAGGCACATGGATGTGCAAGGCACAAGGCTTAAGGCATGTGAGCCAAGCCACCTACAAAACAAACAAGTTAGTCGTGGTATTTAAACAAGCTCAATCAAAAAGAATTGGTCTCAATGGCCATTTGATGGTCAACCTGAAAACACAAGCTCAAAGGTGAGTGACAGGACCACTAGGACAAGCCTAGGGTCAAAAATGAATAGAAAAGTCAAAACAGCAAAGGGCAAGTATCCAAAATCATGTTCAAACAATCAAGAAACAATACCAATTGGTTTCACATTCATATCAATCACTATCATCATTTCATGAACAAATTAGGTCAAAACATGGCATTTAGAAGCTCATAGAAGTCAACAGCAAGACTTAACTCAAAAGCAATCTTAAACATCTCCAAAAATCACCAAATAAATCATGATCAATCAAAACCCACAGCATGGTAAGCATGTCAAATTTCATCCCATTTGGACAAGTGGAAGGCAGTCAATAAAAATCAGAAAGTCAAAGCAATTTTGGACATGCTCAATGAAGTCAACCAAACATGCATCAACTTAAAAAAATCATAAATCAGAGATGGAGTATGATAAATGAATGGGACTAAAACCATGGCAAAGATGAGGATGTCTAGTTATCTCATGTAAAATTTCATGTCCATCCAATAAAGTATGAGAATTTCACAAATGAAATGGGAACAAGTGTCACAAAAAGTCAACATATGACCAACCAGGGGAGAAAATCTCAAACAATTAGGAAATGCCTCAAATAATTCTAAGAAAATTCACATGTAAACTAGACATACAAGAGTAGGTTCATGCAAAAAATCAGATCAATTGGATGTCAAGAAGCATGGTAATTAAAATCATGAAGTTGGACATCAATGGTGTGACACAAATTGTCACACCCTAATTCAAAAAATCATAACTCACAAACCACAAATGATAAATTCACAAACTCTACACCAAAATCACCATGAGCGTGTCTAGTTTAAGCACAAAAAATTTGGGAACCATTGGATACATCCTCATCATTTCACAATTGATTTGGCAAAGTATATAATATTTGCATACATGTCACAAACCCTAGTGCCAAACAAAAACCAATGATCACAAAATTCTGGAAAAATCATGATAAAAAAGTAGAGGTCATGAGGAAGACAATGCAAAAAACCCCATTCAAATTGGATTAAAATTGGACAAGTTATGATTTTTGGAAGATTGGATATCAAAGTGAAATTAAAATGGAAAAGAAACAACTTAAATCAATAGGACACATGCCCCGAGTGGCAAACTTGTAATTATTTGTGCCACTTATTGAAGCACAGTCGTTTTGGGCAAGCAAACGAAATAATTTCATTGGCCAGGCTTATGCAACGTGAAACAGAAGAAAATCTGGAAAAATGCATTTTGAAAGCTAGGGTTTCACTGTAGCAGCATCTTCCCCAAATCGAATTTCACAAACTTTTTCAGAAATCAAGATTGAGTACACCCAAATGATCAGCAAGCAATGACAAACATGAATCCATCAAGTATTGACATCAAATCAAGCTCACGAAAGAGAAATCAATGAAAATATTTTCAAGCATCAAACTTCATTTCATCACATCTTCATAATAACTCAACCATTTTCAAAACTAAAGCCATCACTAAACTCAGCATTGAAAGATCTTTTGAAAGCATGTAATAGATTCAAGAATAATGGAACTTGAAAATTTACCAAATCAGCAAAGCAATGGTGATACAGTTGGTATTTGGTGACTTTGACTCCAAACAGGTACACTTTAAGCTTTCAAATGATGAGTGTGAAGTTGGCTTGGCTCAGTAACCCTTGCAATGGCTTGAAACTGGAACTGTCATGGATGATGCTGTGCCAAAGCCAATGCTGCTAGATGCTGCTACAGGTGGAAAATGATGATTGCCATGAGCTTAGAAAGGTGTTTGGATGATGAAAATAACAATGCCAAGCTCAGTTCTTTGGAGGTTTGTTGACTGTTTTGGAAAATGGCCAAGAGTGAGGCTTTGAGAGAAATGAGAGGACAATGGTCTCTTGCTGTGTGTTTTGTGGCTGCCAGTGCTCCTATTTGACAGAAAATGATGAGGAAACTTTGCATCAAGCCAGGCAAGGTTTTGGTTCTTTTTGAAGTTCTTGACAGAAAATGATAAATGCAAAGCAAGATGAATCTTTTAGAGAGAGTGAATTCTTGTGCAAGATGATGGCTGATGCTGCTACTAGGGTTCTCCAACTGATGAATGGATGGTGAAAATACAGTGCAAGGCTTAAGTTCTTTTGGAAGTTTGGACTGTTTTTTTTGAAAATGCCAAGGATGGAGTCTTTTAGAGAATGAATGAGCAAATGGTTGGTTTGTTCTATTCTCTTGTGGCTGCCATTCTAGGGTTGGTTTGACAGAAAAAAGGTGAGGAAATATTGTCAAGCAAGGCCAGCTTTTGTTCTCTTTGAGTTCTTTGACAGAAAAATGGAAAAATGCCAAGATGTGTTTTTGAGAGAATGAGAGCCAAGGGTTTTCTGTTGTGTGTTTTGTGGCTGCCTCTTAGGGTTCAAAATGCTGCTTGGATAGTTTTTAAGGCAAGGCAAGGCTTGGTAACTTTGGTGTTTTGGACAGAGTTTTAGAAATGCATCCAAGATGAGTTTTTTAAAATGTGAGAGAATGAATGAATTCTGGTTTGATGGATGCAGCTAGTAGCTTCCAATGACAGCAAAATGAGGAAAGGACCTGCTGTTTGGTATTGTTTGCAATGCCTTGTCTCTTTGGAGTTTGACAGGTTTTTTGGAAAGGTGCCAAAGTGAGTTTCTTAGCATGAATGAAAGTGGTTTGTGTCTGCTATTAATGTTCAACATGACAGCAAATGATCATGATATCTGCTGTGTTGGTGAAACAATCCATGGCCAAGCTCATTGGAAGTTTTTGGACTGTTTTGGAAGAAAATCTAAATGAAGTTTTTTTGCATGAGTGAAGTTCTGTCTGCAATCTCATGGCTTGTGGTTTGTATGGCTGCTCTTAGGGTTTGTCCTTGACAGAAAATGATCATGAAAATCTGCTGCCTTGAGTACCAAGCATGGTCCATGGAAGTATGGGTGAAAGTGTACCTTTGGCCAAATTCCAAGCAAGTTAAGCATGGCCATGTGTACTGCATGAAATGAGCTTGCAAACATGTCCAAAACCATATTTCTGAACTATTTTAATTGGCCAAATGGTTAAAAAATGATTATATCAAAAAGTCAACCCTTGGTCAAACTTGAATTTAAATGAGACAAGTCAAAAAATTCCATTTTGATTGGCAAGGTTTTGGTTCATGAAATTTATATTTTTGGAAAGAGGAGATGAAATGTGACTTGTAGGAAAAAACCCCACCCAAATTGGCCAAATGGTTTGAGAGATATGGCCTTTTGAAGTTCAAGATTTTCTGAAATCGATTCGATCATAACTTGCCAACCACACATGGGAATTGAGAGTTCTTGGACTTTTTGGAAATGGGAGAACAAGATCTTCAACTTTCATGTTGGGCAAAAATTCATTTTAAGCTTGTATCATGATGTAATTTTGAGGATCAAGACTTTCCATTTTTAGTAAGTTTTAGTTACAGGTCCAGTTTCCATTTTTGGAAATTTCTGATCTGGTTTCAAATTCTTCCATGATGGTGTTTGACATGATATATGAAGACTATTTGGGACATGAATAAGATCTCCCAAACCATTTCCCATTATCAAATCACTGATTAAATGAACAGTTGACCAACAGTTGACTTTTCTAGGGTTTTGGATGACTGAACCTCTTCTGATGAATTCCAAACCCTAATTCCTTGAGACCTTGACTTCAAATGATGTCCCAAGTTGTATGGACTCTTGATTGTTGATCATGGTGCCCAAATTCCACAAGAATGGCCACCATCCACTGCTTTGACTGACTGTTGACTGTCTAGGGTTTTTGACTGTCTGTGCATGAACTGATGACCTCTGAGCCTTCAATCCTTGACCAAAACACTTCAAATGGATCCCCAAGTCATGTGAACATGTTGGACCAACCCTAGGGCCCTGGCTCAATGAAAATTGTGCTTGCTTGCTTGACTGACTGATCTCCTGACCAGTTTGACCTAATTTCTTGACTTGCTTGCACTTGAGGCAAAAGAGGCAATGCAATGCTATGCAATGGACCATGATATTCTATGACCTAGTATGAAAATGTATGTACAATGATGGGTGCAAATTTGAGGTGCTACAGCTGCCCCTATTCAATCAGCTGGGAACCCGAATGGATGAGAGCAACGGCTGTCAGACTTTCAGGGTAAACAGGGATTGAATACCAAAGAACCGTAGAATTTGCACAATACAGGGATCCAACAATGGAAACGTCCACTGGGATTTGATATTTATTACTGGGTATATATTTTGGTTTTTGTTTTCAAAGGGTACGGCCACATCCAGACATCGCAACGACGATGAATGGGAAAAGAGATCACAACTAGATGCCAACGGACAACTAGGAAAAACTCGACGCTTATCGAAACCAACGGAGAGGTAACCAGACATTAACGAATGACTGGAAAAGATGCAACCATACGTCAGCGGACGTAATGGGAAAAACTCAACGTTTACCAAGACCAACGGAGAGGTAAATCCACATGGGGACAGGTACAACTAGACGTCATAGGACGAATAGGAAAAACTCGACGTTTATCGACACCAACGGAGAGGTAACCAGACATTAACGAATGACCGGAAAGGATGCAACCATACGTCAGCGGACGTAATGGGAAAACTCAACGTTTACCAAGACCAACGGAGAGGTAACCAACTGGGGACGACCAGGAAAAACTCGACGTTTATCGAAACCAACGGAGAGGTAACCAGACATTAATGAATGACTGGGAGGACTCGACCAGACATCAACGGATGAATGGGAGAAAACTCGACGTTTACAGACATCGGAAGATGATGTTTACAGACACCAAAAAGATCGACCAGACATTTACAGATGAAGGGGAATACTCGACGTTTACGGACATCGAAAGATGATGTTTACAGACACCAAAAAGATCGACCAGACATTTACAGATGAATGGGAGGACTCAACCAGACATCGACGGATGAATGGGAGAAAACTCGACGTTTACAGACATCGGAAGATGATGTTTACAGACACCAAAAGATCGATCAGACATTTACAGATGAATGGGAATACTCGACGTTTACAGACATCGAAAGATGATGTTTACAGACACCAAAAAGATCGATCAGACATTTACAGATGAATGGGAATACTCGACGTTTACAGACATCGAAAGATGATGTTTACAGACACCAAAAAGATCGACCAGACATTTACAGATGAATGGGAATACTCGACGTTTACAGACATCGAAAGATGATGTTTACAGACACCAAAAAGATCAACCAGACATTTACTGATGAATGGGAGAAAACTCGACGTTTACAGGCATCGAAAGATGATGTTTACAGACACCAAAAAATTGACCAGACATTTACTGATGCATGGGAAAAAGAGAAATACAACCAGACGTCAACGGACGAATGGGAAAAAACTCGTCGTTTATCGAAACCAACGGAGAGGTAAGTCCACATGGGGAGGGTACAACTAGACATCACCGGATGACTAGGAAAAACTCGACGTTTATCGACACCAACGGAGAGGAGGAAACTCTTCTGGGGGAGTGAACACATCCAAATCATCAACGGATGATCGGGAAAAACTCAACGTTTATCGACACCAACGGAGAGGAGTAATCTTCACTAGGGAAGGGATAACGATGTTACGAACATCGAAAGACGATGTTCACAGACATCAAAGAAGACCAGACACTTACGCACGACTGGGGATCACTGAAAGATGGTGTTACCGACACCAAGGAAGACCAGACACTTACGCATGACTGGAAATCACCGAAAGATGGTGTTTACCGACACCAAAGAAACAACACACCCGGGTGCTGACAGGGTATACTGACATTCTCAAGATGACAGGGCTAGGCTGAACACTTGCAGGAGGTCTCACTGGGGAGAAACAAACTTTCTGTCATCAACAGGTGAGGAAATAAACCTCTGTGGGGATATTAATCCTGAATGTTGTCAAGAGCAACTGTAGCAGACTTGCTGTGCTGATGTTGAATGAAATGATCCGCCTCTGCCGGGGATACGGTCTGGTGAGGTTAACACATGAATGCATATGTTTGAATTTTTCTATGGCATAATGCTCCATATTGAATGGAAATGCTACGCAGTTTGAGGATGCAATGATCACTACATGCAAAATGCAAAATGATGAAAAAAACTCCGGCTGGGGAGCCAAAACTGATCGGGTACTCTGACTCTGCGGGGAGAATACTCTGCGGGGAACTCTGCTTGGGGAACGGTAAACTCCGCTGGGGATATCCTTCAGTCCACAGATAGGATAAATGTTGGAGATAAATTTCAATGAGTCTGCCTCACTCGGGGAGGAAATCGTAAAATACAGGCCTGCTGGGAATAGGCAATCCTTAGATCTGTTGGGGAATAGAAAGCACTATCCACAGACGTCTCCGCAGGGGAACATAGCTCCGATAGCTTCCAAACTTGCTTGGGGAAAATATCTGTTGAGGAAACGTCCTCACAGATGCCAACCTGAAAAACAGCACAACAAAATGCCCCCAGGGGATACATGGACAAGATACGCTCAAGTGTCCTCAACATTCAAAATGATTTTCAAATGTTTTGTCTTTCTGCACATTATTGTGTAGCCTTCATGTTCTTATATGCAATGCTTATCAAAAATTCGGACATTTTTGCAAACAAAACAGTAAAAATAAAAACCAAAGAGCTATTTATCTGAATAACGACTTTTATTGATTGAAAAAGTGCCTGAAGAGGCAAATACATTGGGAAGCAATTCCTAGAAAGAGGTAATTGCGCACAAAAGGAAAAATCTATCCTAATGGCAACGTGAACACGGCATCCACTATTTCCCAATTCTGTTATAACCCACAGATCATCCGTTTTCCTCCCAACTCCTTGCTTTCTGAGAAGAATGACTGGACGGATCACATCTTTCGAGATGGCAGACGACAAAGCTCGATGAAGTACAGACAACTCAGACTGTAGTCTTCGCTTTAATCCCTAATTTTTGCCTGGATCGCCCTTTCAGGTTTTCAATCCACCGGGATACCCATTTTTGCCTAAGCCGCCCTTGCGGGTTTTCGACTTACCGGGTGTACAATTTTTTTCATTTTATCCCTAATTTTTGCCCGAACCTTTTCTTTCTGTTTTTTTTGGTTCGCCGGGATGCCCTTTTTTTGCCTGGACTTTTTTTCTTTTTGTCCAGCGGGTCAATTTATGCGAAGTATTTTTTGACTACATCTGAGTTAACAGGAGACGGAAAATCTTCACCATCCATAGTTGTAAGCATCAAGGCTCCACCGGAGAATACCTTCTTCACAACATACGGACCTTCATAATTAGGAGTCCACTTGCCCCTGTTATCTGCACCGGGAGGGAGGATCCTTTTCAAAACTAGATCACCGATCTGATAGCTTCGAGGACGCACTTTCTGATCAAAGGCTCGCTTCATCCTTCGCTGATACAACTATCCATGGCATACAGCTGCTAGCCGTCTCTCCTCGATAAGGCTCAACTCGTTAAACCTTGTTCGAATCCACTCGGCTTCGTCCAACTTGACATCCAATAAAACTCTCAGAGAAGGAATCTCCACTTCAACAGGTAGGACGGCTTCCATACCATACACAAGGGAGTAAGGGGTTGCCCCGGTCGACGTACGTACTGAGGTACGGTACGCATGCAAAGCGAAAGGCAGCATCTCATGCCAATCCTTGTACGTAACGACCATCTTCTGCACAATCTTCTTGATATTCTTGTTTGCCGCTTCTACAGCACCATTCATCTTCGGTCTGTAAGGAGAAGAATTGTGATGTTCAATCTTGAAATCTTTACAAAGCTCTTTCATCATCTTGTTGTTAAGATTCGAACCATTGTCAGTGATGATTCTCTCAGGAACTCCGTAACGACATATGATTTCTTTCTTGATGAACCGGGTAACCACTTGTTTGGTAACGTTAGCATAGGAAGCTGCTTCCACCCATTTGGTGAAATAATCAATCGCAACCAAGATGAAGCGATGTCCATTCGAAGCAGTAGGCTCAATCTTCCCAATCATATTAATGCCCCACATGGCGAACGGCCAAGGCGAATTCATGACATTCAGAGGGCTTGGTGGTACATGCACCTTATCAGCATAAATTTGACACTTATGGCACTTCCGAGCATACTTGAAACAATCGGATTCCATAGTCATCCAGTAATAACCCGCTCTCAATAATTTCTTAGCCATAGCATGTCCGCCGGCATGAGTACCGAAGGAACCTTCATGAACTTCCTGCATTAACATGTCTGCCTCGGGTCTGTCCACGCATCTGAGCAAGACCATGTCAAAGTTTCTCTTATACAACACATCATCCTGATTCAAATAGAAGCTTCCAGCTAGCCTTCTCAGGGTTTTCTTGTCATTCTTCGACGTACCTTCAGGATACTCTTGAGTCTTGAGGAAATTCTTGATGTCATAATACCACGGCTTCTCATCAATCACAACAGACTCGGCTGCAAACACATACGCAGGCCTCTCAAGTCGATTCACCGCAACATGTGGCACATGATTCCACCAATGAACTTTGATCATAGATGACAAAGTAGCCAAGGCATCAGCCATCTGATTCTCATCCCGGGGGACATGAGACAACTTCACTTTTTGAAGAACGTCAGTATTCTTCTGGTGTAATCTCTATACGGAATCAAATGCGGCTGGTTCGTATTCCAATCTCCATTGACTTGATTGACCACTAGAGCGGAATCTCCAAATATATCAAGAGTTTTGATCCTTAGATCAATGGCTTCTTCTATCCCCATGATACAAGCCTCATACTCAGCTTCGTTGTTGGTGACGTCAAACGTCAATCTGGCAGAAAAAGGTATATGAGCACCTTTGGGATTGATCAATACTGCCCCAACACCATTACCATTCATATTCACAGCCCCATCAAACATCAGTGTCCATTTGTCATCCGGGTCCGGTCCTTCCTCGACAAGAGGCTCTTCGCAATCTTTCATCTTAAGATACATGATGTCTTCGTCAGGGAATTCAAACATCATAGGCTGATAATCTTCAATCGGTTGCTCGGCGAGGTAGTCTGACAGAATACTACCTTTGATGGCCTTCTGGGACGTGTACTGAATGTCATACTCTGTTAGAATCATCTGCCAACGGGCAACACGTCCGGTGAGAGCTGGTTTCTCAAAGATGTACTTTACTGGATCCATCTTAGAAATCAACAGAGTAGTATGGTTCAACATATACTGTCTCAGTCGGCGAGCAGCCCAGGCCAAAGCACAACAAGTTTTCTCGAGCAGTGAATATCTTGTTTCACAGTCGGTAAACTTTTTGCTAAGGTAGTATATGGCATGCTCTTTTCGACCAGACTCGTCATGCTGTCCCAATACACACCCCATCGAGTTCTCAGTCACTGACAGGTACATTATCAGAGGTCTCCCTGGAACTGGAGGTATGAGGATTGGAGGTTTCTGTAAATACTCTTTAATCTTGTCAAAAGCTTTCTGACAGTCATCATTCCACTTGATCGCTTGATTCTTTCTAAGCAGTTTGAAAATTGGTTCACATGTGGCAGTTAGATGAGATATGAACCTTGCAATGTAGTTCAATCTCCCTAAAAACCCACGGACTTGCTTCTCCGTTTTCGGTTCAGGCATCTCTTGAATAGCTTTGACTTTTGCTGGATCAACCTCAATCCCTTTTTTACTGACAATGAAGCCTAACAGCTTCCCTGATCTCACCCCAAACGTACACTTGTTCGGATTCAACCTCAGCTTGAACTTTCTCAAACGATCAAACAGCTTCTGCAAATTAACCAGGTGCTCCTCTTCTGTCTGCGACTTCGCAATCATATCATCTACGTACACTTCGATCTCTTTGTGCATCATGTCATGAAAAAGAGTCGTCATTGCCCTCTGATAGGTAGCACCAGCATTCTTTAGCCCAAATGGCATCACCTTATAGCAGAACGTGCCCCAAGGTGTAATGAATGTCGTCTTTTCCATGTCCTCTGGCGCCATCTTGATCTGATTATATCCAGAGAAACCATCCATGGAAGAGAATACCGAGGATTGAGACGTATTATCAACCAATACATCAATGTGAGGTAATGGGAAATCATCTTTCGGACTCGCTCTATTCAAATCCCGGTAATCGACACACATTCTGACTTTACCATCCTTCTTCGGCACAGGGACGATGTTGGCCACCCACGGGGGATAACTTGTAACAGCCAAAAAACCTGCATCCCACTGCTTCTGAACCTCTTCCTTGATCTTAGTTGCCATATCAGGACTCGTTCTACGAAGCTTCTGCTTGACCGAAGGACATCCTTCTCTAAGAGGTAATCGGTGAACCACAATGTCTGTATCCAAACCAGGCATATCTTGATATGACCAGGCGAATATCTCCACATATTCTCTCAGCATCTCAATCAGCCTCCTCTTGACAGAGTCCTCTAAAGAAGCCCCAATCTTGATTTCTCTTTTGGCGTCCTCAGTACCCAAATTAACAACCTCCAACTCCTCCTGATGAGGTTGGATGACCCTTTCCTCCTGCTTCAGTAATCTGACCAATTCTGCAGGGAGTTCACAGTCTTCCTCACTCTCCTCTTCAGCTTGGTAGATGGGATTGTCGAAATCATACTGAGCCATAACAGAACTGTTCATAGTGAATGCCATAAGATCGCTTCTGCATGTTTAATGCTTTGTTTTAGAAAAAGAGTTCAATAAAGTCACAAAAAAAAACAAAAACATTGCCATTTTTATTGTTTTTGAAAAAGATGAAAACAAAAAATTGAAAGACAGGGATCACAAAGCTTGATTTCAAAAAATGTCCTTCATTAATGATAATCATTAAAACATGATGAGGCCCTACAATCAACCACTACGCCTTGGGCAGAACGTAGGATTTTCATGCAAAAATGACAAAACAACAGAAAATTACTCTGTCAGAAGAGTAACTTGAACCACTTCTTCAGCCGTCCAATTGTTGATAGACCCCCCTGGTGCACACGGGCGAACCCAGTTGTCCAAATCACAATCACTGTCACAGTCTTCACTACCGGTTGCAGAGACGTCGCCATGATTCATCAGCCCAGCGCTGGTAAAAGTACTCGGACCCGCTTGACCATTCTGCTCTGCTCGGAGAGGCTCATAACCAACGCCGAATTTGTCTTCTTTAACAGGCAAGTCCACCATCTTGCCCCAGCCTTCAGCTTTGCCAGAATCAACAACCTCCTTAGCCTGCTTGTAAGAAGTGATTGAAGCACCTGGCTTCCTCTGCTCAGCGTACGCCACTTTCTCAAGAGCCACAGTCTCAAACGCCTGACATAAGGTTTCGTGGATCTCGCCATCCACCTCAACATACTTGAACGAGGATAGATGACTCACCAGAATCTCTTCTTCACCGCACACAGTCACAATCTGACCGTTCCAGACATACTTGAGCTTTTGATGGAGAGTCGACGAGACTGCCCCTGCTGCATGAATCCATGGACGCCCCAATAAACAACTATAGGCGGGCTGGATGTCCATAACATAGAAGATGATATCAAATACCTCAGGACCTATCTTCACAGGCAAGGTAACTTCCCCACACACCGAACGTTTGGATCCGTCAAAAGCACGAACGATCAGGTCACTGGGATTAAGCACAAGCCCTTCCACATCAATCTTCTTCAGAATCTGCCTAGGCAGCACATTCAGCGACGACCCGGTGTCTACCAATACGTGAGACAACACTGCCCCCTTGCACTCCATAGTGATGTGCAAGGCTTTGTTATGGTTTCGCCCTTCAGGCGGTAAGTCCAGGTTGGTGAAACCCACACCATGCCTGGTGCTCACATTGGCCATCACACCCTCCAGTTGATTGACAGAAATCTCTTGAGGCACATAAACCAGATTCAACATCTTCAGCAAGGCATTACGGTGTGCCTCAGAGCACATCAACAGTGAAAGTATAGAAATCTTGGACGGAGTTTGATTCAACTGATCTACAATCTTGTAGTCACTCTTCTTGATTATCTTCATAAACTCCTCCACGTCCTTCTCAAATGACCCCTCAGGCGCTTCCTTCTGGACAGGTTCTTCCTCAACCACAGCTTGCTTACCCTTCGCTTTGGCGAGAGCCTCAGCATTATTGTCCCTCAAAGGCTGCGGTGCGAACAGACGACCGCTTCTGGTAAAACCTCCTGGACCCCCTACATTATCCACAGCCGGACCAACAGTTGCAGGAACTCTATTCGGTAAACCAATTGTCACTGGAGTTTGATTCACTGGTCTCGTCTGACCTTCAGCCCTTCTATAACTGCGGTGAGCATTATCATACTTCCACGGCACGGCTCTACTATTCTCAACAGCCCTTCTTCCAGACGCAACGATAGTAGTTGGAGCACTGATGGTTACAGGCACGGAAATGGTAACTGGGGTACCATTTGTGGCAGGTGCACTAGCGACCCTTTGTCCATGTCCTTCAGATGGTTTAAAGTAAATGGTGATAGTTGACACTGTTCCACGATCTTTTACAGCCCTACTGAATTGCAAACAACCCTCATCCATCATACCCTGGATACCGGCCCTTAACTGGTCGCAACCATTTTCAGATTCTGCACAGCCCAAACAATCCTCATCACAACCCGAGTAGACACCCCCATTCAGCAGACGGCCTTTCACAACTAGCAGAGAAGTCTGAATATCATCAACATTAACAACCAGATCTTCAGCTTCCTTCCCCTCAATATTGTTCACTCTATGCCCACCATGCTGAGGCATAGGGTTGTTTACGACGTTAGGCACTGGAGCGAAGTTGATCGCCTTGGCATCGATCAAATCTTGAACCTTATGCTGGAGGGCCCGACACTTCTCAGTATGATGCCCTGGTGCCCCAGAATGAAAGTCACAACGGACGTTGGCGTCGTACCCAGGAGGCAATACTGTAGGCGGAGCCATTGTACGTAACTCAACCATCCCCAACCTGAGTAGTTCGGGTAGCAGTTCGGCGTACGACATGGGTATCGAATCAAAACGTCGATCAGGCATCTTCTGTCTAGGCTGATACGGACGTTGCTGTTGTTGTTGTTGTTGCGGTTGTTGAACTCTTTGTTGTTGTTGCTGACGAGGTTGAGGTGCCGGAATGGTTACTGCAGCAGTTTGACGGTATTCACTTCTGTTCTGATCTCTGCGGTGTTGAACAGCATTAGTCTCACCCTCTCTCCGACGAGGTGCCCCAGCAAATGGCTTCTTAGAAGAAGAGGAACCAGCATCTTGGATCTTCCCAGTTTTAATCAAGCTCTCAGTCCTCTCTCCACAAATAACAACATCAGAAAAACTACCGAATGGGCAGCTCCCCATCCGGTCCATAAACACACCTTGAAGAGTACCGATAAACATATTTGTCAACTCCCTTCCAGCATAGGGGGTTGAACTCTAGCAGCCAGTTCACGCCACCTCTGGGCATACTCCTTGAAGCTTTCATTGGATTTCTGACAAAGACTCTGCAGCTGAGTCCGGCTCGGTGCCATGTCCATGTTATGTTTGTATTGCCTCAAAAAGGCCTCACCCAGATCCCTCCAGCATCGGATATAATCTCTCTTCAATTCCATGTACCAGTCCAAAGAAGCCCCAGATAGACTATCTTGGAAAAAATACATCCACATCTTTTCATCATCAGTATACGCAGAGATTTTTCGATAATAAGCCTGCACATGGGTGCGAGGGCAAGAAGTACCGTTGTATTTATCGAAGGACGGTGCTTTGAACTTGTAAGGGATTCTCAAACCTTCCACCAACCCCATATTGGTAACATCAAAACCGAGAGAATTCTGACATTCCATAGCACGGATCTTCTCAGCAAGAGCCTCAACTTTGCGGTCTCTCTCATTAACCCTTCCCAGAACGTCTTCGTCTTCACTGAGCAGAGAGAACATATCCTCTTGTCTGTCAACAATCGGAACGGGATTACGGGCCGGGGCACGGACTACTCTGGCATTAGCGGCATCTGGAGCAATAGGTTGACCGTTGATTCGAATACCCCCCAACTCATCACCTACAGCATAGTTGTTGACGGGTACAGCAGCAACAACATTGTTATCATTGACCGGGCCTCCCTCTGGCGGAGCATGGTTGATCGGTGGATTTGCAGCCTCTTGTCTCTGAACCATGGCTCGGAGTTCTTCTTGACCTTGTGCAACCCCTTGCATCATATTCATAAACTGGGCCATGCTAGCCTTCATCTCAGCCAACTCAGCTTGAAATTGATCCATACTTCTCTGTTGATTCAGTCTTGTTGAGTAGCGGTGCGGACGTTGATCAGCTATCCTGCCTAAAACAGGAACCAGAGTGAGAAGTCACGACCAAGAACACCTGTTATGCAAAATGATATGAGTATGATGCTAATGATGCGTATGATGCACATGATATGTTCATCTCTCAGGCATTCAAAGAGCCTGACCCATCCTGAAAAGATGGCAACTTGCAGCAACAAGAGAACAAACAGATACAAGGGAAATGAGAACAACAGGGAAATACTGACAACCTTATCCATACATAAGGGTGAAAAGGTCAATACCACCGAGTCAACAGAAAATTCGCATAAACAGAGTACAAAGAAATGAATCCCATCCAACAAGCCTGGAGGTGATTCTCAATAATGAAGATCCAAAGACGGAGTACAAACAAATGAATCCCATCCAACAAGCCTGGAGGTGATTCTCAAAAAAACACAAACAAAGATACAAACTAAGACAGACGGTCTTCTGGAATGAGGGTCTTCAGGTAATGGCACTGGTCTATCAACAGTGTGCATTCTGAACATTCTGGTAGAGGGGTAATCTTCTCCTTCAACTGTCTTCTAAGCTCTAAGACTTCTCCTCCAAGACGGTTCTCTGATGCCTGTCTCAAGTCTACTTCCTTCTTCAACTGGATGTCTTTATCTCTGAGTTGCTTCTCCAAGTCTCTGATCTTCTTCTGATAGCCGGCCTCAAACCTCTGCAGTCTCAAGCACTCCCGGTGTTCTGCATCTAACATGCTCTCCATCTCCTCGTAGGATCTCTTCTTGTTTCTCAGTCTGCTAGCATCTTCTTCTCGCACTCCTCTGAGTTGATGAGCCAAGTTCAAACTATCAACTTTGGCTTTGTACAGCTCCATCTGGGTATCTTGCTCCTTCCCTCTCAAACGGCGATTCTCCATCAGGGCTTGCTTGTAGTGCTCCGCAGGCACACTCTCAGCAAGGATCAAAGGTGGTTGCTCCTGCAACGGCTCCATCCTATCGTAGGGTAACAACAAAGTTTCTACTCTCTTCTTGACCCAATCAGTGTAATCGGGCATAGCAACGGCAAACTTCTTCCCTAAGATAGATCCATCCTTCACACCAATAGACTTCCAAGCTCTTCCAATCTGCTCCAACCTATCCGGGTCACTCTGCTTCTCAAAAAACACACTTTCAACTATCTCAGCCTCAAGTGGTCTTCCCTTCATCACAAACCCCAACTGGCGAAGAGCAAGAACCGGGTTGTAATTGATGCAACCCCTAGTCCCTACGAGTGGCACATTACGGAATCCTCCACAGCTCATAATGACGTTACGCACATCCATCCGGTAAGATTGCCACCTGATATCATAGGAGGTAAGAGACATAACCCTCTGAGTCCACTTATGCATGCTCTGAGCATCCACAAAAGGTCCACTGACTGGCAGGAGAGACAAGAACCATCTGAGCAAAAGCGGGAGACAACACCTGATAGCTCCACCCTTACCATGCCTACTGTGAATAGCATAGTAAGTGTCAGCTAATAGAGTAGGAACTGGATTTCCTCCAATGAAAATACTGACTGCAGCATAGTCAACAAAATTGGGCATACTCGGAAATAGGACGATCCCATAGATCATGACGGCCAACTGATTATGAAAGGCTTCCCAACTTCCCTTCTCTGCTTCTTCTCTAGCTACCCTCAACAGAAACTTCAAAGGCAACCCTACAACATCCCCACTGGACTTCCAACTATCACGGACTTCCTTGATACCCAAATGGAGAGCTCTGGCAACAACTCTGAAATCAACCTCCTTGGGCACATCCAAGAAAGGAACCTGATACCGGACTGGGACACTCAGCAGAATGGAGTACTCCTCAAGAGTAGGCGCCAACTGATAATCTTGAAAGGTGAAACAATGAAGCTCCGGGTCGTAGAACTGTAGAAGAGTCTGCAACGGCACCGGATTGACTACCATCTTCAACAGTGTCAGAATATCTCCATACTGGTCAACAAACCCCTTCTGGTTACCACTGGTCATAAGGTTACTCAACTCAATCAGAGACGTCAAAGGTTCACGGTGAAAGCTGTAGGAACAAGTCTTCCGCTTCAACTCTGGGACTGTTGCCATCTCTATCAGTGAACAAGCTCTGGAATGTACCTGAGAAATGATATGCATGCGGGGATTAGTTTTTTTTCTTTTTCTTTTCTTTTCTTTTTTTTTTGTATCTTTTTTTTTATTGCGTTTCTTTTGAAAAATAAATATGCTATGATGCAAATGATGCAGACACGACTGGTTGGCTGTGTCTCTCAGAACACAGGATCAAAGCTTCGGCTTGAACTCGGAACCACAAATTCATCTGAAACCCAAAGTCATCTGAGACCCCAAAATTCTGAACCAATAGTCACCAACAGGATCACAAGTCACCAACAAGTCACCAACAAGTCACCAACTGTACCTGTAATAATGATCATTCCCTCCCCACTCACGGGTGTCATCTAGGCCAGGGTAAGGTCAAGAGAAACGCAGCATAAATAACCTTTCGCAGAACATTATCATATACACACCCGAAGTATGTAACGATAACATCCCACCAGGGTCTGAACTGCTCGTGATATCAATGTTCCGCTAAGTGGCGCAATACCACCCGCTTCCCATGAATCACTCTATTCCTAAGTATCCTAGATTTCACTCATGGCCTGGGTATTGGGCCTTTTACCTCATGTAACTCCCACCCCAACAAAGAGAAACAGACAACCAGCCAGGTGAACAAATGAATGCAAACATTAACGCAACCATAAATGCAAACAATAAACAATGAATGCAAACAGTAAATAATGAATGCAATAGATAAACACAGCACAAAGCAACCAAACCCTAACCTAGAGAGCGCTAGGAGAGACTCGCTCAGGGAAGATGGACCAGCATAGGTCAACTTCTCTATGTCCCCAGCAGAGTCGCCAGCTGTCGCATCACGCGAAAAACCGGCGGGAAAAGAAGAAACAACAGAGCCGCCACCGTGCGTTATTTATCCCAAAATAGGGAAAGGAAACGCTCAGAGTAAACCTGGGAAAGAACATGGTCTCGCGACCAAAGAGGATGGGTTCGGGAGTCGGTTATGCGAAGGGAAGGTATTAGCACCCCTACGCATCCGTCGTACTCGACGGGATCCACGCACAATAGGAAGGAAAATGGTTGCTAAAACACTGCTCATACACACACACACTGGCTGAAAGAGACACAAGAAACTGGCTGAAACTGACTCGGCAGGATACCGCATCCTGGGCCTACTTAGTCTATCAGGCATAGACATCAGAGTCGAAGTAGTTCGGACTGGGGAAACGACACATGCTCGCTAGGATATCGCATCCTATGCATACGTATCTTCTTGGACGAAGAAGAATCAGAGCATTCGTAGCTCGGCTGACACGCACACAAACAAACAAGACACACACAGGCAAACGTGGAGCCCGACTGCCAATCACTGGACTTATGTCAGCATCCGAACCTAAAACACACGCACACTGGAACCCAAATGCCACTCGATGGACTTACATCAGCTTCCAAGCACACAACAAGGCAACAAGTTAATAGGGAGTCGGGGACTCGAGCCTATAACTGTCAAGCACACACACAAAAGAAAAGAAAAGGCGCCCGGAGAGATCAGCTCAATCTCCTGCCTACATACTTCATCTGGTATGAAGATCAGGGCGATGTAGTTCCCCTACGGAGGGATAAAGGACTTAGCCTAACCAGATAACAGAGGGAGACACAACTAGGGAGACTACGACTCGAGCCTAGATGTTATCATGTAAAATCAACCCTAAGTTAAGGTTTCTAGCTAACTGGCACAGGGAGCCAGCCTATCCTAGACATGACTTGCACAGGAAGCAAGCCACACCTACACTTAACTTGCACAGGAAGCAAGCCAAGCAAAACCTAACTTGCACAGGAAGCAAGTCTAAGCAAACACTAACTTGCACAGGAAGCAAGTCAAACAATCCTAACTTGCACAGGAAGCAAGTCAAACAATCCTAACTTGCACAGGAAGCAAGTCAAACAATCCTACAAGCACAGATAGCACAGGTAGCACACACTATATGCACACAAGTGGCTCAAACAAGGGTTAGGTTTTAGTCGAGGGGTCATATCAACCTCAACAAACAAACCTCTGGAACTGGGTAATGTTAGCTCTTAACCTTGCCATTGAGGGGCTAAGGTGAAGCTGATGAAGGGTGAGTGAAGATAAGACTTCACAGCTCTTATCCCTGGCCTGGGAGAGCTCAAGACAAGAATGTGTGGGTTCAGAAAGGGGGAACCCTTCTACACATTTATAACTGACTCAACTGTACAATTGTACAAGATCTTGGGTTTGTATCTGCAATGCATCAACACAGTGGTGTGAGCAAAGCAGATGACACACTGAATAGCAGGGGATAGGTTGCATATCCCTTGGTTCTGCCAATTGCCTCTTCACTTAGGAGGACTTTGACTCTATGCAAGGACAAAAATAAACAATCACAAACATTGCCTCTTAAGGAGGACTTCAGACAGTTGCCTGGCCAAGTAACAGGCCAGGTCTTCCAGACTACATGAAGTAAAAGGGACATACCTCAATGCAAATTGCTTATACAAGCAAAGCAAAGCAAAAAGTTCACAAGGAACTAGGCAACTAAAGCACCTGAAACAGTCAAGCAGATGTTAGTATGCAACTTCAAACAAAACAAACAGAAACAGACACCAACAGTCAATTAGAGGCACATGGATGTGCAAGGCACAAGGCTTAAGGCATGTGAGCCAAGCCACCTACAAAACAAACAAGTTAGTCGTGGTATTTAAACAAGCTCAATCAAAAAGAATTGGTCTCAATGGCCATTTGATGGTCAACCTGAAAACACAAGCTCAAAGGTGAGTGACAGGACCACTAGGACAAGCCTAGGGTCAAAAATGAATAGAAAAGTCAAAACAGCAAAGGGCAAGTATCCAAAATCATGTTCAAACAATCAAGAAACAATACCAATTGGTTTCACATTCATATCAATCACTATCATCATTTCATGAACAAATTAGGTCAAAACATGGCATTTAGAAGCTCATAGAAGTCAACAGCAAGACTTAACTCAAAAGCAATCTTAAACATCTCCAAAAATCACCAAATAAATCATGATCAATCAAAACCCACAGCATGGTAAGCATGTCAAATTTCATCCCATTTGGACAAGTGGAAGGCAGTCAATAAAAATCAGAAAGTCAAAGCAATTTTGGACATGCTCAATAAAGTCAACCAAACATGCATCAACTTAAAAAAATCATAAATCAGAGATGGAGTATGATAAATGAATGGGACTAAAACCATGGCAAAGATGAGGATGTCTAGTTATCTCATGTAAAATTTCATGTCCATCCAATAAAGTATGAGAATTTCACAAATGAAATGGGAACAAGTGTCACAAAAAGTCAACATATGACCAACCAGGGGAGAAAATCTCAAACAATTAGGAAATGCCTCAAATAATTCTAAGAAAATTCACATGTAAACTAGACATACAAGAGTAGGTTCATGCAAAAAATCAGATCAATTGGATGTCAAGAAGCATGGTAATTAAAATCATGAAGTTGGACATCAATAGTGTGACACAAATTGTCACACCCTAATTCAAAAAATCATAACTCACAAACCACAAATGATAAATTCACAAACTCTACACCAAAATCACCATGAGCGTGTCTAGTTTAAGCACAAAAAATTTGGGAACCATTGGATACATCCTCATCATTTCACAATTGATTTGGCAAAGTGTATAATATTTTCATACATGTCACAAACCCTAGTGCCAAACAAAAACCAATGATCACAAAATTCTGGAAAAATCATGATAAAAAAGTAGAGGTCATGAGGAAGACAATGCAAAAAACCCCATTCAAATTGGATTAAAATTGGACAAGTTATGATTTTTGAAGATTGGATATCAAAGTGAAATTAAAATGGAAAAGAAACAACTTAAATCAATAGGACACATGCCCCGAGTGGCAAACTTGTAATTATTTGTGCCACTTATTGAAGCACAGTCGTTTTGGGCAAGCAAACGAAATAATTTCATTGGCCAGGCTTATGCAACGTGAAACAGAAGAAAATCTGGAAAAATGCATTTTGAAAGCTAGGGTTTCACTGTAGCAGCATCTTCCCCAAATCGAATTTCACAAACTTTTTCAGAAATCAAGATTGAGTACACCCAAATGATCAGCAAGCAATGACAAACATGAATCCATCAAGTATTGACATCAAATCAAGCTCACGAAAGAGAAATCAATGAAAATATTTTCAAGCATCAAACTTCATTTCATCACATCTTCATAATAACTCAACCATTTTCAAAACTAAAGCCATCACTAAACTCAGCATTGAAAGATCTTTTGAAAGCATGTAATAGATTCAAGAATAATGGAACTTGAAAATTTACCAAATCAGCAAAGCAATGGTGATACAGTTGGTATTTGGTGACTTTGACTCCAAACAGGTACACTTTAAGCTTTCAAATGATGAGTGTGAAGTTGGCTTGGCTCAGTAACCCTTGCAATGGCTTGAAACTGGAACTGTCATGGATGATGCTGTGCCAAAGCCAATGCTGCTAGATGCTGCTACAGGTGGAAAATGATGATTGCCATGAGCTTAGAAAGGTGTTTGGATGATGAAAATAACAATGCCAAGCTCAGTTCTTTGGAGGTTTGTTGACTGTTTTGGAAAATGGCCAAGAGTGAGGCTTTGAGAGAAATGAGAGGACAATGGTCTCTTGCTGTGTGTTTTGTGGCTGCCAGTGCTCCTATTTGACAGAAAATGATGAGGAAACTTTGCATCAAGCCAGGCAAGGTTTTGGTTCTTTTTGAAGTTCTTGACAGAAAATGATAAATGCAAAGCAAGATGAATCTTTTAGAGAGAGTGAATTCTTGTGCAAGATGATGGCTGATGCTGCTACTAGGGTTCTCCAACTGATGAATGGATGGTGAAAATACAGTGCAAGGCTTAAGTTCTTTTGGAAGTTTGGACTGTTTTTTTTGAAAATGCCAAGGATGGAGTCTTTTAGAGAATGAATGAGCAAATGGTTGGTTTGTTCTATTCTCTTGTGGCTGCCATTCTAGGGTTGGTTTGACAGAAAAAAGGTGAGGAAATATTGTCAAGCAAGGCCAGCTTTTGTTCTCTTTGAGTTCTTTGACAGAAAAATGGAAAAATGCCAAGATGTGTTTTTGAGAGAATGAGAGCCAAGGGTTTTCTGTTGTGTGTTTTGTGGCTGCCTCTTAGGGTTCAAAATGCTGCTTGGATAGTTTTTAAGGCAAGGCAAGGCTTGGTAACTTTGGTGTTTTGGACAGAGTTTTAGAAATGCATCCAAGATGAGTTTTTTAAAATGTGAGAGAATGAATGAATTCTGGTTTGATGGATGCAGCTAGTAGCTTCCAATGACAGCAAAATGAGGAAAGGACCTGCTGTTTGGTATTGTTTGCAATGCCTTGTCTCTTTGGAGTTTGACAGGTTTTTTGGAAAGGTGCCAAAGTGAGTTTCTTAGCATGAATGAAAGTGGTTTGTGTCTGCTATTAATGTTCAACATGACAGCAAATGATCATGATATCTGCTGTGTTGGTGAAACAATCCATGGCCAAGCTCATTGGAAGTTTTTGGACTGTTTTGGAAGAAAATCTAAATGAAGTTTTTTTGCATGAGTGAAGTTCTGTCTGCAATCTCATGGCTTGTGGTTTGTATGGCTGCTCTTAGGGTTTGTCCTTGACAGAAAATGATCATGAAAATCTGCTGCCTTGAGTACCAAGCATGGTCCATGGAAGTATGGGTGAAAGTGTACCTTTGGCCAAATTCCAAGCAAGTTAAGCATGGCCATGTGTACTGCATGAAATGAGCTTGCAAACATGTCCAAAACCATATTTCTGAACTATTTTAATTGGCCAAATGGTTAAAAAATGATTATATCAAAAAGTCAACCCTTGGTCAAACTTGAATTTAAATGAGACAAGTCAAAAAATTCCATTTTGATTGGCAAGGTTTTGGTTCATGAAATTTATATTTTTGGAAAGAGGAGATGAAATGTGACTTGTAGGAAAAAACCCCACCCAAATTGGCCAAATGGTTTGAGAGATATGGCCTTTTGAAGTTCAAGATTTTCTGAAATCGATTCGATCATAACTTGCCAACCACACATGGGAATTGAGAGTTCTTGGACTTTTTGGAAATGGGAGAACAAGATCTTCAACTTTCATGTTGGGCAAAAATTCATTTGAAGCTTGTATCATGATGTAATTTTGAGGATCAAGACTTTCCATTTTTAGTAAGTTTTAGTTACAGGTCCAGTTTCCATTTTTGGAAATTTCTGATCTGGTTTCAAATTATTCCATGATGGTGTTTGACATGATATATGAAGACTATTTGGGACATGAATAAGATCTCCCAAACCATTTCCCATTATCAAATCACTGATTAAATGAACAGTTGACCAACAGTTGACTTTTCTAGGGTTTTGGATGACTGAACCTCTTCTGATGAATTCCAAACCCTAATTCCTTGAGACCTTGACTTCAAATGATGTCCCAAGTTGTATGGACTCTTGATTGTTGATCATGGTGCCCAAATTCCACAAGAATGGCCACCATCCACTGCTTTGACTGACTGTTGACTGTCTAGGGTTTTTGACTGTCTGTGCATGAACTGATGACCTCTGAGCCTTCAATCCTTGACCAAAACACTTCAAATGGATCCCCAAGTCATGTGAACATGTTGGACCAACCCTAGGGCCCTGGCTCAATGAAAATTGTGCTTGCTTGCTTGACTGACTGATCTCCTGACCAGTTTGACCTAATTTCTTGACTTGCTTGCACTTGAGGCAAAAGAGGCAATGCAATGCTATGCAATGGACCATGATATGCTATGACCTAGTATGAAAATGTATGTACAATGATGGGTGCAAATTTGAGGTGCTACAGCTGCCCCTATTCAATCAGCTGGGAACCCGAATGGATGAGAGCAACGGCTATCAGACTTTCAGGGTAAACAGGGATTGAATACCAAAGAACCGTAGAATTTGCACAATACAGGGATCCAACAATGGAAACGTCCACTGGGATTTGATATTTATTACTGGGTATATATTTTGGTTTTTGTTTTCAAAGGGTACGGCCACATCCAGACATCGCAACGACGATGAATGGGAAAAGAGATCACAACTAGATGCCAACGGACAACTAGGAAAAACTCGACGCTTATCGAAACCAACGGAGAGGTAACCAGACATTAACGAATGACTGGAAAAGATGCAACCATACGTCAGCGGACGTAATGGGAAAAACTCAACGTTTACCAAGACCAACGGAGAGGTAAATCCACATGGGGACAGGTACAACTAGACGTCATAGGACGAATAGGAAAAACTCGACGTTTATCGACACCAACGGAGAGGTAACCAGACATTAACGAATGACCGGAAAGGATGCAACCATACGTCAGCGGACGTAATGGGAAAAACTCAACGTTTACCAAGACCAACGGAGAGGTAACCAACTGGGGACGACCAGGAAAAACTCGACGTTTATCGAAACCAACGGAGAGGTAACCAGACATTAATGAATGACTGGGAGGACTCGACCAGACATCAACGGATGAATGGGAGAAAACTCGACGTTTACAGACATCGGAAGATGATGTTTACAGACACCAAAAAGATCGACCAGACATTTACAGATGAAGGGGAATACTCGACGTTTACGGACATCGAAAGATGATGTTTACAGACACCAAAAAGATCGACCAGACATTTACAGATGAATGGGAGGACTCAACCAGACATCGACGGATGAATGGGAGAAAACTCGACGTTTACAGACATCGGAAGATGATGTTTACAGACACCAAAAAGATCGATCAGACATTTACAGATGAATGGGAATACTCGACGTTTACAGACATCGAAAGATGATGTTTACAGACACCAAAAAGATCGATCAGACATTTACAGATGAATGGGAATACTCGACGTTTACAGACATCGAAAGATGATGTTTACAGACACCAAAAAGATCGACCAGACATTTACAGATGAATGGGAATACTCGACGTTTACAGACATCGAAAGATGATGTTTACAGACACCAAAAAGATCAACCAGACATTTACTGATGAATGGGAGAAAACTCGACGTTTACAGGCATCGAAAGATGATGTTTACAGACACCAAAAAAATTGACCAGACATTTACTGATGCATGGGAAAAAGAGAAATACAACCAGACGTCAACGGACGAATGGGAAAAAACTCGTCGTTTATCGAAACCAACGGAGAGGTAAGTCCACATGGGGAGGGTACAACTAGACATCACCGGATGACTAGGAAAAACTCGACGTTTATCGACACCAACGGAGAGGAGGAAACTCTTCTGGGGGAGTGAACACATCCAAATCATCAACGGATGATCGGGAAAAACTCAACGTTTATCGACACCAACGGAGAGGAGTAATCTTCACTAGGGAAGGGATAACGATGTTACGAACATCGAAAGACGATGTTCACAGACATCAAAGAAGACCAGACACTTACGCACGACTGGGGATCACTGAAAGATGGTGTTACCGACACCAAGGAAGACCAGACACTTACGCATGACTGGAAATCACCGAAAGATGGTGTTTACCGACACCAAAGAAACAACACACCCGGGTGCTGACAGGGTATACTGACATTCTCAAGATGACAGGGCTAGGCTGAACACTTGCAGGAGGTCTCACTGGGGAGAAACAAACTTTCTGTCATCAACAGGTGAGGAAATAAACCTCTGTGGGGATATTAATCCTGAATGTTGTCAAGAGCAACTGTAGCAGACTTGCTGTGCTGATGTTGAATGAAATGATCCGCCTCTGCCGGGGATACGGTCTGGTGAGGTTAACACATGAATGCATATGTTTGAATTTTTCTATGGCATAATGCTCCATATTGAATGGAAATGCTACGCAGTTTGAGGATGCAATGATCACTACATGCAAAATGCAAAATGATGAAAAAAACTCCGGCTGGGGAGCCAAAACTGATCGGGTACTCTGACTCTGCGGGGAGAATACTCTGCGGGGAACTCTGCTTGGGGAACGGTAAACTCCGCTGGGGATATCCTTCAGTCCACAGATAGGATAAATGTTGGAGATAAATTTCAATGAGTCTGCCTCACTCGGGGAGGAAATCGTAAAATACAGGCCTGCTGGGAATAGGCAATCCTTAGATCTGTTGGGGAATAGAAAGCACTATCCACAGACGTCTCCGCAGGGGAACATAGCTCCGATAGCTTCCAAACTTGCTTGGGGAAAATATCTGTTGAGGAAACGTCCTCACAGATGCCAACCTGAAAAACAGCACAACAAAATGCCCCCAGGGGATACATGGACAAGATACGCTCAAGTGTCCTCAACATTCAAAATGATTTTCAAATGTTTTGTCTTTCTGCACATTATTGTGTAGCCTTCATGTTCTTATATGCAATGCTTATCAAAAATTCGGACATTTTTGCAAACAAAACAGTAAAAATAAAAACCAAAGAGCTATTTATCTGAATAACGACTTTTATTGATTGAAAAAGTGCCTGAAGAGGCAAATACATTGGGAAGCAATTCCTAGAAAGAGGTAATTGCGCACAAAAGGAAAAATCTATCCTAATGGCAACGTGAACACGGCATCCACTATTTCCCAATTCTGTTATAACCCACAGATCATCCGTTTTCCTCCCAACTCCTTGCTTTCTGAGAAGAATGACTGGACGGATCACATCTTTCGAGATGGCAGACGACAAAGCTCGATGAAGTACAGACAACTCAGACTGTAGTCTTCGCTTTAATCCCTAATTTTTGCCTGGATCGCCCTTTCAGGTTTTCAATCCACCGGGATACCCATTTTTGCCTAAGCCGCCCTTGCGGGTTTTCGACTTACCGGGTGTACAATTTTTTTCATTTTATCCCTAATTTTTGCCCGAACCTTTTCTTTCTGTTTTTTTTGGTTCGCCGGGATGCCCTTTTTTTGCCTGGACTTTTTTTCTTTTTGTCCAGCGGGTCAATTTATGCGAAGTATTTTTTGACTACATCTGAGTTAACAGGAGACGGAAAATCTTCACCATCCATAGTTGTAAGCATCAAGGCTCCACCGGAGAATACCTTCTTCACAACATACGGACCTTCATAATTAGGAGTCCACTTGCCCCTGTTATCTGCACCGGGAGGGAGGATCCTTTTCAAAACTAGATCACCGATCTGATAGCTTCGAGGACGCACTTTCTGATCAAAGGCTCGCTTCATCCTTCGCTGATACAACTGTCCATGGCATACAGCTGCTAGCCGTCTCTCCTCGATAAGGCTCAACTCGTTAAACCTTGTTCGAATCCACTCGGCTTCGTCCAGCTTGACATCCAATAAAACTCTCAGAGAAGGAATCTCCACTTCAACAGGTAGGACGGCTTCCATACCATACACAAGGGAGTAAGGGGTTGCCCCGGTCGACGTACGTACTGAGGTACGGTACGCATGCAAAGCGAAAGGCAGCATCTCATGCCAATCCTTGTACGTAACGACCATCTTCTGCACAATCTTCTTGATATTCTTGTTTGCCGCTTCTACAGCACCATTCATCTTCGGTCTGTAAGGAGAAGAATTGTGATGTTCAATCTTGAAATCTTTACAAAGCTCTTTCATCATCTTGTTGTTAAGATTCGAACCATTGTCAGTGATGATTCTCTCAGGAACTCCGTAACGACATATGATTTCTTTCTTGATGAACCGGGTAACCACTTGTTTGGTAACGTTAGCATAGGAAGCTGCTTCCACCCATTTGGTGAAATAATCAATCGCAACCAAGATGAAGCGATGTCCATTCGAAGCAGTAGGCTCAATCTTCCCAATCATATTAATGCCCCACATGGCGAACGGCCAAGGCGAATTCATGACATTCAGAGGGCTTGGTGGTACATGCACCTTATCAGCATAAATTTGACACTTATGGCACTTCCGAGCATACTTGAAACAATCGGATTCCATAGTCATCCAGTAATAACCCGCTCTCAACAATTTCTTAGCCATAGCATGTCCGCCGGCATGAGTACCGAAGGAACCTTCATGAACTTCCTGCATTAACATGTCTGCCTCGGGTCTGTCCACGCATCTGAGCAAGACCATGTCAAAGTTTCTCTTATACAACACATCATCCTGATTCAAATAGAAGCTTCCAGCTAGCCTTCTCAGGGTTTTCTTGTCATTCTTCGACGTACCTTCAGGATACTCTTGAGTCTTGAGGAAATTCTTGATGTCATAATACCACGGCTTCTCATCAATCACAACAGACTCGGCTGCAAACACATACGCAGGCCTCTCAAGTCGATTCACCGCAACATGTGGCACATGATTCCACCAATGAACTTTGATCATAGATGACAAAGTAGCCAAGGCATCAGCCATCTGATTCTCATCCCGGGGGACATGAGACAACTTCACTTTTTTGAAGAACGTCAGTATTCTTCTGGTGTAATCTCTATACGGAATCAAATGCGGCTGGTTCGTATTCCAATCTCCATTGACTTGATTGACCACTAGAGCGGAATCTCCAAATATATCAAGAGTTTTGATCCTTAGATCAATGGCTTCTTCTATCCCCATGATACAAGCCTCATACTCAGCTTCGTTGTTGGTGACGTCAAACGTCAATCTGGCAGAAAAAGGTATATGAGCACCTTTGGGATTGATCAATACTGCCCCAACACCATTACCATTCATATTCACAGCCCCATCAAACATCAGTGTCCATTTGTCATCCGGGTCCGGTCCTTCCTCGACAAGAGGCTCTTCGCAATCTTTCATCTTAAGATACATGATGTCTTCGTCAGGGAATTCAAACATCATAGGCTGATAATCTTCAATCGGTTGCTCGGCGAGGTAGTCTGACAGAATACTACCTTTGATGGCCTTCTGGGACGTGTACTGAATGTCATACTCTGTTAGAATCATCTGCCAACGGGCAACACGTCCGGTGAGAGCTGGTTTCTCAAAGATGTACTTTACTGGATCCATCTTAGAAATCAACAGAGTAGTATGGTTCAACATATACTGTCTCAGTCGGCGAGCAGCCCAGGCCAAAGCACAACAAGTTTTCTCGAGCAGTGAATATCTTGTTTCACAGTCGGTAAACTTTTTGCTAAGGTAGTATATGGCATGCTCTTTTCGACCAGACTCGTCATGCTGTCCCAATACACACCCCATCGAGTTCTCAGTCACTGACAGGTACATTATCAGAGGTCTCCCTGGAACTGGAGGTATGAGGATTGGAGGTTTCTGTAAATACTCTTTAATCTTGTCAAAAGCTTTCTGACAGTCATCATTCCACTTGATCGCTTGATTCTTTCTAAGCAGTTTGAAAATTGGTTCACATGTGGCAGTTAGATGAGATATGAACCTTGCAATGTAGTTCAATCTCCCTAAAAACCCACGGACTTGCTTCTCCGTTTTCGGTTCAGGCATCTCTTGAATAGCTTTGACTTTTGCTGGATCAACCTCAATCCCTTTTTTACTGACAATGAAGCCTAACAGCTTCCCTGATCTCACCCCAAACGTACACTTGTTCGGATTCAACCTCAGCTTGAACTTTCTCAAACGATCAAACAGCTTCTGCAAATTAACCAGGTGCTCCTCTTCTGTCTGCGACTTCGCAATCATATCATCTACGTACACTTCGATCTCTTTGTGCATCATGTCATGAAAAAGAGTCGTCATTGCCCTCTGATAGGTAGCACCAGCATTCTTTAGCCCAAATGGCATCACCTTATAGCAGAACGTGCCCCAAGGTGTAATGAATGTCGTCTTTTCCATGTCCTCTGGCGCCATCTTGATCTGATTATATCCAGAGAAACCATCCATGGAAGAGAATACCGAGGATTGAGACGTATTATCAACCAATACATCAATGTGAGGTAATGGGAAATCATCTTTCGGACTCGCTCTATTCAAATCCCGGTAATCGACACACATTCTGACTTTACCATCCTTCTTCGGCACAGGACGATGTTGGCCACCCACGGGGGATAACTTGTAACAGCCAAAAAACCTGCATCCCACTGCTTCTGAACCTCTTCCTTGATCTTAGTTGCCATATCAGGACTCGTTCTACGAAGCTTCTGCTTGACCGAAGGACATCCTTCTCTAAGAGGTAATCGGTGCACCACAATGTCTGTATCCAAACCAGGCATATCTTGATATGACCAGGCGAATATCTCCACATATTCTCTCAGCATCTCAATCAGCCTCCTCTTGACAGAGTCCTCTAAAGAAGCCCCAATCTTGATTTCTCTTTTGGCGTCCTCAGTACCCAAATTAACAACCTCCAACTCCTCCTGATGAGGTTGGATGACCCTTTCCTCCTGCTTCAGTAATCTGACCAATTCTGCAGGGAGTTCACAGTCTTCCTCACTCTCCTCTTCAGCTTGGTAGATGGGATTGTCGAAATCATACTGAGCCATAACAGAACTGTTCATAGTGAATGCCATAAGATCGCTTCTGCATGTTTAATGCTTTGTTTTAGAAAAAGAGTTCAATAAAGTCACAAAAAAAACAAAAACATTGCCATTTTTATTGTTTTTGAAAAAGATGAAAACAAAAAATTGAAAGACAGGGATCACAAAGCTTGATTTCAAAAAATGTCCTTCATTAATGATAATCATTAAAACATGATGAGGCCCTACAATCAACCACTACGCCTTGGGCAGAACGTAGGATTTTCATGCAAAAATGACAAAACAACAGAAAATTACTCTGTCAGAAGAGTAACTTGAACCACTTCTTCAGCCGTCCAATTGTTGATAGACCCCCCTGGTGCACACGGGCGAACCCAGTTGTCCAAATCACAATCACTGTCACAGTCTTCACTACCGGTTGCAGAGACGTCGCCATGATTCATCAGCCCAGCGCTGGTAAAAGTACTCGGACCCGCTTGACCATTCTGCTCTGCTCGGAGAGGCTCATAACCAACGCCGAATTTGTCTTCTTTAACAGGCAAGTCCACCATCTTGCCCCAGCCTTCAGCTTTGCCAGAATCAACAACCTCCTTAGCCTGCTTGTAAGAAGTGATTGAAGCACCTGGCTTCCTCTGCTCAGCGTACGCCACTTTCTCAAGAGCCACAGTCTCAAACGCCTGACATAAGGTTTCGTGGATCTCGCCATCCACCTCAACATACTTGAACGAGGATAGATGACTCACCAGAATCTCTTCTTCACCGCACACAGTCACAATCTGACCGTTCCAGACATACTTGAGCTTTTGATGGAGAGTCGACGAGACTGCCCCTGCTGCATGAATCCATGGACGCCCCAATAAACAACTATAGGCGGGCTGGATGTCCATAACATAGAAGATGATATCAAATACCTCAGGACCTATCTTCACAGGCAAGGTAACTTCCCCACACACAGAACGTTTGGATCCGTCAAAAGCACGAACGATCAGGTCACTGGGATTAAGCACAAGCCCTTCCACATCAATCTTCTTCAGAATCTGCCTAGGCAGCACATTCAGCGACGACCCGGTGTCTACCAATACGTGAGACAACACTGCCCCCTTGCACTCCATAGTGATGTGCAAGGCTTTGTTATGGTTTCGCCCTTCAGGCGGTAAGTCCAGGTTGGTGAAACCCACACCATGCCTGGTGCTCACATTGGCCATCACACCCTCCAGTTGATTGACAGAAATCTCTTGAGGCACATAAGCCAGATTCAACATCTTCAGCAAGGCATTACGGTGTGCCTCAGAGCACATCAACAGTGAAAGTATAGAAATCTTGGACGGAGTTTGATTCAACTGTTCTACAATCTTGTAGTCACTCTTCTTGATTATCTTCATAAACTCCTCCACGTCCTTCTCAAATGACCCCTCAGGCGCTTCCTTCTGGACAGGTTCTTCCTCAACCACAGCTTGCTTACCCTTCGCTTTGGCGAGAGTCTCAGCATTATTGTCCCTCAAAGGTTGCGGTGCGAACAGACGACCGCTTCTGGTAAAACCTCCTGGACCCCCTACATTATCCACAGCCGGACCAACAGTTGCAGGAACTCTATTCGGTAAACCAATTGTCACTGGAGTTTGATTCACTGGTCTCGTCTGACCTTCAGCCCTTCTATAACTGCGGTGAGCATTATCATACTTCCACGGCACGACTCTACTATTCTCAACAGCCCTTCTTCCAGACGCAACGATAGTAGTTGGAGCACTGATGGTTACAGGCACGGAAATGGTAACTGGGGTACCATTTGTGGCAGGTGCACTAGCGACCCTTTGTCCATGTCCTTCAGATGGTTTAAAGTAAATGGTGATAGTTGACACTGTTCCACGATCTTTTACAGCCCTACTGAATTGCAAACAACCCTCATCCATCATACCCTGGATACCGGCCCTTAACTGGTCGCAACCATTTTCAGATTCTGCACAGCCCAAACAATCCTCATCACAACCCGAGTAGACACCCCCATTCAGCAGACGGCCTTTCACAACTAGCAGAGAAGTCTGAATATCATCAACATTAACAACCAGATCTTCAGCTTCCTTCCCCTCAATATTGTTCACTCTATGCCCACCATGCTGAGGCATAGGGTTGTTTACGACGTTAGGCACTGGAGCGAAGTTGATCGCCTTGGCATCGATCAAATCTTGAACCTTATGCTGGAGGGCCCGACACTTCTCAGTATGATGCCCTGGTGCCCCAGAATGAAAGTCACAACGGACGTTGGCGTCGTACCCAGGAGGCAATACTGTAGGCGGAGCCATTGTACGTAACTCAACCATCCCCAACCTGAGTAGTTCGGGTAGCAGTTCGGCGTACGACATGGGTATCGAATCAAAACGTCGATCAGGCATCTTCTGTCTAGGCTGATACGGACGTTGCTGTTGTTGTTGTTGTTGCGGTTGTTGAACTCTTTGTTGTTGTTGCTGACGAGGTTGAGGTGCCGGAATGGTTACTGCAGCAGTTTGACGGTATTCACTTCTGTTCTGATCTCTGCGGTGTTGAACAGCATTAGTCTCACCCTCTCTCCGACGAGGTGCCCCAGCAAATGGCTTCTTAGAAGAAGAGGAACCAGCATCTTGGATCTTCCCAGTTTTAATCAAGCTCTCAGTCCTCTCTCCACAAATAACAACATCAGAAAAACTACCGAATGGGCAGCTCCCCATCCGGTCCATAAACACACCTTGAAGAGTACCGATAAACATATCTGTCAACTCCCTTTCCAGCATAGGGGGTTGAACTCTAGCAGCCAGTTCACGCCACCTCTGGGCATACTCCTTGAAGCTTTCATTGGATTTCTGACAAAGACTCTGCAGCTGAGTCCGGCTCGGTGCCATGTCCATGTTATGTTTGTATTGCCTCAAAAAGGCCTCACCCAGATCCCTCCAGCATCGGATATAATCTCTCTTCAATTCCATGTACCAGTCCAAAGAAGCCCCAGATAGACTATCTTGGAAAAAATACATCCACATCTTTTCATCATCAGTATACGCAGAGATTTTTCGATAATAAGCCTGCACATGGGTGCGAGGGCAAGAAGTACCGTTGTATTTATCGAAGGACGGTGCTTTGAACTTGTAAGGGATTCTCAAACCTTCCACCAACCCCATATTGGTAACATCAAAACCGAGAGAATTCTGACATTCCATAGCACGGATCTTCTCAGCAAGAGCCTAAACTTTGCGGTCTCTCTCATTAACCCTTCCCAGAACGTCTTCGTCTTCACTGAGCAGAGAGAACATATCCTCTTGTCTGTCAACAATCGGAACGGGATTACGGGCCGGGGCACGGACTACTCTGGCATTAGCGGCATCTGGAGCAATAGGTTGACCGTTGATTCGAATACCCCCCAACTCATCACCTACAGCATAGTTGTTGACGGGTACAGCAGCAACAACATTGTTATCATTGACCGGGCCTCCCTCTGGCGGAGCATGGTTGATCGGTGGATTTGCAGCCTCTTGTCTCTGAACCATGGCTCGGAGTTCTTCTTGACCTTGTGCAACCCCTTGCATCATATTCATAAACTGGGCCATGCTAGCCTTCATCTCAGCCAACTCAGCTTGAAATTGATCCATACTTCTCTGTTGATTCAGTCTTGTTGAGTAGCGGTGCGGACGTTGATCAGCTATCCTGCCTAAAACAGGAACCAGAGTGAGAAGTCACGACCAAGAACACCTGTTATGCAAAATGATATGAGTATGATGCTAATGATGCGTATGATGCACATGATATGTTCATCTCTCAGGCATTCAAAGAGCCTGACCCATCCTGAAAAGATGGCAACTTGCAGCAACAAGAGAACAAACAGATACAAGGAAATGAGAACAACAGGGAAATACTGACAACCTTATCCATACATAAGGGTGAAAAGGTCAATACCACTGAGTCAACAGAAAATTCGCATAAACAGAGTACAAAGAAATGAATCCCATCCAACAAGCCTGGAGGTGATTCTCAATAATGAAGATCCAAAGACGGAGTACAAACAAATGAATCCCATCCAACAAGCCTGGAGGTGATTCTCAAAAAAACACAAACAAAGATACAAACTAAGACAGACGGTCTTCTGGAATGAGGGTCTTCAGGTAATGGCACTGGTCTATCAACAGTGTGCATTCTGAACATTCTGGTAGAGGGGTAATCTTCTCCTTCAACTGTCTTCTAAGCTCTAAGACTTCTCCTCCAAGACGGTTCTCTGATGCCTGTCTCAAGTCTACTTCCTTCTTCAACTGGATGTCTTTATCTCTGAGTTGCTTCTCCAAGTCTCTGATCTTCTTCTGATAGCCGGCCTCAAACCTCTGCAGTCTCAAGCACTCCCGGTGTTCTGCATCTAACATGCTCTCCATCTCCTCGTAGGATCTCTTCTTGTTTCTCAGTCTGCTAGCATCTTCTTCTCGCACTCCTCTGAGTTGATGAGCCAAGTTCAAACTATCAACTTTGGCTTTGTACAGCTCCATCTGGGTATCTTGCTCCTTCCCTCTCAAACGGCGATTCTCCATCAGGGCTTGCTTGTAGTGCTCCGCAGGCACACTCTCAGCAAGGATCAAAGGTGGTTGCTCCTGCAACGGCTCCATCCTATCGTAGGGTAACAACAAAGTTTCTACTCTCTTCTTGACCCAATCAGTGTAATCGGGCATAGCAACGGCAAACTTCTTCCCTAAGATAGATCCATCCTTCACACCAATAGACTTCCAAGCTCTTCCAATCTGCTCCAACCTATCCGGGTCACT
Source organism: Lathyrus oleraceus (assembly GCF_024323335.1). NCBI lineage: Eukaryota > Viridiplantae > Streptophyta > Magnoliopsida > Fabales > Fabaceae > Lathyrus > Lathyrus oleraceus. Next base: position 12,597,291 of record NC_066581.1, read on the forward strand.
CTGCTTCTCAAAAAACACACTTTCAACTATCTCAGCCTCAAGTGGTCTTCCCTTCATCACAAACCCCAACTGGCGAAGAGCAAGAACCGGGTTGTAATTGATGCAACCCCTAGTCCCTACGAGTGGCACATTACGGAATCCTCCACAGCTCATAATGACGTTACGCACATCCATCCGGTAAGATTGCCACCTGATATCATAGGAGGTAAGAGACATAACCCTCTGAGTCCACTTATGCATGCTCTGAGCATCCACAAAAGGTCCACTGACTGGCAGGAGAGACAAGAACCATCTGAGCAAAAGCGGGAGACAACACCTGATAGCTCCACCCTTACCATGCCTACTGTGAATAGCATAGTAAGTGTCAGCTAATAGAGTAGGAACTGGATTTCCTCCAATGAAAATACTGACTGCAGCATAGTCAACAAAATTGGGCATACTCGGAAATAGGACGATCCCATAGATCATGACGGCCAACTGATTATGAAAGGCTTCCCAACTTCCCTTCTCTGCTTCTTCTCTAGCTACCCTCAACAGAAACTTCAAAGGCAACCCTACAACATCCCCACTGGACTTCCAACTATCACGGACTTCCTTGATACCCAAATGGAGAGCTCTGGCAACAACTCTGAAATCAACCTCCTTGGGCACATCCAAGAAAGGAACCTGATACCGGACTGGGACACTCAGCAGAATGGAGTACTCCTCAAGAGTAGGCGCCAACTGATAATCTTGAAAGGTGAAACAATGAAGCTCCGGGTCGTAGAACTGTAGAAGAGTCTGCAACGGCACCGGATTGACTACCATCTTCAACAGTGTCAGAATATCTCCATACTGGTCAACAAACCCCTTCTGGTTACCACTGGTCATAAGGTTACTCAACTCAATCAGAGACGTCAAAGGTTCACGGTGAAAGCTGTAGGAACAAGTCTTCCGCTTCAACTCTGGGACTGTTGCCATCTCTATCAGTGAACAAGCTCTGGAATGTACCTGAGAAATGATATGCATGCGGGGATTAGTTTTTTTCTTTTTCTTTTCTTTTCTTTTTTTTTTGTATCTTTTTTTTTATTGCGTTTCTTTTGAAAAATAAATATGCTATGATGCAAATGATGCAGACACGACTGGTTGGCTGTGTCTCTCAGAACACAGGATCAAAGCTTCGGCTTGAACTCGGAACCACAAATTCATCTGAAACCCAAAGTCATCTGAGACCCCAAAATTCTGAACCAATAGTCACCAACAGGATCACAAGTCACCAACAAGTCACCAACAAGTCACCAACTGTACCTGTAATAATGATCATTCCCTCCCCACTCACGGGTGTCATCTAGGCCAGGGTAAGGTCAAGAGAAACGCAGCATAAATAACCTTTCGCAGAACATTATCATATACACACCCGAAGTATGTAACGATAACATCCCACCAGGGTCTGAACTGCTCGTGATATCAATGTTCCGCTAAGTGGCGCAATACCACCCGCTTCCCATGAATCACTCTATTCCTAAGTATCCTAGATTTCACTCATGGCCTGGGTATTGGGCCTTTTACCTCATGTAACTCCCACCCCAACAAAGAGAAACAGACAACCAGCCAGGTGAACAAATGAATGCAAACATTAACGCAACCATAAATGCAAACAATAAACAATGAATGCAAACAGTAAATAATGAATGCAATAGATAAACACAGCACAAAGCAACCAAACCCTAACCTAGAGAGCGCTAGGAGAGACTCGCTCAGGGAAGATGGACCAGCATAGGTCAACTTCTCTATGTCCCCAGCAGAGTCGCCAGCTGTCGCATCACGCGAAAAACCGGCGGGAAAAGAAGAAACAACAGAGCCGCCACCGTGCGTTATTTATCCCAAAATAGGAAAGGAAACGCTCAGAGTAAACCTGGGAAAGAACATGGTCTCGCGACCAAAGAGATGGGTTCGGGAGTCGGTTATGCGAAGGGAAGGTATTAGCACCCCTACGCATCCGTCGTACTCGACGGGATCCACGCACAATAGGAAGGAAAATGGTTGCTAAAAACACTGCTCAACACACACACACTGGCTGAAAGAGACACAAGAAACTGGCTGAAACTGACTCGGCAGGATACCGCATCCTGGGCCTACTTAGTCTATCAGGCATAGACATCAGAGTCGAAGTAGTTCGGACTGGGGAAACGACACATGCTCGCTAGGATATCGCATCCTATGCATACGTATCTTCTTGGACGAAGAAGAATCAGAGCATTCGTAGCTCGGCTGACACGCACACAAACAAACAAGACACACACAGGCAAACGTGGAGCCCGACTGCCAATCACTGGACTTATGTCAGCATCCGAACCTAAAACACACGCACACTGGAACCCAAATGCCACTCGATGGACTTACATCAGCTTCCAAGCACACAACAAGGCAACAAGTTAATAGGGAGTCGGGGACTCGAGCCTATAACTGTCAAGCACACACACAAAAGAAAAGAAAAGGCGCCCGGAGAGATCAGCTCAATCTCCTGCCTACATACTTCATCTGGTATGAAGATCAGGGCGATGTAGTTCCCCTACGGAGGGATAAAGGACTTAGCCTAACCAGATAACAGAGGGAGACACAACTAGGGAGACTACGACTCGAGCCTAGATGTTATCATGTAAAATCAACCCTAAGTTAAGGTTTCTAGCTAACTGGCACAGGGAGCCAGCCTATCCTAGACATGACTTGCACAGGAAGCAAGCCACACCTACACTTAACTTGCACAGGAAGCAAGCCAAGCAAAACCTAACTTGCACAGGAAGCAAGTCTAAGCAAACACTAACTTGCACAGGAAGCAAGTCAAACAATCCTAACTTGCACAGGAAGCAAGTCAAACAATCCTAACTTGCACAGGAAGCAAGTCAAACAATCCTACAAGCACAGATAGCACAGGTAGCACACACTATATGCACACAAGTGGCTCAAACAAGGGTTAGGTTTTAGTCGAGGGGTCATATCAACCTCAACAAACAAACCTCTGGAACTGGGTAATGTTAGCTCTTAACCTTGCCATTGAGGGGCTAAGGTGAAGCTGATGAAGGGTGAGTGAAGATAAGACTTCACAGCTCTTATCCCTGGCCTGGGAGAGCTCAAGACAAGAATGTGTGGGTTCAGAAAGGGGGAACCCTCTACACATTTATAACTGACTCAACTGTACAATTGTACAAGATCTTGGGTTTGTATCTGCAATGCATCAACACAGTGGTGTCAAGCAAAGCAATGACACACTGAATAGAAAGTCAGGGGATAGGTTGGACATCAATGTGGTTCACAAATGAAATGGGAACCAATTGACCAACCAGGGGAGAAAATCTCAAACAATTAGGAAATGCCTCAAATAATTCTAAGAAAATTCACATGTAAACTAGACATACAAGAGTAGGTTCATGCAAAAAATCAGATCAATTGGATGTCAAGAAGCATGGTAATTAAAATCATGAAGTTGGACATCAATAGTGTGACACAAATTGTCACACCCTAATTCAAAAAATCATAACTCACAAACCACAAATGATAAATTCACAAACTCTACACCAAAATCACCATGAGCGTGTCTAGTTTAAGCACAAAAAATTTGGGAACCATTGGATACATCCTCATCATTTCACAATTGATTTGGCAAAGTGTATAATATTTGCATACATGTCACAAACCCTAGTGCCAAACAAAAACCAATGATCACAAAATTCTGGAAAAATCATGATAAAAAAGTAGAGGTCATGAGGAAGACAATGCAAAAAACCCCATTCAAATTGGATTAAAATTGGACAAGTTATGATTTTTGGAAGATTGGATATCAAAGTGAAATTAAAATGGAAAAGAAACAACTTAAATCAATAGGACACATGCCCCGAGTGGCAAACTTGTAATTATTTGTGCCACTTATTGAAGCACAGTCGTTTTGGGCAAGCAAACGAAATAATTTCATTGGCCAGGCTTATGCAACGTGAAACAGAAGAAAATCTGGAAAAATGCATTTTGAAAGCTAGGGTTTCACTGTAGCAGCATCTTCCCCAAATCGAATTTCACAAACTTTTTCAGAAATCAAGATTGAGTACACCCAAATGATCAGCAAGCAATGACAAACATGAATCCATCAAGTATTGACATCAAATCAAGCTCACGAAAGAGAAATCAATGAAAATATTTTCAAGCATCAAACTTCATTTCATCACATCTTCATAATAACTCAACCATTTTCAAAACTAAAGCCATCACTAAACTCAGCATTGAAAGATCTTTTGAAAGCATGTAATAGATTCAAGAATAATGGAACTTGAAAATTTACCAAATCAGCAAAGCAATGGTGATACAGTTGGTATTTGGTGACTTTGACTCCAAACAGGTACACTTTAAGCTTTCAAATGATGAGTGTGAAGTTGGCTTGGCTCAGTAACCCTTGCAATGGCTTGAAACTGGAACTGTCATGGATGATGCTGTGCCAAAGCCAATGCTGCTAGATGCTGCTACAGGTGGAAAATGATGATTGCCATGAGCTTAGAAAGGTGTTTGGATGATGAAAATAACAATGCCAAGCTCAGTTCTTTGGAGGTTTGTTGACTGTTTTGGAAAATGGCCAAGAGTGAGGCTTTGAGAGAAATGAGAGGACAATGGTCTCTTGCTGTGTGTTTTGTGGCTGCCAGTGCTCCTATTTGACAGAAAATGATGAGGAAACTTTGCATCAAGCCAGGCAAGGTTTTGGTTCTTTTTGAAGTTCTTGACAGAAAATGATAAATGCAAAGCAAGATGAATCTTTTAGAGAGAGTGAATTCTTGTGCAAGATGATGGCTGATGCTGCTACTAGGGTTCTCCAACTGATGAATGGATGGTGAAAATACAGTGCAAGGCTTAAGTTCTTTTGGAAGTTTGGACTGTTTTTTTTGAAAATGCCAAGGATGGAGTCTTTTAGAGAATGAATGAGCAAATGGTTGGTTTGTTCTATTCTCTTGTGGCTGCCATTCTAGGGTTGGTTTGACAGAAAAAAGGTGAGGAAATATTGTCAAGCAAGGCCAGCTTTTGTTCTCTTTGAGTTCTTTGACAGAAAAATGGAAAAATGCCAAGATGTGTTTTTGAGAGAATGAGAGCCAAGGGTTTTCTGTTGTGTGTTTTGTGGCTGCCTCTTAGGGTTCAAAATGCTGCTTGGATAGTTTTTAAGGCAAGGCAAGGCTTGGTAACTTTGGTGTTTTGGACAGAGTTTTAGAAATGCATCCAAGATGAGTTTTTTAAAATGTGAGAGAATGAATGAATTCTGGTTTGATGGATGCAGCTAGTAGCTTCCAATGACAGCAAAATGAGGAAAGGACCTGCTGTTTGGTATTATTTGCAATGCCTTGTCTCTTTGGAGTTTGACAGGTTTTTTGGAAAGGTGCCAAAGTGAGTTTCTTAGCATGAATGAAAGTGGTTTGTGTCTGCTATTAATGTTCAACATGACAGCAAATGATCATGATATCTGCTGTATTGGTGAAACAATCCATGGCCAAGCTCATTGGAAGTTTTTGGACTGTTTTGGAAGAAAATCTAAATGAAGTTTTTTTGCATGAGTGAAGTTCTGTCTGCAATCTCATGGCTTGTGGTTTGTATGGCTGCTCTTAGGGTTTGTCCTTGACAGAAAATGATCATGAAAATCTGCTGCCTTGAGTACCAAGCATGGTCCATGGAAGTATGGGTGAAAGTGTACCTTTGGCCAAATTCCAAGCAAGTTAAGCATGGCCATGTGTACTGCATGAAATGAGCTTGCAAACATGTCCAAAACCATATTTCTGAACTATTTTAATTGGCCAAATGGTTAAAAAATGATTATATCAAAAAGTCAACCCTTGGTCAAACTTGAATTTAAATGAGACAAGTCAAAAAATGCTATTTTGATTGGCAAGGTTTTGGTTCATGAAATTTATATTTTTGGAAAGAGGAGATGAAATTTGACTTGTAGGAAAAAACCCCACCCAAATTGGCCAAATGGTTTGAGAGATATGGCCTTTTGAAGTTCAAGATTTTCTGAAATCGATTCGATCATAACTTGCCAACCACACATGGGAATTGAGAGTTCTTGGACTTTTTGGAAATGGGAGAACAAGATCTTCAACTTTCATGTTGGGCAAAAATTCATTTGAAGCTTGTATCATGATGTAATTTTGAGGATCAAGACTTTCCATTTTTAGTAAGTTTTAGTTACAGGTCCAGTTTCCATTTTTGGAAATTTCTGATCTGGTTTCAAATTCTTCCATGATGGTGTTTGACATGATATATGAAGACTATTTGGGACATGAATAAGATCTCCCAAACCATTTCCCATTATCAAATCACTGATTAAATGAACAGTTGACCAACAGTTGACTTTTCTAGGGTTTTGGATGACTGAACCTCTTCTGATGAATTCCAAACCCTAATTCCTTGAGACCTTGACTTCAAATGATGTCCCAAGTTGTATGGACTCTTGATTGTTGATCATGGTGCCCAAATTCCACAACAATGGCCACCATCCACTGCTTTGACTGACTGTTGACTGTCTAGGGTTTTTGACTGTCTGTGCATAAACTGATGACCTCTGAGCCTTCAATCCTTGACCAAAACACTTCAAATGGATCCCCAAGTCATGTGAACATGTTGGACCAACCCTAGGGCCCTGGCTCAATGAAAATTGTGCTTGCTTGCTTGACTGACTGATCTCCTGACCAGTTTGACCTAATTTCTTGACTTGCTTGCACTTGAGGCAAAAGAGGCAATGCAATGCTATGCAATGGACCATGATATGCTATGACCTAGTATGAAAATGTATGTACAATGATGGGTGCAAATTTGAGGTGCTACAAAGTCCAATTCAAAAATTCATCCATATCATCTCTCCAATATGGACTTAAAACTATTCGCTCAAGTTTGTTGGCATATTTCATAACATTCATAGCAAACTCAACTTCATACCAATTCCCAACACAACCTCTTAATTCAATATCTTTGACCTCGTCATGAGAGAACGCTTCAACATCCCTATCAACTTTCTGGTTTTCAATTATCTCAGGAGATGTGATCTGTAAATAAAATAAAATCAAAACTTATACAAATGAATGCAAATCAAAACTTATACAAAATCAAGTGTATTATTAACCATGCTTACTCACCATGACCGAAAGTTTCTCTAAAAGTGGAGAAGCTTGTAGGATGTTTAAAATGCTAGATAGATCAAACTCTAATTTTCGTGGGGTGTCGAACGGCCGGTTAAAAATCAAGCTTAACTCCTTCAGATGCTTGAGTGGCTGAGTTATTTTTACGGAAGTTGGGACCTAAACAAGAAAATGTAAGATTCATAAAATATCATTCAAAAGACAAAGAGAGGAAAACAATTCATGTTCCAACGTTGTATGACTAACTAACCATTGAATAAATCTCTAATTGCAGATTCTCAAATTTAGGAAGAGTTGCCAAGAGTCTAAATGCATTAAGATATTCTCCACTATATACAAGAGGGAGCTGAATGTTGTTCAACATAGGTGTATTAAAGTTCATGTTAGGCAAAAAATGTCCACTGTAGTCCAATGAAGTGAGTTTAGGGCAGTCTAGTGAAGTCAGGGTTACATCCTTCATGGAGTTTCCGAATAGGAGATAGCAAGATGTAACTTCGAGATGACGTAAGGAAGAACTCGCTATCATTATTGATAATGATTTGAAGTCACAGTGAACTAAGTGAAGCTCTTCAAGTTGTGTTAAACTTTGAATAAAACTTCCATCCATTTTTACCCATTCAAGTGAAAGGAAACTCAAATTTTTGAATGGAATAAAATTGCAGTTGGGGGGGAATGGAAACAATACAATATTCAAGACGCAAATGCTTCAGAGTTGAAGCATTAGTCTCTGAAAATAAATGAAAGGGAAATTTATAAGGTCTGCGTGGGCGGCTGCGCAGTGTATAAGGACTTCCACGAAAGAGTAAATCTATTCTTCCAACTCCTCTTGCAATTACAAAACGTATCCATTCATCAATGGTGTTTTGTTGTTGAGAATCTAAATAGAAGTCGAGCAAGAAAGAATCAACAATGGTGGCATTAAGTATCCATTCATGTTTGTAAGTTACTCAGTTAATCTACCTTTCTTGTTGTACAAGCTACAATCCAATAAGTATGGAACAAATTACCTATGGTAGTCCATCATTCCTTATGTATATATGTGGTTGATTAGTGAATGAATAAATTAAGACAAACACTTACATAATTTTTATTTTGAATTTTATTGGAATAAAATGGTGTTTAAGAAAGATGAGAAAAGAAGAGAGAAAGAGAGAAAATTATAGATTCAAGTGTAAAAGAGAAAATATTATTAAGTGAAGTTGTTCTATTTTACATCATACAATGCATTTATACAGGCAATTAAAACTTATGCTAAAACGGTACAAATTGACCCAAATACAAAACATATAAAATATAAAGTACAAAACTACAAATTATATTTCGACATAACAACTAAATGTTGCATTCGACAATCGAATACAGTTGACTCCTACAACTCGACTACCTACTTCGATATAGTCGAATGCTAGCTTTCAATCAGAACATCGAGTTACAACTTCCAACACACCCCGTGTAACACTCCTATTTAATTATTTGTTTATTTAATTATTTATTTAATTCAATTGAGTATTTTATTTAAATAATTATTTTGTGAATATGTGACATGTTTAACCGTTGGCAGTATTTGTGGTGTTTGTGTTAATTAATAGTTTAGTGGAAATTAATTAATTAGTTAATTGGAAATTAACGAGAGTTTGTAGAGTTTTGTCAATTTTAGAAATTGAGAGAGTTTAATGGTGAGTGGAGGAAAACTGAATTTGAGTTGGGTAAAAAGTGTAATTTAGAAGAATTAAAATAAAATAATATATATTCTAAAGTTAGACAATAATTAGGTTTTTAGAGTATTTTCTTCTGGTACATACAAGACAAAGGAATGTGAGAAAAAAAGACCTTTGAGGAGAGAGTGTTAGGGCTTGAAAGAAGAAATCAATTGAAGTTACTTTGCTGAAGTTTTCTGGAATTACAAGGTTGGGGGATTCTTCATCTATAGGTGCTTAATTCATGAAAGGGTTGAGAGGTTTCCCTTAACCTCCAATAGGAATTTCTCTATTTTGTTGATTTGTGTTGTATGTTGAACAATTGATTGAAATTTTGTTTTATACCATATTTTGATTGCAATTTCGTGTACTGTTCTTGTAGTGATTGGGTCATGTGTTGTTTGTTCATAAACATGAATTTTGACATGAAATTGAGATTTCCAAAGTATGAATTAATTCTAGTTTTTTGGATTAAATTGTTGGAATAACATGTTAGATTAATAGGAATTAACATGTTTTTTGTGTGGGAATCATGTGGTTATTGTTTATGGATTGTGTAGAGGTGTTTTAAAGGTGTTTTGGTGGGTTTTCGCAGGTTCTGCCATAGCAAAATAAAATCCTGGTTCTGTTAGCAGGGTGACGTGCGTCCCCCGTTTGACGCCTTGGGTGTCATGCGCCTTGTACGTATTGTCTCCCATTGTACGTATTGTCATAATTCTAATCATAAAACACTCTTAAAAAGTGATCATAAGAAGATAAAATGTGGTTAAGGATTTGTTAGAGACCAAGAGGAATTTGTATTGGGATAAGACTAGCTAGTTCTACCTAGTAAGTATGAATGCATAAGATATAGTAGAAATTTTTAATGATAACTAAAATCAAGGTTTCTCTAACTCATTATGATGAATGAATGCTACTGTTAAACATGTTCCTTTATTAAGGAAGTATTCACGTAATCAATTAGCTCCTCATCATACGCAACTACACACACACACACACACACACTTACACACACACACACACACACACACACACACACACACACACACACACACACACACACACACACACACACACACATACATTCACACACACATTATGTTGGGGTTAAGTGAGAATTAAAGATCTATCATAGTTAAATCGGTTCTTCATTTATACGATGGGAAATGAAAGTCATGGAGAGTGGGGCACTAATTACGAAGTCAATCTATCTCCAACATTGCTAAAATAGAATATGTATCCAATTTATGATGGTGACCACACATGTCATGAATCCACACTATAATAAAAATAATGTTTATCAGGGTTTAAACCCCTCACAAGTGAGAAAGCACACTCACAAAACAAATATTTGTGAGAGGCCAACTCACCTAGCAATACATGTCATCACACTACTACGTAAAAGCCATTTCATAATGGTTGGAAAAGAGATACCACCACGTCTGACCAACCATTATGAGGTAAGGGGTGGTTGTATGTATGATACTTTCCACCATGATCGTGAGACCATGGTTATAAGTTATATATCGCACTACCTATCACAACAGTTACTTCAAACAACTGTTGTGATATTCTTTAATGCATAACATTTAACAACAGCTTTTCTAAACAACTGTTGTGATATATACACTGAGTTTATTATAAATTATGTGGAATGTTTATTTCACCAATGATCACTAAATATATAACCTTCCAATATGATCTATAACATTATAATATGATAAATTAAGTTATATTATAAGAATAAGTTACATGTTCAATGCTAGACAAGAATTCTTCAACTCCTTGTCCGTGTTTTGCTCTTTAATGGTTAAAACTTGGTTTAATGCTCCAAGCTCTTCAATCTCTCCTTCCTTCACATCTAGTTCATTTTGAAAAATATTATTTACTTTATGAACAAAATTAGAGGTAGAGAAAGGGGAGGTTGAAGAACTAGAAGTATTAAACCAAGTTCTAACAGTTAAAGAGCGAAATATAGACAACGAGCTGAAAATTTCTTGTCTAAAATTGAAGGTGTAACTTATTTTCTAATATAACTTTATCTGTCATATTATAATTTTCTAATGCAACCTGAAAAGTTATATATATTTGGTAAGGGGTTGGAAAAACACTCAAACCACATAAGATATAATAAACTCATCTCTTAAGCAGACATTAACAACAACATTCATCGGTAACATTCATCAATAACAAACCTTAAACAACATACAAGATACAACAAACAACTCTTATTAAAAAAAACAAAATCATCAACATATAAAATAAACTACATACAACATACAATTTTTATTGATAACAACAACAACATATCAAGTCATAGAATTTTTTAGAAACGTACATGTCCCATAATGGCATCCATAATGAAAGGAGGATGAAGATGAGCTGAGAGCTTCAAACTTATGTTAATTTTGAATGTATGTCCTTCTGGGTCTTTCACACAAGTTTGCAACGCTCACTTTAGCTTCATGCTCATTAATTTTTTTTCGTTCACCATCTCTACCTACAAGTCAAAACAAGCAGAAAGTTTAAACATTATGAAACAAGCTATTGAAACATAAATAATAATACATAAACAGATTTTGAAACGTAAATTATTATGAAGAAGAACCTGTAAGGTATCCATTTGCTAAGATTTAATGCAATAAAGGCAACCCTTTGAAGAAGACGAGTTCGCACCATAAGTTTAGGGTTTCCATATGAAAGAGACGAGCGACAGATATGTTAGGGTTTTATTTTGTGAGAGACGAGTGAAAGAGATATTAGAGTTTTGTTTTGAGAAAGACGTATGTTATGTACTGAAGCGAGAAATAATGTTTCTTATATATAAATATGTAACACCTTTCACCATGGTTGATAATACAAACTGTGATGAAATGATTGCACCTTATACCGCTGTTGATTATAAGAATCGTGGTGATATACAAGGTCAAGCCTATTATGTCACGATAAATGGAAAATTGTTGATGCTGAGATTCGAACTCTTTCACTCCAGGTACATTTCACTATGGTTGTTAACTATGACCATAGTGAAACGTCTTTTAGTAAATACAAAAAAAAGCCCCAAAAAGGAGTTATTACCACAATTAACAAAAAGGTCATTGTAATATGGTGTTACAAGATGTCTATTTTGTAGTAGTGTGACAATTTTTTGCCAGAGACTTGCCATATCGCTAATTTTCTAGGGACTTAATCCTTCGCAAAACCCTGACCCCCTTAAATATAATATAATACATATATTTAATTTTTTTAGTATCAAATACCAAGAAATACCTACGTCAGATACATATATTGTTTTTTTTTAATTTTCAAATTTTAATGTTTTTACTAACAAATGCCAGCAAATGTTAACATCAGATACATCCAAATATTAAAAAAAAGTGTACTTTAAATGATGAACAAAATGAAGAAAAATTTAAAGCTCGTTTACAACAAAATATGACTCCTTTAAATAAATAAAATGGTACATGATGTTAAGAATAATTAATCAAGTGTGAGTTGGAGTTATATATTGGTTATAAATGTAGACAATTGAACATTTATAAGTGGGAGAATCCATACATCTATCACCTTAAAGTCTTGGGTGAATATGTGGTGTCTCTCTCACTTGTGTGTTATTCTTAGCCAAATGTTGATGTCCATCTTCACGTCCCAACAAATAGTATCAGAGCCTGTGGTTTAAATAAAGGGACCAACTTACTTGTATCGAAATTCCGTTGAAATCGAAATGCCCAAGAAGTGTATCAAAATACCCATGAAGACGGTAAAAGTGTATGTGGACAAAAGGGTTTCCACTTGAGGGAGAGTGTTAAGAATAATAATTCAAGTGTGAGTTGGAGCCCCACATTGGTTATAAATGTGGCGACTTGAGCATTTATAAGTGGGAAAACACATACACATATCACCTTAAGGTTTTAGATCAATATGTGATGTCTCTCTCACTTATGTGTTACGCTTAGCCCAATATTGATGCTCCTTCTAATGTCCCAACGCATGAAACACAGAAAATGAAGAATAAAAAGTGTGATTAATGTAAATTGAAAATAAATAAATAAATTTGAATTAAACATCAGAATTTACCTTAAAATTGATAACAGTACATAGTGTTGTTGAATGTTTGAGGTATGGAGAAATTGAAATTGGATTGTGCAAGTAAAAAATGGGGGGAAATGGGGCGAGGAATCACAAAATGGGGGAAAATGGGGGAAGAGAAACACATACTTTTGTCTGCCACAAAAAAAGTAATGGCATCCCTCAGCAATCTCCCATTCAACTAGGGCAAAAGCGATTGGAAAAATATTGTTGTTCCCATCTTATGCCACTGCCATCAGTAACGTTCCTTTGTATTTTCCATACAACCATGTACCATTAATTTGTATAATTGGTTTACAGAAAGAAAAACCTATGATACACGGTTGATACACCCAGAATAGACTGTGAAATATTCTATTTCCAACAGCACACATACCATCTGGTGTATATGCGGGCAATGTTTCCATATTAACAATTGTCCCGGGAGCATAGTGTTTTAGAGCCAACAAGTATTTTGGAAGTTGTTTGTAAGACTCCTCCCAATTGCCAAACACTTTTTCAAGAGCTTTTGTTCTAGCTATCCATGCATTCCTATATGATGGAGTGTACTCACACTCTGCCCTAATATGCGAGATTATTATACTCACCTTTAACGACGGATTGTCGCCAATGACAGACAATGATTCATTGCATATTAGCTAAGAGCTTAATTTACAATGATCTTGCATTGGGTTTGTCAGCATGCATATCTGATCTGGACCCATTGTATTATCACATGTATTTATTTTAGGATTTTGAAATTTTGTCCAACATAACAATTTAAGTAGACATCTTAAAATTTCCAATGCACTTGGTCCCACCTCAAAATCATGAAAAATGAAGGAGCTAGGTCCTTGGGAAGTTGACCCAAAATTAGGGTTTCAGTCAAAATGACCTATAATATTTTGAAATGAATGATGACCTTCCAAGTTTCAAATGAATTTTTGATGAACATGAAAGTTGTTCATATGGTTCTTAAGAACATTTTTTTTATCTTGGGGTCATCTTCATTTGAAAAACACATTAAAAGTTAGGTCTCAGTGGATTTCAAAATAGTCAGATGAATTGACTAATCAACTTCTCAAGTTCAAACTTCAAATCTTAATGAATTGATGATTGAGGACACTCACATAAGCTTATATATGTATAAAATAGTGAATGAAAGAACTTCCCTTGATTGTATTTGATCATAGGTTGAGGTTGCTTCATGAGCAAGGCATAGTCAAAACATAGTTGAATTAGGGTTTCCTTGGGAAACAATCCTCAAGCCCTTTGGTTTATCTTGATAAAATTGGAAAATTGAGATACTTGGGAGACATGTATGATGATTGAGAACTTTGCGAACCATTGTCATGCTTGCCTTCACTTTCATCTGGCCACTTCAATGGGCATAGGAGCCTCCTAGGAGCCTTGGATTACATGACTGCTTAAGCTTCAAAACAAAAGATGTTAGTGACATATTTTTGTGCTTTTGGTTAGTAAACAAAATAAGAAAAGCAATAATATACAATTCAAGCATGCTTGGTGGTCTCAAACAAACTCACAACAAGTCCCACCCTAGGGTTAAGGAGCCAAGATGCCATGATCCTTGAGGCAAATGCAATGTGCAATGATATGATGCCATGATGGATCTTAGGGTCAAAATTGGGGTCTTACAATACTATGAGAGAGTAATACTTTCAGTAACCTCAAACAAAGAGGAAGAATCACATTTTATTTCTTTTTCTTTCTATGTGTTTTTTTGAATTTGAGAATGTAGAACATCCACAAGTGGGGCGTCGTGTGGTGCTTTTTCTGGTCGTCCTCTTTTTCTCATCGGCCACACATAATATATAGTAGGGACTAGTTAGGGTTGTTTGAGTTTTACAATGACCAAAAAGACCATAATGAGTATTATTAGAGTAAAAATGAGTTAGAAACAAATCAAATTAAAAATAAAATATTAATTTAAATAATCAAAATAAATTCGAAACAAAAACATAGAAAATTCTATTTATTTATTTCGAACATTTTGGCAAAAAAAGAAAAATAAATGGACTCAAAATGCATAAAAGTCGGGCGCAAAAGTGCTCAAAAAATTAAAATGAATGCACCAAAATGATCAGTGTGAAATGAACTTATTGGAAAAATATAGTGTTTCTTTTAATTTTGAAATAAATTTTGACCGGTTAAACAGGCTTGAGCTGATCAAAAAGTGGCCGAAAAATTAGCTGAAAAATAAATCAAGCATACCAGATTAAACTTCGTGAAATGAAGATTAATAAAGTTGATGTTTGGAAGCTTGATTTTAAAAAATTTCGTCCACTGATTTGACGCACATCCGTCGATTAATTCAGTCAGTTTGCCTATAGATCCGAAAAAATTATTTTGACTGATATTTTAGGCATTATGCGGTATGGAATGCATGGTATGATATGTAGAGGTGTAACAAATATGGTGAATATATTGAATCGGGATTCAGGGTCAAAATCGGGGTGTGACAGTATCCATTTGCTAAGACTTAATGCAATAAAGGCAACCCTTCGAAGAAGACAAGTTCACACCATAAGTTTAGGGTTTCCATATGAAAGAGACGAGTGACAGATATGTTAGGGTTTTGTTTTGTGAGAGACAAGTGAAAGAGATATTAGAGTTTTGTTTTAAGAGAGACATATGTTATGTACTGAAGCGAGAAATAATGTTTCTTATATATAAATATGTAACACCTTTCACCATGGTTGATAATAGAAACCGTGATGAAATGATTGCACCTTATACCACTGTTGATCATAAGAATTGTGGTGATATACAAGGTCAAGCCTATTATGTCACGATAAATGGAAAATTGTCGATGCTGAGATTCGAACTCTTTCACTCTAGGTACATTTCACTATGGTTGTTAACTATGACCATAGTGAAATGTCTTTTAGTAAGTACAAAAAAAAAAGCCCAAAAAAGGAGT
The DNA here is from genome assembly GCF_024323335.1 of Lathyrus oleraceus. Classification (NCBI taxonomy): domain Eukaryota; kingdom Viridiplantae; phylum Streptophyta; class Magnoliopsida; order Fabales; family Fabaceae; genus Lathyrus; species Lathyrus oleraceus. Next base: position 12,613,136 of record NC_066581.1, read on the forward strand.
TATTACCACAATTAACAAGAAGATCATTGTAATATGGTGTTACAAGATGTCTATTTTGTAGTAGTGTGACGTTTTTTTGCCAGAGACTTGCCATATCGCTAATTTTCTAGGGACTTAACCCTTCGCAAAACCCTGACCCCCTTTTTCATGTCACATACAGCGCAATGTAGTGTGTCAGTAATTTTTGAGATGTTAAGCCCCTCATAATGCACTTTCCCATTTTGGTATTTGTGAGGGATAACCCCTAACAAGTGAGTCTGGTTATTTTTTTAAATATATTACCACCTATATTACTACCTATAAATATATAATATGTTCTTTTAAATATATTACTAAATAAAAATAATACATATATAAAATAATCCACTTATATATAAAAATATATAAACAACATATTGTTAGAATACCAAAATAAAATATATATTTTTTTACTAACAAAATATATTAACAAAAAAAGATAAACAACTTAAATATAATATAATACATATATTTAATTTTTTTAGTAACAAATACCAACAAATACCTACATCAGATAAATATATTATTTTCTTTTCAATTTTTGAATTTTAATGTTTTTACTAACAAATGCCAACAAATGTTAACATCAGATACATCCAAATATTAAAAAAAGTGTACTTTAAATGGATGAACAAAATGAAGAAAAATTTAAAGCTCGTTTACAACAAAATATGACTCCTTTAAATAAATAAAATGATACATGATGTTAAGAATAATAAATCAAGTGTGAGTTGGAGTCATATATTGGTTGTAAATGTAGAAAATTGAGCATTTATAAGTGGGAGAATCCATACATCTATCACCTTAAGGTCTTAGGTGAATATGCGATGTCTCTCTCACTTGTGTGTTATTCTTAGCCAAATGTTGATGCGCATCTTCATGTCCCAACAAATGGTATTAGAGCTTGTGGTTTAAATAAAGGGACCGACTTGCTTGTATCGAATTTTCGTTGAAATCAAAATGCCCAAGAAGAAGTGTATCAAAATACCTATGAAGAGGTGTCAACGACGGTACAAGTGTATGTGGACAAAAGAGTTTCCACTTGAGGGAGAGTGTTAAGAATAATAATTCAAGTATGAGTTGGAGCCCCACATTGGTTATAAATATGGCGACTTGAGCATTTATAAGTGGGAAAACCCATACACATATTGTTGGTGCAAAGGTAGAATGAAAGATGAATATTCTATTAAGAATGACGGCTACAAAACATGATAAAAGTTACAATGATTGTCACCCTATTTATAAGCTAAAACTAGGGTTACTAGAATAGGATAAAATACTAAAATACCCTCTAACAAACTTAGGGGCTAAGAAAATAATATAATTAATAAATATGAATTACTTCTAATACCATCCCTTAATTCATATTCCATCAAAGCTTGTAACACCAATTCCATCCCTTAATCTGAGGAATTGATCAGTCTTGATAGCTTTCGTCAGAACATCTGCCAACTGTTTCTGAGTGCTGTAGTGTACAACTTCTAACACTCCCCTCTGAACTTGATGTCTCAGAAAATGATACTTGGTCTCAATGTGCTTGCTTCTCCCATGCAACACTGGGTTTCTGGCAAGATTGATTGCAGACTTGTTGTCAATCATCAGCTTCAGAGGTTTGTTTACTTTAATCTTCAGATCCTGCAATAGATTCAGAATCCACACAGCTTGGCATGCAGTAACAGCACCTGCAATGTATTCAGCTTCACAAGTTGACAACGCCACAACAGGTTGCTTCTTGGAACACCAAGAAATGGGACCTCCCAGAAATTTGAATAAGTACCCAGACGTACTTCTTCTGTCAACTCTGTCTCCACACCAATCAGAATCTGAATAACTCAGAAGTTCTGACTCATCCTTTCTTCCAGAAGGAAATAATACTCCATACTTCAGAGTTCCCTTGATATACCTCAGAATCCTGACTGCAGCTTGGTAATGGGACCACTTAGGTTTACTCATGAACCTACTAACCATCCCAACTGAATAGCAAATATCAGGTCTGGTATTGCACAAATACCTCAGAGAACCAACCAACTGTTTGAAGGTTGTAGCGTCCACATCCTTTCCATCAGAGTCAGAATCCAGTTTCTGATTTGTATCAGAAGGTGTGACAGCAATCTTACAATTCTTCAGTTCAAATCTTTTCAGAAGTTCTAATTCATACTTGAGCTGATGCAAAATGATACCTTTCTCAGAGTATCTGAATTCCATCCCTAGAAAGTATGTCATTTTGCCTAGATCAGTCATTTCGAATTCATTCATCAGAACTTTCTTGAACTTGGCTATCTCCTGTTCAGAACTTCCAGTCAGCAGTATATCATCAACATATAAACATACCAGAGTCATATTTCCTTCAGAAGTATGCTGAACATAGACACCGTACTCCATCTCACATTTCTGAAAGCCTTGCTTCTTGAAAAATGAATCAATCTTCTGATTCCAAGCTCTGGGCGCTTGTTTCAATCCATATAGAGCTTTGTATAATCTGTACACCATCCCTTCCTGATTCTTTTTCACAAATCCAGGAGGTTGTGACACGTAAACTTCTTCTTCTAATGGACCGTTCAGAAATGCAGATTTTACATCTAAATGCATCAGAGGCCAATTCCTGTTAGCAGCTATTGCAATCACCATTCTGATTGTTTCATGTCTTGCTACAGGTGCAAACACTTCAGAGTAATCCAACCCAAGTTTCTGTAGAAATCCTCTGGCTACCAACCTTGCTTTATGTTTGCCAATTGAACCATCTGGCTTTAACTTCTGCTTGAAAACCCATCTGACGCTGATGGCTTTCTTGTCTTTTGGAAGTTCTGTCAGCTTCCAAGTCTTGTTTCTCTCTATAGCATCAAGTTCTTCTTTCATGGCCTTCAGCCAGAGCTTCTGCTTAAGAGCCTCTTCTGTACTTATGGGTTCAGAGTCTACTAACATGGCACACTGAATAACTTCTCCTTCAGAGTCTACTTCAGTGTCTTGCAGCATGTCAAATTCTGCATATCTTCTGGGGATGTTTCTGATTCTTTGTGGTCTCTGAACTTGTTCAGAGTCTTGAGCTTCAGAGTTTCTAGCTTCAGATGGTTGACTTCCTCCAGAGCTTTGACCATCTTCAGGGGCTGGCATATTTCCAGAGTCTGAATTGCCACCAGAATCTGGATTACCATCAGAGTCTGGGTCATCAGAGTCACCTTCATCTTCTGAGTCTTCTCCAGAGTCAGAATCACTATCAGAATCAGAATCAATGTCAGAGTCTACTTCAACTTCAGAAATTCTTAACTCTGACCTTTCTTCAGAAGTTCTAACATCAGAATCAGATTAAGACTTATCCCAATTCCAAACTTCTGATTCCTTCACAATCACATCTCTGCTGAATTCAATTTTATTGGTTTCTGGACAATAGAGCTTGTATGCACCTGTACTGTGGTACCCTATCAGAATCATCACTTTGCTTCTATCATCCAGCTTCTGTCTTCTGGCTTCTGGAACATGTTTATAGCAAACAGAACCAAACACCTTCAGATGACTAACACTTTGCTTATCTCCAGTCCACTTCTGTATTGGAACTATTTCCTTCAACTTCTTCGTAGGACATCGGTTGAGTACATACGTTGCAGTGGCAACAGCTTCTCCCCAGAGCTTCTGAGGAAGCTTCTTCTCCTTTAGCATGCTTCTCACCATATCAAGCAAAGTGCGGTTTCTTCTTTCAGCAAGACCATTGTGTTGAGGGGTATAAGGAGCAGTAACCTCATGCTCAATTCCATTCTCCTCACAGAACTTCTGGAACTCTTTGGAGTTATACTCACCTCCACCGTCAGTTCTAAGAATCTTCAACTTCTGACCACTCTGATTCTCAGCCTTCATTCTGAACTTCTTGAATTCATCAAACACCTCGTGTTTAAACTTAATAAGGGATACCCATGTCATTCTTGTGAATTCATCAACAAATAACACAAAGTATTTATTCCCTCCAATCGATGCTACTGGAAATGGACCACACACATCAGAATGTACAACTCCCAAGGCATGTTTTGCTCTTGGAGCAGTTTCTGACGCAAATGGCAATCGTGGTTGTTTTCCTTCCATGCAAACTTTGCATGACTTTTCAGGCTTCTTAATTGCAGGAATTCCATGTACCAACTTCTTTGAATTCAGATGTTTTAAGCTTCTGAAATTCAAATGACCAAATCTTCTGTGCCACAGCTCACTCTCCTTCTCAGCACTTGTTGCACTAAGACATTCTGAGTCTGCAGTTCTGACATTCACCTTGAATGTTCTATTCCTTCCCTGTTCTGACTCCATAATCAACTTCTGATTGCAGTCATACAGCTTCAGAAGATTGTCCTTCATGGTAACTGAAAAACCTTTCTCAATTAATTGTCCCACACTCATCAGATTGCTTCTGATGCCAGGTACATACCACACGTTCTGAATCAATGCTGTTTTCCCATTGTTCAGAATCACTCTGACATTTCCCATACCTTCTGCATTAAGATATTTGTCATCAGCACATCTGATCTTTGTCCTCTTTTCAGAGTCAAAATCAACTAACCATTTCTTGTTTCCAGTAAGATGATTTGAACAGCCAGTGTCCATATACCACCAGTCTATCAGATCCATATCACCAGATTCAGAGGCCATCAATAGCACAGATTCGTCATCAGAACTTCTGGCTATATTTTCTTCTTCTGATTTTCTCTCCTTGTTTGACCAACAGTCTCTAGCAAAGTGACCAAACTTCTTACAGCAGTAACATTGGATTTTCTTCTTGTCATACTTCTCTTTTCCCTTCTGAGCATTCTTTTGTCTATCAGAGGTTGAGCTTTCTGACTTCTGACCACCATCAGATCTTCTCCTGGCTTCTGACTGCTTCTGATACCTCCTATCAGAAGTTACTTTCAGAGCCTGCTGCTCTACTTCCCTTTCAGAAGTTCTCTCAGTCAAACGCAACTCTTGCGCTTCTAGACTGCTCTGTAGCTCTTCAATTCTCATGGTGCTCAGATCTTTGGAATGTTCTATTGCTACCACAATGTAATCAAATTGACAGGTAAGAGATCTCAATACCTTCTCCATGATTGTTTCTTCAGAAAGAGTTTCTCCACACGCTTTCATCTCATTAGTGATTAGAATCACTCTGGAGATGTATTCAGAAACTTTCTCATTATTCTTCATGTTGAGATTCTCATATTGCTTTCTCAAGGACTGAAGCTTCACCTTCTTCACTGATGCGTCACCACCATAACATCTAACCAGTGTGTCCCACGCAGCCTTTGCTGTCGTTAAATCTGCAATCTTCTCAAACACATTTACATCAACACATTGATGAATGAAGAACAATGCTTTCTGATCCTTCTTCCTTACTTCCTTCTGCGCGTTTTTCTGTTCATCCGTTGCATCTGCTGCTACCGGAACATAACCATCAGTGACAAGATCTAGAACATCTTGAGCACCGAACAGTACACGCATTTGGATCATCCAACGATTCCAGTTTTTACCGTCAAATACTGGAAGTTTGGTGTTCATGTTGCCGTTTCCGTTCATCTTTCTACCTTGCACAGTACACTCAGATTTCTCACACAGTGTTTCCCAACCCACAGAATTAAAATTCTGATCAGATTTTGTTCAAGATTCAACACGAATCTAAGAATCAAAATCAAACGCACAAGACCTCACGTTCACTCGTGTTTCCCGTGTTTCCCAATGAATCCGAACCGGAGCTCTAGATACCAATTGTTGGTGCAAAGGTAGAATGAAAGATGAATATTCTATTAAGAATGACGGCTACAAAACATGATAAAAGTTACAATGATTGTCACCCTATTTATAAGCTAAAACTAGGGTTACTAGAATAGGATAAAATACTAAAATACCCTCTAACAAACTTAGGGGCTAAGAAAATAATATAATTAATAAATATGAATTACTTCTAATACATATCACCTTAAGGTTTTAGATCAATATGTGATGTCTCTCTCACTTATGTGTTACGCTTAGCCCAATATTGATGCTCCTTCTAATGTCCCAACACATGAAACATAGAAAATGAAGAATAAAAAGTGTGATTAATGTAAATTGAAAATAAAGAAATAAATTTGAATAAAACATCATAGTTTACCTTAAAATTGATAACAGTACATAGTGTTGTTGAATGTTTGAAGTATGGAGAAATTGAAATTGGGTTGTGCAAGTATAAAATGGGGGGAAATGGGGCGAGGAATCACAAAATGGGGGAAAATGGGGGAAGAGATGAAATGAGGTGAGTATTGGAATTAAGGTTTAGTGAAATATTTATGGCCAAACGTTATTTTTCTTGTAGTGCCAAAGCTGACTTGTAAGAGTAGTTATAAATATTAGGGTCTCTGATGTTCACATGTCAAATAGGTTTAGATTCTCAGATTATTGTGTTTGAGGATCTAAACGTTGATTTTAGATTAATTTAAAAATCAATCGCATATTAGAATAGGATTCTAGTAAGTTATTCTTAGACCTCAAATCATTAGTCTGTTATCCTTAATAGTTCAATGATGTTGCTATATGGAAGTTTGGCATGTTAATGTTAGTAGTTCAGGGAGCATTGAACATAAGTGATGAGGGAATTTAATGAGATAGTATGAGGACAAATTAAGGTTCCTAGTAAAAAAATATATTGAGAATTTAGTTTTCACCGCACATTGTTTATTATTTTATTCATTAATGCGAATACAGGACCGTCAAGATGAAGCAACCAAGGAATCGAAAGGCAGAAGATTATAATTCATGTATTAGGTCTTAAAAGTGAAATTCTTAATCATGTTATTCCACTTATATATTTTTCTTCTTTTATTATTGTTGTTAGTCATATTTAATATTATATAATAATTTCTAAATGCTTTCTATAGCATTATATGTTGTGACAACTGGACAGATAAATACATCTCTATTAATATCTTAAAAAAATTATTAAATAAAACTTTGTTATTAATATATCAATCACTACAAGTAAAAACATATAAAAAAAATTAATTATGCAGTTTTATATGAGCACTAGTTTTTCTCGTCCAACTACTTCTTCATTTTGAAGCGTTTCAGCAATCCTTTGACGTCCATTTTGAAACCATGCAGGATTAGAAGTCCAATTCAAAAATTCATCCATATCATCTCTCCAATATGGACTTAAAACTATTCGCTCAAGTTTGTTGGCATATTTCATAACATTCATAGCAAACTCAACTTCATACCAATTCCCAACACAACCTCTTAATTCAATATCTTTGACCTCGTCATGAGAGAACGCTTCAACATCCCTATCAACTTTCTGGTTTTCAATTATCTCAGGAGATGTGATCTGTAAATAAAATAAAATCAAAACTTATACAAATGAATGCAAATCAAAACTTATACAAAATCAAGTGTATTATTAACCATGCTTACTCACCATGACCGAAAGTTTCTCTAAAAGTGGAGAAGCTTGTAGGATGTTTAAAATGCTAGATAGATCAAACTCTAATTTTCGTGGGGTGTCGAACGGCCGGTTAAAAATCAAGCTTAACTCCTTCAGATGCTTGAGTGGCTGAGTTATTTTTACGGAAGTTGGGACCTAAACAAGAAAATGTAAGATTCATAAAATATCATTCAAAAGACAAAGAGAGGAAAACAATTCATGTTCCAACGTTGTATGACTAACTAACCATTGAATAAATCTCTAATTGCAGATTCTCAAATTTAGGAAGAGTTGCCAAGAGTCTAAATGCATTAAGATATTCTCCACTATATACAAGAGGGAGCTGAATGTTGTTCAACATAGGTGTATTAAAGTTCATGTTAGGCAAAAAATGTCCACTGTAGTCCAATGAAGTGAGTTTAGGGCAGTCTAGTGAAGTCAGGGTTACATCCTTCATGGAGTTTCCGAATAGGAGATAGCAAGATGTAACTTCGAGATGACGTAAGGAAGAACTCGCTATCATTATTGATAATGATTTGAAGTCACAGTGAACTAAGTGAAGCTCTTCAAGTTGTGTTAAACTTTGAATAAAACTTCCATCCATTTTTACCCATTTAAGTGAAAGGAAACTCAAATTTTTGAATGGAATAAAATTGCAGTTGGGGGGAATGGAAACAATACAATATTCAAGACGCAAATGCTTCAGAGTTGAAGCATTAGTCTCTGAAAATAAATGAAAGGGAAATTTATAAGGTCTGCGTGGCCGGCTGCGCAGTGTATAAGGACTTCCACGAAAGAGTAAATCTATTCTTCCAACTCCTCTTGCAATTACAAAACGTAACCATTCATCAATGGTGTTTTGTTGTTGAGAATCTAAATAGAAGTTGAGCAAGAAAGAATCAACAATGGTGGCATTAAAATGGTTGAGAAATTGATCAACTAATTTTACAAAAGGATCCCTAGTAATATCCAAATTGAGCCTTCTCTCGATGGAAGAACTGAAAGTAGAATGGACAGGGACATCCATAAGATAGCCCTTTTGTAGCAGTTGTTGTTCGGTATAACCAAAGACATTGAAGATATCAAAGTAAAGATCTCTTGTTAAAGTCCAAAGATTAGACCATCCTTTAGAGAGTAAACGAGCTTTCAAAAAATCTTTGATGGATAAGTTTGTGAGAATGTGAGATAAGATGCAGTCAGGCAATTGACTAATGGGATCAAACATCTTAACCTGAAAATATACAGAAATTAATCAAATAAGAAGTTAATAACAAGAGAGAGTATATTAATCTCATTGGATAATATACCTTCTTCAAATTGATGTTGCCGGTAACGTTGGGAGTGAGACTAGTATATGACCTAGACTTTTTCATATAAAAAATTATTTTGTATAAAAAATGTATTTCAAATAGATATATTTTATTATTATATGCAAATTATTAATAGTTAAAATATTATTTTTATTATAAGAATATTAATTTGTTATCTATCTCTTTTTGTTTCTTATTTCGAACAAAATAAATGTGAAGTAGATGATGATTTTCGAAAATGCATTATATCTCAAGCATGATTATAATTAATATTATTTTAATATTATTATAAAAATTCTTGAAAATACCTTTATCAGTTGTGTTTTGTTTTGAGTTTATTATAAAATAAATTACAACTTGCAATGTTTTAAATGAAAAACACGTGTATCTTTGTTTCAATAAAAACGTGTAATATTTCTTTCAAATAAATGTGTAATCACACATAAATTACAAATCTATCATAGTCCCCAAAAACTTAACAGGGAGATACTATGAAACCACCACTAATGATACTATGTCACTATAATACTTAAATCATTGAAACATGTTTCCACTACTCCAAATTTTCCTATTGAGTGATGTTAATTTTCCTAATAAACGTGTGATATTAACTAGTACTATCTAAGAGCACCTGTTGGAGGTCCTTCACATGTGTCTCCACTATGCATTTGAAAAGTCAAAAATTAAATATAAATAAAATATTAATATGTGTTATAAAGTTGTGAGATCTAATATAAACTTTTTAGAGATACAATATCAAAGTTAAATATATCAATCACTACAAGTAAAAACACAAAAAGGATAATGCAGTATTATATGAGCACTAGTTTTTATAAAAAAAGATTATATACAAATTAACCAAATAAGAAGCAAACGCATAGAGACATTAGAATAAAGAGAAATTATATTAATCTCATTGGATAATATACCTTCTTCAAATTGATGTTGCCGGTGACGTTGGGAGTGAGAGTAGTATCTGACATTGTTCTTCTTCTTTCTCTTTCAAAATTAGGGTTCTATTTGAATGATATGAATTTTGAATTTTTATAATGCTTTTTAAAGGGCTTGTTTGTTATAACAAATCATCATTTGTTACTCATATATTGCTCATAATCTATAGGAAAATTATTTGGTGCAGTCTATTTTCTTTTTTCTTTTATCTTTTATTTATTATAAATATTTTAAAAATTAATTAGAGATGGTAACTGGTAACTGGTAAACGTAAGTTTGTTATTTTTTTTTATGTAAGAGAGGCGGTTTTTTCATAATAACTTTTTAAATTTTAAGTTTTCTATTTTTTAAAACAAAAATTAAATTTCAAATATATCTTATTATTTTACCCATCTGTGCATTAAAAAATCAAAAATATCTTACTATTTTACGTATCAAGTTAGATAAACAGAGTTTTCTTTTAAATACTAGTAATAAATAATAATAAAATATTCTAATAACAAAAATTCAGAATATTTTTATCATTGATTTGTCACTACATTCTTTTATTTATCATACTAAAAAGATAAGGATGAAGTCAGTTAATATTTTTATTTATTATTTTAAATATAAAATTAATAGTCATTGAGTATATAAGTTTTTATTATAAAAAGATGTAAAAAAAAATTATATAACCTTAAATTATTCAATTACAATTGTGAATTTTTATAATGCTTTTTAAAGGGCTTGTTTGTTATAACAAATCATCATTTGTTACGCATATACGGCTCATAATCTATAGAAAAATTATTTGGTACAGTCTATTTTCTTTTTTCTTTTATTTATTATAAATATTTTATAAACTAATTAGAGATGGTAACTTGTAAGCAGAAATTTATTATTTTTTTTATACAAGGAAGGCGGTTTTTTCATAATAACTTTTTAAATTTTAAGTTTTTTATTTTTTAAAATAAAAATTAAATTTCAAATATATCTTATTATTTTACCCATCTATGATTTAAAATATCAAATATATCTTACTATTTTACATATCAAGAGTTTTCTTTTAAATACTAATAATAAATAATAATAAATTATTCTAATAACAAAAATTCAGAATATTTTTATCATTGATTTGTCACTACATTCTTTTATTTATTATACTAAAAAAATAAGGATGTAGTCAGTTAACATTTTTATTTATTTTTTTAAATATTAAATTAATAGTCATTGAGTATATAAGTTTTTATTATAAAAAGATGTAAAAAAAAATTATATAACCTTAAATTATTCATTAACAATTGTGAATTTTTATAATGCTTTTTAAAGGGCTTGTTTGTTATAACAAATCATCATTTGTTACGCATATACTGCTCATAATCTATAGGAAAATTATTTGGTGCAGTCTATTTTCTTTTTTCTTTTATCTTTTATTTATTATAAATATTTTAAAAATTAATTAGAGATGGTAACTGGTAACTGGTAATTGGTAAGCCTAAGTTTGTTATTTTTTTATATAAGAGAGGCGGTTTTTTCATAATAACTTTTTAAATTTTAAGTTTTCTATTTTTTAAAATAAAAATTAAATTTCAAATATATCTTATTATTTTACCCATCTGTGCATTAAAAAATCAAATATATCTTACATATTTTACGTATCAAGTTAGATAAACAGAGTTTTCTTTTAAATACTAGTAATAAATAATAATAAAATATTCTAATAACAAAAATTCAGAATATTTTTATCATTGATTTGTCACTACATTCTTTTATTTATTATACTAAAAAGATAAGGATAAAGTCAGTTAATATTTTTATTTATTTTTTTAAATATAAAATTAATAGTCATTGAGTATATAAGTTTTTATTATAAAAAGATGTAAAAAAAAATTATATAACCTTAAATTATTCATTAACAATTATGAATTTTTATAATGCTTTTTAAAGGGCTTGTTTGTTATAACAAATCATCATTTGTTATAAATATTTTATTTATTATAAATATTTTATAAACTAATTAGAGATGGTAACTTGTAAGCGAAAATTTGTTATTTTTTTTATACAAGGAAGGCGGTTTTTTCATAATAACTTTTTAAATTTTAAGTTTTTTATTTTTTAAAATAAAAATTAAATTTCAAATAGATCTTATTATTTTACCCATCTGTGAATTAAAATATCAAATATATCTTACTATTTTACGTATCAAGAGTTTTCTTTTAAATACTAATAATAAATAATAATAAAATATTCTAATAACAAAAATTCAGAATATTTTTATCATTGATTTGTCACTACATTCTTTTATTTATTATACTAAAAAGATAAGGATGAAGTCAATTAATATTTTTATTTATTTTTTTAAATATAAAATTAATAGTCATTGAATATATAAGTTTTTATTATAAAAAGATGTAAAAAAAATTATATAACCTTAAATTATCCATTAACAATTGTGAATTTTTATAATGCTTTTTAAAGGGCTTGTTTGTTATAACAAATCATCATTTGTTACGCATATACTGATCATAATCTATAGGAAAATTATTTGGTGCAGTCTATTTTCTTTTTTCTTTTATCTTTTATTTATTATAAATATTTTAAAAATTAATTAGAGATGGTAACTGGTAACTGGTAAGCGTAAGTTTGTTATTTTTTTTTATATAAGGGAGGCGGTTTTTTCATAATAACTTTTTAAATTTTAAGTTTCCTATTTTTTAAAATAAAAATTAAATTTCAAATATATCTTATTATTTTACCCATCTGTGCATTAAAAAATCAAATATATCTTACTATTTTATGTATCAAGTTAGATAAACAGAGTTTTCTTTTAAATACTAGTAATAAATAATAATAAAATATTCTAATAACAAAAATTCAGAATATTTTTATCATTGATTTGTCACTACATTCTTTTATTTATTATACTAAAAAGATAAGGATGAAGTCAGTTAATACTTTTATTTATTTTTTTAAATATAAAATTAATAGTCATTGAGTATATAAGTTTTTATTATAAAAAGATGTAAAAAAAATTTATATAACCTTAAATTATTCATTAACAAATGTGAATTTTTATAATGCTTTTTAAAGGGCTTGTTTGTTATAACAAATCATCATTTGTTACGCATATACTGCTCATAATCTATAGGAAAATTATTTGGTGCAGTCTATTTTCTTTTTTCTTTTATCTTTTATTTATTATAAATATTTTAAAAATTAATTAGAGATAAATATTTTAAAAATTAATTAGAGATGGTAACTTGTAACTGGTAAGCGTAAGTTATTTATTTTTTTTATATAAGGGAGGCGGTTTTTTCATAATAACTTTTTAAATAAAAAAAATAAAAATTAAATTTCAAATATATCTTATTATTTTCCCCATCTGTGCATTAAAAAATCAAATATATCTTACTATTTTACGTATCAAGTTAGATAAACAGAGTTTTCTTTTAAATACTAGTAATAAATAATAATAAAATATTCTAATAACAAAAATTCAGAATATTTTTATCATTGATTTGTCACTACATTCTTTTATTTATTATACTAGAAAGATAAGGATGAAGTCAGTTAATATTTTTATTTATTTTTTTAAATATAAAATTAATAGTCATTGAGTATATAAGTTTTTATTATAAAAAGATGTAAAAAAAAATTATATAATCTTAAATTATTCATTAACAATTGTGAATTTTTATAATGCTTTTTAAAGGGCTTGTTTGTTATAACAAATCATCATTTGTTACGCATATACTGCTCATAATCTATAGGAAAATTATTTGGTGCAGTCTATTTTCTTTTATCTTTTATCTTTTATTTATTATAAATATTTTATAAAATAATTTGAGATGGTATCTTGTAAGCGGAAATTTGTTATTTTTTTTATACAAGGAAGGCGGTTTTTTCATAATAACTTTTTAAATTTTAAGTTTTTTATTTTTTAAAATAAAAATTAAATTTCAAATATATCTTATTATTTTACCCATCTGTGAATTAAAATATCAAATATATCTTACTATTTTACGTATCAAGAGTTTTCTTTTAAATACTAATAATAAATAATAATAAAGTATTCTAATAACAAAAATTTAGAATATTTTTATCATTGATTTGTCACTACATTCTTTTATTTATTATGCTAAAAAGATAAGGATGAAGTCAGTTAATATTTTTATTTATTTTTTTAAATATAAAATTAATAGTCATTGAGTATATAAGTTTTTATTATAAAAAAATGTAAAAAAAAGTTATATAACCTTACATTATTCATTAACAATTGTGAATTCTTTTCAAAATAACCAACTTTTTTTTAAAAATTCGAAAATAACCAATTTTTCAAAAAAAGTACCAGAATAATCAAGTTTGGTAAAGGATGCGTCAGATGAATTGACACACCCCCATACCATTAAGAGGAGGCGCCACTAGCATTGACGCACATGCATTGGGCCTCATAAGGAGGCGTCAATGCTAGTGGCGTCTACATTGGCCCTCATGAGGAGGCGTCAATGCCTCTGCGGCCTTAGTTGCTTTTGCATGGTGGGCGCCAATTCATTTGGCGCCTGCATGTGATGGTCATGTGGGCGCCAATTCATCTGGCGCCCACGTGTTTTGTCCAATAGATGTTCCATCTCTATAAATACCACGTCTTGCATACAATTATTTTCACTCAAATTCATCTCCTAATACCATAAGTTGTCTAGTTCAACCATCAATTTCAATTCTCTCTTTTTCAACAATGTCTGCATACATTCAAAAACGAAATGCTGATGTAATATTTTCTGCCGTTGCGGCTCCAATACAGGTTCGACTTTGGAACACAAATACATTTGAACAACTTAATCGAACATTGTACAGTTGGTTAGAGGGAGAAATTGGAGAGGGTGAACGGATTAGAAGAATACAATGGCTTGTGTCCACGTTCAACCAACACGGAGAAGTGCGCGAATGGGTGGATATTAAGACCGACCAAGACGCTCGTAGGATGATGCATTACATGCTCAAAATTGTTTTGGTGGTTGTAATCACATAGTTTTTGTATTCTAGTTGTTTTAATTGTTTGTGTTATTTTTTATGAACAACTGTCTTTTCGTCACAGACGTCTTACTATGAAGTAAATTTAGTTTTCCATATATTGCAACAGAGGTACTATGAAATAAATTTAGTTTTTCATATATAGCAACAGAGGTACATTTGAATTTATCTGGTTGTGCTCGTTCCAACACTAGGACAGTTATTACGATTGTGACCTGGTTGACGACATGAACTACATAGTCTAACCATTTTGTTCGCCGTATCCATTTCGGTTCGAATCCGGGAGCTGTTAGGGCGACCCTTTTTCTTCCTTCGTATAACTCTGTTGTGCCAGAAGATGTCCCCTTGATATTCTGCCAATAATCCTCTTTTTCCACTACAGAAAAACTAATTTTATAAACATTTGAAAGACTGGCGACTTTGTAAACTTCAGATAGCAAGTAGGATGAAACCCTTCGAACATTTGAGCATGCCGCAATGACATGGGAGCAAGGGGTACAAAAGGCTTGGAACCTTCCGCAGTTGCACCAACCTATATCTAGTTCGACTCTGTACTGTCCCATCGGTATGCCCTCATTATGATCCATGGACTCGACAACACTAAACTAACCTTTAGTTCGGTCAAATACCGTAACTGAAGGTGAGAAAAACACGAAAGGGGGGGTTTGAATTGTTTGAAAAATAAGCGCTTTTCCAAAAATGAAAATCACACAATGATTTTATACTGGTTCGCTTATAACACAAAGCTACTCCAGTCCACCCGGCCAAGGTGATTTCGCCTTCAACAAGGACTTAATCCACTAATCTTGAAAGATTACAAACAACACCTAAGAGAGAAGAAAATCTCTTAGTCTTCTCAAGTCTACAGACTACACAAAGTCACTTGAGGAAATCAAACAAATAAAAGATACAAGATATGTAATCTAAAGTGCTTCTAAGAAAGAAAGTATTACAAACTTAAGAACAGATTTTGGTATAGAGGAAACAGTAACATAAGGTGATGATTCTGGTATAGAGGATGATGAAGAAGAAGAAGTGCTTTGGTGAGTTTGTGCAGGTATAGAGGGAGGAATGAAGGTTCTAGCTATGTTTAGAACTGGTGTAGGTTGGGAGGTTCTGGTGATTGAGGGTGGTATTTCAGAGGTAGTATATAAGGGAGGTGTTGTGAGAGGATGAGAAGAAGCCATCATAGGTACAGAAGTAACAGGAGGAATAGACTTACTAGTTGAGATTTGCAGAGGAGCTGAAGATCCGCTTCCAGAAGCTCCTTCAATTCTGGCTTTCTTTGCTTTCCTTGCCTCAGCAGCTATCTGTTTCTCAGAGACACCTCTCTTGTATCTGACTAGATCTTCTTCTGAATCCAGACAGTCATCGATGCTGAAATCAGAGACATCAACACCTTCTTCCAGCAGACGATGAAGATAGAGGGCAACAGCGTCTCTGGGCTCATTCTTGAAGAATCTGGCCAGGCCATGAGGCATCTTCCTCTGATCTTTTAGAGATTCCCAGGATACATCCAGAGTGGGCTTGACTCTAATCTCTTTGATGATTCCCATGCTCTTGAGGTTTCTGGCATTCAGAGGCTTCCCTACATCAATTGCCAGATCATCCATACATCTGGTCTTTTCCAGAGCGTCTACCAGTCCATGCTCAATGAAGATGTCAGAGAGCAATCTACCCAGAGGAATGTAGGATCTGGGCTTCATGTTATTCCTGGTTTCTCTGACTGAATCCCTCAGATATCTGAACAGGAGAGTAGGGAGGTTGATTTTGATACCCTTCTGAATGCAGTACAGAATGCATTTCTGGTCTGCATTGATATAATCAGAGGAGTTGGAGGCTGGGCGATGGTGAATAGTACCCAGAATGATTTTTAGCCAAACTCGGAGGTTCTGGTGTAGCTCTTTGTTCTTAGAGGGGTTACCTTCAACATTTGGTTTGAATATTGTTGGGTTGATAACTTCAGTGATGCGTTTAGACCTAGGAGGAATGTTGTAAATCCTTTTTCCTCCACTTTGCTCCATATTCAACAGGGAAGCAATAGACGCTTCAGTGATAACTATCTTCACTCCCAGAACAAAAGAGACAATGAATTGGTCATCTGCATCAGCATGTCTCCAGAACTCTTTGACCAAAAGAGGGTAGATTGGACCATACAACCGTTGGAAATAGTTCTCCCATCCTTGTTGACGTAGTTCCCCAGTTAGATCAACGCCATTTCTTCTTAGGTTGTCAAAATCAACCAAAGATTCATACAAAACATCCAAACCTTCAAAGGGAGTTGAAAGGTTTATGTGGCGTTCTCGGTCAAGAATGTGGGGTTCTTGATAAACAGGGGTTATAGAAACACCGGTGACGGTTGGAGTTGGAACAGTAGAGGTTTGAGCGGTGGAACTAGACTCCATTTGCTGTGAGTAGTTGAACAGTTGTTGTTGTTGAGCATCCATTGTAAAGAAGATTGAAGAAGAAGGTGAAGAACTTGCAGAGAACTTGCAGAGAAGGGTTTAGGGTTTTAGAGTGAGTGAGAGTGATAAGTGTGTGAAATGTGAGAAAAGTGTTTATATACCCTAAGTAAAACACATGCAAAACGACACCTCAGAATGCGTTAAACACAATACTCAAAATAGCACGCTTGGGGGGAAAAATGATTACAGCTAATAAATGAATGTCTAATCCCAACAGTACGCACACTGCTCTAGGAGATTTCAAACGTTCTGACCTTTGATTTCTATTGACAGTTGTCTAGAAGTTCTAGGGTTAGACATTTAATGCTCCACGTGTTGATGTATCTGATCTTCAGGAATACCAAAGGATTGGTTTCTGAAGATTTCTAACTCAGATATCTTCTTAACTTGTAGAAGTATCAGAGTCAGAGGCAGAGGTGTATTTGTTTTTATCAGAGTCTCATTTTACATGTTCAGAGCCAAATTTTACTCAGGACAATTTTTAATGTTCAGATTTTCTAATATAAAAAGAAATCTATCTTCAGCTAGAGGCTTAGTAAAGATATCTGTCCATTGATGTTCTGTATCAATGAACTTCAATGTTACTATCCCTTTCTGAACATAGTCTCTGATAAAATGATGTTTTATTTCTATGTGTTTGGCTCTGGAATGTAGAATGGGATTCTTGCTTAAACAAATAGCAGCAGTATTATCACAAAAGATAGGAATGTTACTCTCAATTATCTGAAGATCTTCTAGCTGATGCTTCATCCAGAGCATCTGAGTTGTGCACAGTGATGCTGAGATGTATTCTGCTTCTGCAGTTGATAGAGCGATAGTTGACTGTCTTTTGCTAGCCCAGGAGATTAGATTGTTTCCCAGAAGCTGGCAATTTCCAGAAGTACTTTTTCGTTCTATTCTATCTCCTACATAATCTGCATCACAATAACCAGAAAGCCTATACTCTGATGTTTTCTCATACATCAGGCCCAGGTTAGGAGTTCCTTTCAGATACTTAAGAATTCTCTTAACAGCTGTTAAATGAGATTCTCTAGGATCTGATTGGAATCTGGCACAAAGACAGACACTAAAGAGAATATCAGGACGAGTAGCAGTCAGATAGAGAAGAGAGCCTATCATACCTCGATAGAGCTTCTGACAAACCTTGTTGCTTACCTCTTCCTTTTCCAGAATGCAAGTTGGATGCATGGGAGTCTTTGCAGAGTTGCATTCAGTCATGTCAAACTTCTTCAGAACGTCTTTAATGTATTTACTTTGATGGACGTACGTGACTTCTGGAGTTTGATTGATTTGAATTCCCAGAAAGAACTTTAGTTCTTGCATTAAACTCATTTCGAATTCTGCCTGCATTAACTTAGAAAATTCTTGGCAAACAGAGATATTAGCAGAACCAAAAATAATATCATCAACATAAATTTGGCATATCATGAGATCATTATTAAGGTTTTTACAGAAGAGTGTAGAATCAACTTTCCCTCTGATAAAATTTTGTTCCAGAAGAAAATTACTTAAGCGTTCATACCAAGCTCTGGGAGCTTGTTTAAGTCCATATAAGGATTTCTTAAGTTTGAAAACATGTTCTGGAAAGTTTGAATTTTCAAAACCTGGAGGTTGATTGACATACACTTCTTCTGAAATATACCCATTAAGAAATGCACTCTTGACATCCATTTGGTATAATTTGATAGAATGATTAATAGCAAAAGATACAAGAAGACGAATAGATTCTAACCTCGCGACTGGAGCAAAAGTTTCATTATAATCAATACCTTCTTGTTGACTATAACCTTGAGCTACCAGTCGAGCCTTGTTTCTGACAACTTCTCCTTTTTCGTTCAACTTGTTTCTGAAAACCCATCTGGTTCCAATGACATGAGTGCCTCTGGGTTTAGGAACGAGATCCCAGACATCATTCTTGGAGAATTGATCTAACTCTTCTTGCATAGCTGCCACCCAATCGTTATCTTGAAGAGCTTCATCACAGGACGTAGGCTCAATCAGAGACACTAGTCCCAGAGGAATATCTTCAGAAGTTCTAAAGGTAGATCTGGTTCTAACAGGTTCATCTTTGTTTCCCAAAATCAAATCTTCAGATACGTTAATACGACTTTTAACTTTCCTTGGAATTTCTGGAGATTTAATTTCTTCAGAGTCTGGAGTGACAGTTGATTCTGGAGTTTTCTCAGATTCTACGAGAGTGATTTCCAAATCTGCAAACTTTTCAACTAGCTTTGACTTTTCAGGGTCAAGCTTATCATCAAATCTGACATGAATTGATTCCTCCACAATTTTGGTTTCTGTGTTGTATACTCTATAGCCTTTAGAGCGTTCTGAGTATCCTAACATAATACCTTTCTGTGCTTTGGAATCAAACTTGTTCAGATGTTCTTTAGTATTTAATATAAAACAAATGCATCCAAAAGGATGAAAATATGAGATGTTGGGTTTTCTTCCCTTACACAGTTCATAGGGAGTCTTTTCCAGAATAGGTCTGATAGAGATTCTATTCTGAATATAACACGCTGTATTTACAGCTTCTGCCCAAAAGTGCTTTGCTACATTTGTTTCATTGATCATGGTTCTGGCCATTTCTTGGAGTGTCCTATTCTTCCTCTCTACAACTCCATTTTGTTGTGGAGTTCTAGGGCAGGAGAAATCATGGGATATTCCATTAGAATCAAATAATTCTTCAAAATCTTTATTTTCAAATTCTCCACCATGATCACTTCTGACTCTAACAATTTTAGAGTCAAATTCTTTTTGCACTTTAGAACAGAAACTGGTGAATACAGAGTGAGACTCACTCTTGTGCTTAAGGAATTTTACCCATGTCCAGCGGCTGTAATCATCAACGATTACTAGTCCATACTTCTTTCCATTGACTGATGCTGTTTTCACAGGACCAAATAAGTCAATGTGAAGAAGCTCCAGAGGCTTAGAGGTAGAAACAACATTTTTCCTTTTAAAAGATGTTTTTGAAAACTTTCCTTTCTGGCAAGCTTCACACAGAGCATCTGAAGAAAACTTCAGTTTAGGCAGGCCTCTGACTAACTCAAGTTTAGTTAGCTGAGAAAGTTTTCTCATGCTAATGTGGCCTAAGCGTCTATGCCATACCCATTGCTCTTCGTGAACTGACATTAAACATTTAACATTTTGATCTTTTAAATCAGAAAGATTTATTTTATAAATGTTGTTTTTCCTCTTGCCTGTGAAAAGGACAGAGCCATCGTTCTGACTAATGGCTTTACACGTTTTTTGATTAAAGATTACATCATAACCGTTATCACTTAATTGACTTATGGATAACAAGTTATGCATTAATCCTTCTACATAAAGAACATCAGATATAGAGGGAAGAGTACCATTACCAATAGTTCCGGAGCCTCTGATCCTTCCTTTCTGATCTCCTCCGAAGCCTACAAATCCAGCGTCTTTAAGTTCCAGGCTTTGGAACATAGACTTTCTTCCCGTCATATGTCGCGAGCATCCAGAGTCCAGGTACCATGACTGGTGTCTGAACTTTGCTGCATAGGATATCTGCAACATAGATGATCTTATCTTTCGGTACCCAGAATCTCTTGGGTCCTTTCAGATTAGTTTTCCCAGAGTTTCTTACAACTTTGGGTCTTCTAGCATTTTTAAATTTGTGTTCTTGTGTGTGTGTGTAATGATATGAAAAAGGCGATTTAATTTGGTTACTGGTAGAGGTTTTATGTTCCTCAGAATCATACCCAATTCCCCTTTTATTATTCTGACTTACTCCATAAATCATGGATGCCATAATACTCCTATCTATTCCATTCTTCAGAAATTTTTGAAAGGCTTCTTCATATTTATAAATAATTTCATTTGAAGTTTGTGGTGCTTGAGACAACGCTTCTTCTAATTCTAAGCTTTTTGTTTTAGCTCCATCTCTTTCTAACGTTAAAGATCTGATAGTATCTTCTTGTGCTAGAATTGTTGTCTCAAGTTTACTACATTCTTCAGATTTTGCTTTAAGAAGGCCTTTAATGCTTTTAACTTTTTGTTTTAATTTCTGAAGAGAGGTAAGAGTTTCTGATAAACATGATTCTAAGTCAGATCTAGAAAGTTCAGAAAATACCTCTTCAGATTCTTCATCTGAGCTGCTGGATGTGGTAGCCATAAGTGCTACGTTGGCTTGTTCATCAGAGTCAGATTCTGATGATCCTGATTCACTATCGTCCCAGGTGGCCATTAATCCTTTCTTTGTTCTGAAGGTATTCTTCTTGAAGCTTTCTTTTCTAGGGTTGTCTTTCTTCAGCTTGGGGCATTCATTTCTGTAATGACCTGTTTCTTTACATTCAAAACAGGTAATATCTTTATTAGGTTTACCTTTTGAAGTTGACTCTGATCGATCCCCTCTGGGTCTTGATCTTCTGAAGTTGTTGTTGTTCCTTCTTTTCCAGAGTTGCTTAACTCTTCTGGTTAGTAAGGACAATTCTTCTTCATCATCAGAGTCTTCAGGTTCAGAGTTGTCAGTATCTGCAGTTTCTGCCTGGAGAGCTTTGGTTCTGTCTGACTTCCGTCTTTCAGGTCTGGACTTCAGCGCCACTGACTTGTTCCTTTTCTGAGGCTCATCCTCCTCTAGTTCTATCTCATGACTTCTGAGAGAACTAACAAGTTCTTCAAGGCTGATATTGTTCAGATCCTTTGATAACTTCAGAGCAGTAACCATTGGTCTCCATTTCTTTGGCAGACTTCTGACTATCTTCTTAACATGATCTGCAGTCGTGTATCCTTTGTCTAGCACTTTAAGACCTGCAATAAGAGTTTGAAATCTGGAAAACATAGCTTCTATAGCTTCATCATCTTCCATCTTGAAGGCTTCATACTTCTGGATAAGCGCCAGAGCCTTCGTCTCCTTGACTTGGGAGTTTCCTTCATGGGTCATCTTCAGAGAGTCAAGAATATCTTTGGCAGTCTCTCTGTTGGTGATCTTTTCATATTCATTGTATGATATAGCATTTAGAAGTATTGTTCTGGCCTTGTGGTGATTTTTGAAAACACGTTTCTGATCTTCTGACATTTTGCTTCTGGGAATTTCAGCTCCATTTAAGATTGGAGGTTTGTATCCATCTGTGACAATGTCCCAGAGGTCAGCATCATAACCCAGAAAGAAACTTTCGATTCTATCTTTCCAGTAATCAAACTTTTCTCCATCAAAAACAGGAGGCTTGGCATTGTAAGAATCTTTCTCATTTGAGTGGGCCATTGTTTTTCTCGTACTGGATCTCTCTACACGGTTAAGTGTTTGATTAGAAAATCAATAACAGAGCCGGAGCTCTGATACCAATTGAAGGTGAGAAAAACAAGAAAGGGGGGGTTTGAATTGTTTGAAAAATAAGCGCTTTTCCAAAAATGAAAATCACACAATGATTTTATACTGGTTCGCTTATAACACAAAGCTACTCCAGTCCACCCGGCCAAGGTGATTTCGCCTTCAACAAGGACTTAATCCACTAATCTTGAAAGATTACAAACAACACCTAAGAGAGAAGAAAATCTCTTAGTCTTCTCAAGTCTACAGACTACACAAAGTCACTTGAGGAAATCAAACAAATAAAAGATACAAGATATGTAATCTAAAGTGCTTCTAAGAAAGCAAGTATTACAAACTTAAGAACAGATTTTTCACTTAATAAGCAAAAGCTTAGTGAAATTCTTTGAGAGCAACGATGATTTTCTTGAGCGTGAAATAATTCAGTATAGTTTTGGCTAGTTGATTTCTTGTTACTGAATGTTGATTGCATCTCTATTTATATATGAGTTGGAGTAGAGTTGAAACTGGTGGATATTAAACTGAGTTTACTCCATCACTTAAATAGCTTCTGCAGTTTAACTTTTCATCTTTGAAGTGACTACTTACCACAAGTAGTATCTTTTCTCTTGGAAGCGGAGATTAACGTCTCTTCCTTAATCAGGAAATCCAATTGAAAATCTTTACTTGTCTTCAACGTTACTCTTTCATGATTAGCAAATCCATAATCAGAGTATTTGTGTTTCTGGAGAATCTTGGAATCTTGCTTCTGATGTTGATCTCTTGAGAGTTCAGATGGCGCTGATAACGTTTCTCCAGAATCAGAGCTTCTAGACTTTACTTCATGTTCAGATGCTTCTGATACTTTGCAGTTTTGTCCAGAGTCAGACTTTCTTGAATGAGATTCCACTTCAGATGCTTCTGATACTTGAGAATTTGTATCTGATCTAGTTGTGCATCTGATGACATCATCAGATTTATTACTTCTTTCTTTAGAACCCTGCACACTTAGAAACTTTTCGTTAGGGTGCCATTTTTGGTTTCATCCTTTGTTATCATCAAAATCAAGGAATCTGTTGTAGAACAATTTTTGTTCTTACAATCTCCCCCTTTTTGATGATGACAAAACAACTTAAAATAGCAGATGAAACATGAATGAAATAAGATCAGATAGACAAAAGCTCCCCCTGAGTTAGTGCTAGGGAGTTCAGAAGTTCTTACCAGAGCTTTTCAAGTAATGAGATTTCTGAAACTTTCTGCAAATTCTTAAATTTAATGTTAGAGTTATTTAATCAGAGCTATTTAATCAGAGCTATTTAATCAGAGCTATTTTTATCAGAGCTATTTCTACAATTGTTGCAGAGTGCTTAAGGTTTTTAGACAATTTTCATCAGAGCTATTTAATGATTTCTCCCCCTTTTTGTCAGAATCAAAAAGACATAGTAATAAAAATTGAATTAAAGAGAAAAACACTTCATTAAAAGAGAAACATCAGATTCATTAAGATCAAAAGCAAAACATTAGATCCAAAAAGAGGACAGAAGCAAAAAGAAAACAAAAAGCAAGCAAAACATAAAATCCTAAGTGCCTAAGGGTTCTGAGGCAATTTCTGCAAGATCATGGCAAGCATCTTCTGGATGTTCTCATTGACCGTATCTTGCTTGTCCATTCTGTCTCGGAGGATATTCTGATCTTCCTTAAGGTCCTTCAGAGTCTGAAGAATCATGGGAACAGCAGTTGAAGACTCCCCCTGAGTCAGAGCCTGCTGGGCTTCAGCTTCTGCAGCAGCTTGAGCTTCTGCATCTGCCAGAGCCTTAGCTTCAGCTTCTTGAGCAATTCTTTCCTCTTCTATTCTTCTTGCTTCTTCTGCTTCTCTAGCCAACCTCTCTTCCTCAAGCCTTCTGGCTTCAGCCTCTCTAGCTAATCTCTCCTGGAGTCTTTCCTCAGCATCTCTGATGTAGCCATTTCTGACTTGTTCAGAGACACTCTTCAGCCTATAAGACTCAGAGGTCATCCAACCAATGACTCTGTTCCAGTGTGTCCTAACAGATTTAGGATCATCACTGACTTCAGAGTTGTTAGCCAGAGACTTGATCTTCTGGATTGAAGCTTCTGCTACCTGCCTGATGGCTTCCTCAAGGGTAGGTATGGTAAGTTCAGGTTCAGGTTCAGGTGAAGGAGGTGGAGAGTTTGGAGGACTAAGATTTAGAGTTTGAGGTTCAGATTCTGCTTCTGGTTGAAGTTCAGAATCTGCTTCTGGTTGAAGACTGGGGGATGAAGCATAGAGTGGGTTTAGGTCTAATGGGTCAGAGTCTGGTCCAGGTACAGCGGGAATAATTGGTGGAGTGATATTAGAGGTGAAGGGATCAGATGGTTGAGTTTCAGAGGGGAGAGTTGTTGTTTGTTGTGGTGGAAGTGAAGTTTGGAGTGGTGAGGTTACTTCAGATTGTGTTAGAGTTTGTTGTTGAGAGGCAAGTCTATGAGCATATAGAGTGGCTATTGTTGGGGAGTCAGGATCAGAAGGTTCAGGGTCAGAGGAAACAGTAACATAAGGTGATGATTCTGGTATAGAGGATGATGAAGAAGAAGAAGTGCTTTGGTGAGTTTGTGCAGGTATAGAGGGAGGAATGAAGGTTCTAGCTATGTTTAGAACTGGTGTAGGTTGGGAGGTTCTGGTGATTGAGGGTGGTATTTTAGAGGTAGTATATAAGGGAGGTGTTGTGAGAGGATGAGAAGAAGCCATCATAGGTACAGAAGTAACAGGAGGAATAGACTTACTAGTTGAGATTTGCAGAGGAGCTGAAGATCCGCTTCCAGAAGCTCCTTCAATTCTGGCTTTCTTTGCTTTCCTTGCCTCAGCAGCTATCTGTTTCTCAGAGACACCTCTCTTGTATCTGACTAGATCTTCTTCTGAATCCAGACAGTCATCGATGCTGAAATCAGAGACATCAACACCTTCTTCCAGCAGACGATGAAGATAGAGGGCAACAGCGTCTCTGGGCTCATTCTTGAAGAATCTGGCCAGGCCATGAGGCATCTTCCTCTGATCTTTTAGAGATTCCCAGGATACATCCAGAGTGGGCTTGACTCTAATCTCTTTGATGATTCCCATGCTCTTGAGGTTTCTGGCATTCAGAGGCTTCCCTACATCAATTGCCAGATCATCCATACATCTGGTCTTTTCCAGAGCGTCTACCAGTCCATGCTCAATGAAGATGTCAGAGAGCAATCTACCCAGAGGAATGTAGGATCTGGGCTTCATGTTATTCCTGGTTTCTCTGACTGAATCCCTCAGATATCTGAACAGGAGAGTAGGGAGGTTGATTTTGATACCCTTCTGAATGCAGTACAGAATGCATTTCTGGTCTGCATTGATATAATCAGAGGAGTTGGAGGCTGGGCGATGGTGAATAGTACCCAGAATGATTTTTAGCCAAACTCGGAGGTTCTGGTGTAGCTCTTTGTTCTTAGAGGGGTTACCTTCAACATTTGGTTTGAATATTGTTGGGTTGATAACTTCAGTGATGCGTTTAGACCTAGGAGGAATGTTGTAAATCCTTTTTCCTCCACTTTGCTCCATATTCAACAGGGAAGCAATAGACGCTTCAGTGATAACTATCTTCACTCCCAGAACAAAAGAGACAATGAATTGGTCATCTGCATCAGCATGTCTCCAGAACTCTTTGACCAAAAGAGGGTAGATTGGACCATACAACCGTTGGAAATAGTTCTCCCATCCTTGTTGACGTAGTTCCCCAGTTAGATCAACGCCATTTCTTCTTAGGTTGTCAAAATCAACCAAAGATTCATACAAAACATCCAAACCTTCAAAGGGAGTTGAAAGGTTTATGTGGCGTTCTCGGTCAAGAATGTGGGGTTCTTGATAAACAGGGGTTATAGAAACACCGGTGACGGTTGGAGTTGGAACAGTAGAGGTTTGAGCGGTGGAACTAGACTCCATTTGCTGTGAGTAGTTGAACAGTTGTTGTTGTTGAGCATCCATTGTAAAGAAGATTGAAGAAGAAGGTGAAGAACTTGCAGAGAACTTGCAGAGAAGGGTTTAGGGTTTTAGAGTGAGTGAGAGTGATAAGTGTGTGAAATGTGAGAAAAGTGTTTATATACCCTAAGTAAAACACATGCAAAACGACACCTCAGAATGCGTTAAACACAATACTCAAAATAGCACGCTTGGGGGGAAAAATGATTACAGCTAATAAATGAATGTCTAATCCCAACAGTACGCACACTGCTCTAGGAGATTTCAAACGTTCTGACCTTTGATTTCTATTGACAGTTGTCTAGAAGTTCTAGGGTTAGACATTTAATGCTCCACGTGTTGATGTATCTGATCTTCAGGAATACCAAAGGATTGGTTTCTGAAGATTTCTAACTCAGATATCTTCTTAACTTGTAGAAGTATCAGAGTCAGAGGCAGAGGTGTATTTGTTTTTATCAGAGTCTCATTTTACATGTTCAGAGCCAAATTTTACTCAGGACAATTTTTAATGTTCAGATTTTCTAATATAAAAAGAAATCTATCTTCAGCTAGAGGCTTAGTAAAGATATCTGTCCATTGATGTTCTGTATCAATGAACTTCAATGTTACTATCCCTTTCTGAACATAGTCTCTGATAAAATGATGTTTTATTTCTATGTGTTTGGCTCTGGAATGTAGAATGGGATTCTTGCTTAAACAAATAGCAGCAGTATTATCACAAAAGATAGGAATGTTACTCTCAATTATCTGAAGATCTTCTAGCTGATGCTTCATCCAGAGCATCTGAGTTGTGCACAGTGATGCTGAGATGTATTCTGCTTCTGCAGTTGATAGAGCGATAGTTGACTGTCTTTTGCTAGCCCAGGAGATTAGATTGTTTCCCAGAAGCTGGCAATTTCCAGAAGTACTTTTTCGTTCTATTCTATCTCCTACATAATCTGCATCACAATAACCAGAAAGCCTATACTCTGATGTTTTCTCATACATCAGGCCCAGGTTAGGAGTTCCTTTCAGATACTTAAGAATTCTCTTAACAGCTGTTAAATGAGATTCTCTAGGATCTGATTGGAATCTGGCACAAAGACAGACACTAAAGAGAATATCAGGACGAGTAGCAGTCAGATAGAGAAGAGAGCCTATCATACCTCGATAGAGCTTCTGACAAACCTTGTTGCTTACCTCTTCCTTTTCCAGAATGCAAGTTGGATGCATGGGAGTCTTTGCAGAGTTGCATTCAGTCATGTCAAACTTCTTCAGAACGTCTTTAATGTATTTACTTTGATGGACGTACGTGACTTCTGGAGTTTGATTGATTTGAATTCCCAGAAAGAACTTTAGTTCTTGCATTAAACTCATTTCGAATTCTGCCTGCATTAACTTAGAAAATTCTTGGCAAACAGAGATATTAGCAGAACCAAAAATAATATCATCAACATAAATTTGGCATATCATGAGATCATTATTAAGGTTTTTACAGAAGAGTGTAGAATCAACTTTCCCTCTGATAAAATTTTGTTCCAGAAGAAAATTACTTAAGCGTTCATACCAAGCTCTGGGAGCTTGTTTAAGTCCATATAAGGATTTCTTAAGTTTGAAAACATGTTCTGGAAAGTTTGAATTTTCAAAACCTGGAGGTTGATTGACATACACTTCTTCTGAAATATACCCATTAAGAAATGCACTCTTGACATCCATTTGGTATAATTTGATAGAATGATTAATAGCAAAAGATACAAGAAGACGAATAGATTCTAACCTCGCGACTGGAGCAAAAGTTTCATTATAATCAATACCTTCTTGTTGACTATAACCTTGAGCTACCAGTCGAGCCTTGTTTCTGACAACTTCTCCTTTTTCGTTCAACTTGTTTCTGAAAACCCATCTGGTTCCAATGACATGAGTGCCTCTGGGTTTAGGAACGAGATCCCAGACATCATTCTTGGAGAATTGATCTAACTCTTCTTGCATAGCTGCCACCCAATCGTTATCTTGAAGAGCTTCATCACAGGACGTAGGCTCAATCAGAGACACTAGTCCCAGAGGAATATCTTCAGAAGTTCTAAAGGTAGATCTGGTTCTAACAGGTTCATCTTTGTTTCCCAAAATCAAATCTTCAGATACGTTAATACGACTTTTAACTTTCCTTGGAATTTCTGGAGATTTAATTTCTTCAGAGTCTGGAGTGACAGTTGATTCTGGAGTTTTCTCAGATTCTACGAGAGTGATTTCCAAATCTGCAAACTTTTCAACTAGCTTTGACTTTTCAGGGTCAAGCTTATCATCAAATCTGACATGAATTGATTCCTCCACAATTTTGGTTTCTGTGTTGTATACTCTATAGCCTTTAGAGCGTTCTGAGTATCCTAACATAATACCTTTCTGTGCTTTGGAATCAAACTTGTTCAGATGTTCTTTAGTATTTAATATAAAACAAATGCATCCAAAAGGATGAAAATATGAGATGTTGGGTTTTCTTCCCTTACACAGTTCATAGGGAGTCTTTTCCAGAATAGGTCTGATAGAGATTCTATTCTGAATATAACACGCTGTATTTACAGCTTCTGCCCAAAAGTGCTTTGCTACATTTGTTTCATTGATCATGGTTCTGGCCATTTCTTGGAGTGTCCTATTCTTCCTCTCTACAACTCCATTTTGTTGTGGAGTTCTAGGGCAGGAGAAATCATGGGATATTCCATTAGAATCAAATAATTCTTCAAAATCTTTATTTTCAAATTCTCCACCATGATCACTTCTGACTCTAACAATTTTAGAGTCAAATTCTTTTTGCACTTTAGAACAGAAACTGGTGAATACAGAGTGAGACTCACTCTTGTGCTTAAGGAATTTTACCCATGTCCAGCGGCTGTAATCATCAACGATTACTAGTCCATACTTCTTTCCATTGACTGATGCTGTTTTCACAGGACCAAATAAGTCAATGTGAAGAAGCTCCAGAGGCTTAGAGGTAGAAACAACATTTTTCCTTTTAAAAGATGTTTTTGAAAACTTTCCTTTCTGGCAAGCTTCACACAGAGCATCTGAAGAAAACTTCAGTTTAGGCAGGCCTCTGACTAACTCAAGTTTAGTTAGCTGAGAAAGTTTTCTCATGCTAATGTGGCCTAAGCGTCTATGCCATACCCATTGCTCTTCGTGAACTGACATTAAACATTTAACATTTTGATCTTTTAAATCAGAAAGATTTATTTTATAAATGTTGTTTTTCCTCTTGCCTGTGAAAAGGACAGAGCCATCGTTCTGACTAATGGCTTTACACGTTTTTTGATTAAAGATTACATCATAACCGTTATCACTTAATTGACTTATGGATAACAAGTTATGCATTAATCCTTCTACATAAAGAACATCAGATATAGAGGGAAGAGTACCATTACCAATAGTTCCGGAGCCTCTGATCCTTCCTTTCTGATCTCCTCCGAAGCCTACAAATCCAGCGTCTTTAAGTTCCAGGCTTTGGAACATAGACTTTCTTCCCGTCATATGTCGCGAGCATCCAGAGTCCAGGTACCATGACTGGTGTCTGAACTTTGCTGCATAGGATATCTGCAACATAGATGATCTTATCTTTCGGTACCCAGAATCTCTTGGGTCCTTTCAGATTAGTTTTCCCAGAGTTTCTTACAACTTTGGGTCTTCTAGCATTTTTAAATTTGTGTTCTTGTGTGTGTGTGTAATGATATGAAAAAGGCGATTTAATTTGGTTACTGGTAGAGGTTTTATGTTCCTCAGAATCATACCCAATTCCCCTTTTATTATTCTGACTTACTCCATAAATCATGGATGCCATAATACTCCTATCTATTCCATTCTTCAGAAATTTTTGAAAGGCTTCTTCATATTTATAAATAATTTCATTTGAAGTTTGTGGTGCTTGAGACAACGCTTCTTCTAATTCTAAGCTTTTTGTTTTAGCTCCATCTCTTTCTAACGTTAAAGATCTGATAGTATCTTCTTGTGCTAGAATTGTTGTCTCAAGTTTACTACATTCTTCAGATTTTGCTTTAAGAAGGCCTTTAATGCTTTTAACTTTTTGTTTTAATTTCTGAAGAGAGGTAAGAGTTTCTGATAAACATGATTCTAAGTCAGATCTAGAAAGTTCAGAAAATACCTCTTCAGATTCTTCATCTGAGCTGCTGGATGTGGTAGCCATAAGTGCTACGTTGGCTTGTTCATCAGAGTCAGATTCTGATGATCCTGATTCACTATCGTCCCAGGTGGCCATTAATCCTTTCTTTGTTCTGAAGGTATTCTTCTTGAAGCTTTCTTTTCTAGGGTTGTCTTTCTTCAGCTTGGGGCATTCATTTCTGTAATGACCTGTTTCTTTACATTCAAAACAGGTAATATCTTTATTAGGTTTACCTTTTGAAGTTGACTCTGATCGATCCCCTCTGGGTCTTGATCTTCTGAAGTTGTTGTTGTTCCTTCTTTTCCAGAGTTGCTTAACTCTTCTGGTTAGTAAGGACAATTCTTCTTCATCATCAGAGTCTTCAGGTTCAGAGTTGTCAGTATCTGCAGTTTCTGCCTGGAGAGCTTTGGTTCTGTCTGACTTCCGTCTTTCAGGTCTGGACTTCAGCGCCACTGACTTGTTCCTTTTCTGAGGCTCATCCTCCTCTAGTTCTATCTCATGACTTCTGAGAGAACTAACAAGTTCTTCAAGGCTGATATTGTTCAGATCCTTTGATAACTTCAGAGCAGTAACCATTGGTCTCCATTTCTTTGGCAGACTTCTGACTATCTTCTTAACATGATCTGCAGTCGTGTATCCTTTGTCTAGCACTTTAAGACCTGCAATAAGAGTTTGAAATCTGGAAAACATAGCTTCTATAGCTTCATCATCTTCCATCTTGAAGGCTTCATACTTCTGGATAAGCGCCAGAGCCTTCGTCTCCTTGACTTGGGAGTTTCCTTCATGGGTCATCTTCAGAGAGTCAAGAATATCTTTGGCAGTCTCTCTGTTGGTGATCTTTTCATATTCATTGTATGATATAGCATTTAGAAGTATTGTTCTGGCCTTGTGGTGATTTTTGAAAACACGTTTCTGATCTTCTGACATTTTGCTTCTGGGAATTTCAGCTCCATTTAAGATTGGAGGTTTGTATCCATCTGTGACAATGTCCCAGAGGTCAGCATCATAACCCAGAAAGAAACTTTCGATTCTATCTTTCCAGTAATCAAACTTTTCTCCATCAAAAACAGGAGGCTTGGCATTGTAAGAATCTTTCTCATTTGAGTGGGCCATTGTTTTTCTCGTACTGGATCTCTCTACACGGTTAAGTGTTTGATTAGAAAATCAATAACAGAGCCGGAGCTCTGATACCAATTGAAGGTGAGAAAAACAAGAAAGGGGGGGTTTGAATTGTTTGAAAAATAAGCGCTTTTCCAAAAATGAAAATCACACAATGATTTTATACTGGTTCGCTTATAACACAAAGCTACTCCAGTCCACCCGGCCAAGGTGATTTCGCCTTCAACAAGGACTTAATCCACTAATCTTGAAAGATTACAAACAACACCTAAGAGAGAAGAAAATCTCTTAGTCTTCTCAAGTCTACAGACTACACAAAGTCACTTGAGGAAATCAAACAAATAAAAGATACAAGATATGTAATCTAAAGTGCTTCTAAGAAAGCAAGTATTACAAACTTAAGAACAGATTTTTCACTTAATAAGCAAAAGCTTAGTGAAATTCTTTGAGAGCAACGATGATTTTCTTGAGCGTGAAATAATTCAGTATAGTTTTGGCTAGTTGATTTCTTGTTACTGAATGTTGATTGCATCTCTATTTATATATGAGTTGGAGTAGAGTTGAAACTGGTGGATATTAAACTGAGTTTACTCCATCACTTAAATAGCTTCTGCAGTTTAACTTTTCATCTTTGAAGTGACTACTTACCACAAGTAGTATCTTTTCTCTTGGAAGCGGAGATTAACGTCTCTTCCTTAATCAGGAAATCCAATTGAAAATCTTTACTTGTCTTCAACGTTACTCTTTCATGATTAGCAAATCCATAATCAGAGTATTTGTGTTTCTGGAGAATCTTGGAATCTTGCTTCTGATGTTGATCTCTTGAGAGTTCAGATGGCGCTGATAACGTTTCTCCAGAATCAGAGCTTCTAGACTTTACTTCATGTTCAGATGCTTCTGATACTTTGCAGTTTTGTCCAGAGTCAGACTTTCTTGAATGAGATTCCACTTCAGATGCTTCTGATACTTGAGAATTTGTATCTGATCTAGTTGTGCATCTGATGACATCATCAGATTTATTACTTCTTTCTTTAGAACCCTGCACACTTAGAAACTTTTCGTTAGGGTGCCATTTTTGGTTTCATCCTTTGTTATCATCAAAATCAAGGAATCTGTTGTAGAACAATTTTTGTTCTTACAGTAACCACGCGTGTGTTTGCTTTGGCAGCTTCATGTCTGATGAATTTCATTGAAGCATCACTGAACAACTGTCCAGATTGCAACACTGAACTCCATTTTGAGCAACTGGTTTCAAACAACGGCGCTAGCCTGAAATATGTAGCCTGCATCAAAGCGGTTATTGGTAGGTTACAGATGCCTTTGAAGATAGAGTTCATTGATTCCACAAGATTTGTTGTCTTGTGGCCCCAACGCTGACCGTTGTCGTATGCCCTAGTCCACTTCTCCAACAGAATACTATCGATCCACCGTACCGCATCTTCATTCGACAATCTTATTTCCTCGTGGTAGTGTTTGAAAGAAGGTTCTGATAATGCATAACCTGCATTGACAACCTTCTTACGCAACGTCTTATCTTTGATTTCCCGCATGAAATTCTGAGCAATATGTCTAATACAAAACACATGTGTCGAAGGAGGATTTTGCCAGCCATTGTCAATGTTATTATATGCACTGATGATTGAGGGGTGTCTATCAGAGATCAAACACAAGTTAGGCTGAGGTGCAACATGCAATCGGAGATTTCTTAGGAAAAAACTCCATCCCTCAGCAGTCTCCCCTTCAACTAAGGCAAAGGCGATTGGAAAAATATTGTTGTTCCCATCTTATGCCACTGCCATCAGTAACGTTCCTTTGTATTTTCCATACAACCATATACCATCAATTTTTATAATTGGTTTATAGAAAGAAAAACCTATGATACACGGTTGATACGCCCGGAATAGACGGTGAAATATTCTATTTCCAACAGCACACGTACCATCTGGTGTATATGCGGGCAATCTTTCCATCTTGACAATTGTCCTGGGAGCATAGTGTTTTAGAGCCAACAGGTATTTTGGAAGTTGTTTGTAAGACTCCTCCCAATTGCCAAACACTTTTTCAACAACTTTTGTTCTAGCTATCCATGCATTCCTATATGATGGAGTGTACTCGTACTCTGCCCTAATATGCGAGATTATTGTACTCACCTTTAACGACAGATTGTCGCCAATGACAGACAATATTTCATCGCATATTAGCTGAGAGCTTAATTTACGATGATCTTGCATTGGGTTTGTCAGCATGCATGTGTGATATGGACCCATTGATCCAATCTCCCAAGACTCGCTCCTCTTCCGGTACGAAGCTGACAACCTAAAAAGGCAGTGCTCATTAGGACAATAAACTTTATACCTCGATGTCGCATCCGCGAAAAACAACCGGCGAGCTGAAACAAAAACAACACAGAGCCGCCACTGTGCGTTATTTATCCCAAAGAGGGAAAGGAAACGCTCAGAGTAAACCTGGAAAAAGCATGGTCTCGCGACCAAAGAGAAAGGGTACGGGAGTCGGTTACGCAAGGGGAAGGTATTAGCACCCCTCACGTCCGTCGTACTCGACGGGATCCACGCTCTAAAAGAAAGAAAAGGTTGCTAAAACAAACATCACACACACATACTGAACACAACACAGGTGGGGGTAAGAGGAAGAGGGCTCACTAGGACATCGCATCCTATGCCTACGTATCTCGTCTGGAACGAGAATCAGAGCTGCCGTAGTTCGGCTCACGCACGCCAAACAAAACAAACACACAAGCAGGCAAACATGGAACCCGAACGCCACTCGATGGACTTACATCAGCTTCCGAACCACACAAACACACTCATGATACGGACAGCCAATCGCTGGGCTTACATCCATATCCTGACACACAACAAGAACAAACAAACAACAAATTGCTAAGGAGTCGGGAACTCGAGCCTAGCAATCGTCAGACAAACACACACAAAAAGAAAAAGAAAAAAAAGTGCCCGGAGAGGTCTCGCACGACCTCCTGCCTACGTACCTCGTCTGGAACGAGGATCAGGGTGACGTAGTTCCCCTGAAAGGGAAAGAAATTCTAGCCAGAGACAAAGGGAGACACACTACTAGGGAGCTGTACTCGAGCCTAGTGTTATCATGCATCATTGCCCTATGTTATGGTTTCTACCTATCTGCACAACAACAAGCTAATCCTATCCAGGAAGAAAGCAAGCACACAAGCATACAAGCAAAACAAATATTCCAAGTAGCACACACTATATCCAGTCAAGTGGGCTCAAACAAAGGGTTTGACTGCCGAGGCAAGTCATCTGTACAAGGTAGTGTTCGCTCTTAACCCTGACATTGAGAGTCAGGGTGAAACAGATGAAAGGTGAGTGAGGGGTGTGCCTCACAGCTCTTATCCCTGGCCAGGGAGAGCTTCAGACAAAGGAGCGTGGGTTCAGAAAGATGGAACCCTTCTACGCTCAAGACTCAGACACAACTGTACAGTGTACAAGATCTTGGGTTAATGTCCCAATGCGTCAACACCGTGGTGTGAGCAGAGGGACGACTCAACAGAAGAGCGGGAGATAGATTGCTTATCTCTTTTATCCGCCAATTTCCTTAATCAAGGACTTTTCCTGCTTGGCACAAATGTAAACAAGCACAAACATCGCCTCTTAAGGAGGACTTCAGACAGCTGCCTGGCCAAGTAACAGGCCAGGTCTTCCAGACTACATGAAGTTAGAAATTCTACCTCAATTGGTTTATACAACCAAGCAGCAGCAAGCAAGTTCAAAAAGAACTATTAGCAACTTAATGTACCTGAAATCAATCAAGTATCATCAGTATACCAGACAAACCAACAGTAAACAGCAAAAGTCAATCTGTACATTCAAACACAAGTTAATGCACACAAGTGCAAGCCATGAGCTCAAACTCAAGCATCAAACCCTACAACACAAAGTCAAGGTTAGTCATAAACAATTCACAAGTCAACTCAAATTGACTTGAAGCAATCTCCTTAAACCATTTGCATCTCAACCTGAAAAGCAAACTCAAACATGAGAAACAAGACCACTAGGCCAAGCCTAGGGTCCAAAGGAGATGAAAAAATCAAAACAGCAAGTGAAAATTATCCAAAATCACAATCAACCAAATTAGAAACAAATGCAATTGGTCCCATGCTCATATCAATCACCATTATCATTTCATGCACAAGAAGGCATCAAACATGAAATTTGCAACTTCAAATGACCAAACAGAAAGATCTCAATCCAAAGCATACCAAAACAATTCAACAAATTCCACAAAAATTCAAGTCTAAACAGAACACATTCAATGGATTGCATGTCAAATTTCAGCTCAATTGGACAAGAGGAAGTAGGTCAATGAAAATCAAGAAGTTCAGACAAGTTCAAGCAAGCCAACACAAGGCATCAAAACAAGCATCAACTTCCATAAATCATAAAACAGTGACAATACATGATAAATGAATGGGATCAAAACCACAATGACCTATAATGTGTCTACAATCCACATGTCAAATTTCACATTCATCCAATAAACCATGAGGATTTCACAAGCCAAATACAAACATGTATCACAACAAATCACCAAATGACCACACAGGGAAGAAAATTATCAATCAAATAGGAAATGCCATAAACACTTCCAGACAAATTCTCATGTGATCTCAACATACATATGTTCATTCATGCAAAATTTTGGCGCAATTCAACATCCCTAAGCACATCAAATAAAATCATGAAGTTCATCAAGCTTGGTGTGACACAAATTGTCACACCTCTAATCAAAAATTCATATCTCAACCACCAAGTATCCAAAAATCAAAAACTCTACATCAAAATCACCATCAAAGTGTCCAGAACAAACACAAAAAATTTCATGAATTTATTTGAAAGCATCATCATTTCATGAGAGATATGGCAAAGTATGTACAAATGTGACACTACCAAACAAACCCTAGGCATTTTAATTTTTTACACGTGCACAAAAATCACAAAAATCACCATTAAATTCTACACATTACAAGGAGCATGATGAAAAAAATCTCACAAAATTTGGATAAAGAATGAATCATTTATGAATTTTTAAAGTTCAAGCATCAAAATGAAATAACAAATGAAAAAGAAATTGAAATAATATTAATAATTATTGGATAATGGCATTTTCGTAATACTTAAACGCCAGAGCAAAACGACGTCGCTCCATTTTAATGTGTTGGCGCGTTTCAATTGGAAGATGGTGGCGGCAAACACATATTCGAATCCAGGCCAGGAAATTTTGGATCAAAACGCGTGTTTGAGTTCGTTCTTCACCAAGAACACTCAGAATTTTCCAGAAAATCACATGAACACTTTCTAACCAAATGTTACAATCCACACATCATCATGACCGTCTTCCAACAAGGATTAAGGATATGGCATTGATTTAACCTAACTCTAAGCATATCAACGGGATCGATCAATTTAAGTTTGCACATCAAATGTTCAAATCACAATTACTCTCTCAATAGTCAATCAATTCACAAACTACAAGCGTCATGTTAACCTACATTGAAAGATCTTCACAAGCCATATGATAGTTCACTCAATTAAGGCATTCGAAAAAATACCTTATGGATGAAGCAACTGTTGATCTTGATGTTTTCACGCGTGCCAAGGTGAAACAGATGGAGATTGTTGATGAGGAAGGTGAATGGAGAAGCTAGCTTAGATCGATGATGCTCCAGATGCTTGAATCTTCACTTTGCCATTGATGACCTTGCTTTGGACAGTCATAATTCTTGAAGTTTTGCCAAGATTTTGATCCAAACAGTTCTTCCTCAAGGTTTTTGGAGCATGGATCAAGCAAGAACGAAGCAAATTGATGAAGATTTGATGGAGAAATGTTGAAAAAAAGTTGAAGAAGCTTTGAAGAATTTGAGAGGTTTTGATGAAAAAGTTTGTTGCAATCTTGGAGAATGTGATTGTTATTAGCAATTCTGTTATGATTAACATTATATACCAATGCCTAATCAACTTGCTAATCACAATTAGCAAAATTGGATGAAATTAGTGTTAATGCAACTTTTAGTGAAATCTCCAAAATGACCTTTCCAAATTAAGCAATGTGACAGCAAAAACCAGCTGGAGCAACTTTCATTTGACATTTGTGAAGTGTTGGAAGTGGTCTCATGTGCATAGGCCTTGTAAATCTCAAATTCACTATCTCACACCAAAAATTCAAAAGAAGCCACTTGAAAAATGACTTTTTGCCATGAGTATTTTTGATGAATTTTGACCATACATCATGAAAGTACATGTGAAATGGGGTTTGCTCAAAGAAAGATCACCCAAATTGGACATTCCATGTGAAAGTTATGCCACTTTGATTATAGGCATTTTTGGAAAATGAATGGACCATAACTTGCCAACCATACATGGGAATTTCAAGTTCTTGGACTTTTTGGAAAGGTGAGATCAAGGTATTCAACTTTCATGTTGAACAAAAATCCATTTGAAGCTTGTATGATGAAGCAATTTTGAGGAGAAAAAGTTTCCATTTTGGGCAGTTGAAATTACAGGTCACCTGCTATTTTTGGAAACTTCTTGTCTGACCTCCAAATATTCAACCTTGGTCTTTGATATGTCAAATGAGACTTATATGGACATGAAAGAAGCCTTTCAAACCACTTCCCCCCTTCCAATCCATAAAATCAGGCACAGTTGACCTTTCTGATTGATAGATGAATTTGGCCCTGCACTGATCAAGTTGAGCCCCAATTCTCTGATGAAATGGCTCAAGGGTGAAACCCTAGCCTCCATAAGCTCAATATAATCACATGATGATCCCCATATCCATTATAGACCCCATCTCCTTGCCAAGCCCTGATTGGCACAATACAGATGATTAGGGTTGACCAGAGGTCAAAACCCTAATCTCAAGGTAGCTGATCAATCTTCTTGAATCTCTTGGATGATAACAAAACCATGATGATGATGATGTACCATTTCCACCAATATGAAGCTCAACCCCCTTGAGAATCAAGAAACCCTAATTTAGACCCCACATCCTCAGATGATCAGTGATCCATTCAATGAAACCCTAGCTTGCACCTTGACCTCTTTATCTTCTGATCAAGACCTAGGAGGATGACTTGCACAATGTAACCACATGATATGCAATATGCAATGCCTAATGACCTACAAAATGATATGCAATATGTTAAGCAAGTCCCAAGAGAGGAGGGCAAATTTTGAGGTGTTGCAGCTGCCCCTATTCAATCCACTGTGAACCTGTCGATATGAATAGCCTCGGCTTTCAGATGATCAGGATGAAGAGTGATTGAATACCAAGAACAAACGAACAATTTGCACTCTGATGGGAAATAATTAACAACGCCTGTCAGCATCGGCGAAGAACAAAATCTTGAAAAAGAACCCGTCTGGTACGGAGAAAATCGGCCTGATCACCGAAACAGAAACGTCGACCTGGATACCAAAATAAATGGTAACACAGGGATAACCATGGCCTGAATACCACATCCGCTGGGGATTATTATTTCTTTTTTTTTTTATGCTTTTCTTGAACCCCGAATTTTCTTCTTTATTTTTATTTTCTTGAACCCCAAAATTTTTCTCTTGCGCAAATGATCCCCGATCACTGCATTTGAACCCCGTCATTCTGTTTGCCAAATATAATGAACCCCATTCTCCAGTTTGAACCCCAGTCGCCTGACGATAACTTGCGATCGCCATTGTGAACCCCGATCTCCAGAAAACACCTCATGTCTCCTTTTTTCCATTTGAACCCCGCTCTCCAGAAAATGTCGCAACACTTCCCTTTCTCCGATTGAACCCCGATCTCCAGAAAATGTCTCAACATTTCCCTTTCTCCAGTTGAACCCCGCTCTCCCCTTTCTCGTGATAATTCCGCTGGCAACATCGGAAATAACACCAAACCACTCTGAGGGCGACATATCAGAGGGTACACCTTCACAAAAGGAAGGTAACATGTGCATCTCTTCTTCAGAAGACACCTATAACGACCTCCATTGGCCTCAACCAGAGTCTAAGGCGACACATGAACAGAAGATAATCCTGAGGACCTCATCCCGGATATAATCTTCAACTCCAATCTTCATTTGAACCCCGCTCTCCAGAAAATGTCTCAACATTTCCTTTTCTCCGTTTGAACCCCGAAATCGCGCTGATCGCGTAACGTCCTTTGATGTTATTTCCATCTCTGCTCGATAGAAAAATTTCCTCCAATATCGCACTACTGGGGAACATTGCTGATATGACGTCATGATGCTAAACTCCTCAGAGTAACATCTTCACCATCTGGTGAAACCAAACCTTCAAGCGGTAACCACGGCTCAAGTCGCGCTGATCGCGTAACATTTCCATCTCTGTCCGACGGAAAAGTTTCCTCCAGCATCGCACTACTGGGGAAATACCTTTGATCAAATCATGAGGCTAAACTCCTCGGAGTAACACCTTCACTATCTGATAAAACCACCTCTCAAACGATAACCACGGCTTGAGACTAGCTTATGCGTGCAATATGATGCATGATTGATTTTTCTGCGTAATGCTCCATACTTATGGAAATGCTACGCGATTTATTATGCAATATGCTATGCTTATTCTACAGGATGAATGCATAAAAAGTATCCCCCTCAAGGGACTCGTCTGGGGAGCTCAAGACACTCTGCTGAGGAACTCGCCAACACTCCGATCTCCACCCTGTTGGGGAATAGCGCTGCTGCTGGGAAAAGGCAACCCATGCCGGGGAAAGCCTCCTTTGCACCCAATCCGCTCGGGAATTTGCTGGGGATAAGAACCACCAACGCTCCATGGGGATACAACTGTCTTTGACTTGCTAGGGGTATAAATCCCGACTCTGCTTGGAGAACCCTCACAGATACCTGGCAACTTCACTGGGGAAATGCTCACAGATAGCTCTGCTGGGGAAACAGCAACCTCCAGGCCTGGCGACTGGGGAAGCATCGATCTGGCACCTGCTGGGGATAACAATCCTGACCCTTCTAGGGGAACCACAGACCTTGAATCTGCTGGGGATTTGGTCCTCTGACTCTGCTTGGGGATATACACCCCGACTCGTCTGGACCTTTTCTGCTCAATCACCCTGTATTCCCAACCGCCCCGCGCTCGACGAAAAGCGAACTCCTGGGATTTATACAGATTTTCAATCTTCCGACTTTGAAGAGTCTTCTTGATTAATTCCAAAGGTCGTCGGACGTCTCTCGTCGTCTCTTCACCGTTCTCCCACTCGTTTGTCCCTGACTGGACTCTGCGAGGAATTTCTACAGACTTTCCAATCTTCCGACTTTGAAGAGTCTTCTTGATTATCATTCAAGGATCGTCGTACGCCCTTTCGTCACTCCACCGTTCCTCTGTTTATTCGTCCCTGATTGGACTCCTTGGGGACTTGCTTTATCAAAGCTTCCACACCACAACCTGCAAGTGAGTGAAAATACCTAACAGCACCTACAAAACAGATCGTCAGATAAAACCGTGCCCCAGGCGTGTCAAGATTTCAACACTTGGGCCACTCAACCTTCCGAATAAGATTTCAAGTTCTTAATCTTATAAGCATGCATTGGAAGGGACCTGTACGTCTTAAAATGCAAGATTCTTTATCAAAAATAATCGGATGTTTTTGCAATCAAAGCGGTAATGAAAAACAAAAACAAAATTATTTGACTGAATATGCATTTTATTGATTGAAAAAATGTGGCTCAAATGAGCAATACAAAGGAAGCAATTCCTGAAAAGAGGTAATTGCGCACAAAAGGAAAAATCTATCCTAATGGCAATGTGAAACCGCGATCTCATCGAGTTCCAACTCAGTTACACCCCATATGTCCTCAGACTCTCCATGCTTTCTGCCTTCTGAACAAGACGCTTCTGATCGATCCCTACCGGGTGTTATCCATGATGCTCTAACCAAAGCGCAAACGATCATGCCGGACGCAGTTGTTCGTTTCAATCCCTCTTTTGCCTGGACCGCCCTTTCGGGTTTTCAGTCCACCGGGATACCCTTTTTTGCCCAAGTCGCCTTTTCAGGTTTTCGACTTGCCGGGTGTACATTTTCCCTCTTTATCCCTAACTTTTGCCCGAACCTTTCTTTCTGTTTTTGGTTCGCCGGTATGCCCTTTTTTGCCTGGACTATTTTATTCTTTTCGTCCAGCGGGTCTCTTTATACGAAGTATTTTTTAACTGCGTCCGCATTCACAGGGGATGGAAAATCCTCACCATCCATGGTCATCAGCAATAAGGCTCCTCCAGAGAAAACCTTCTTGACCACGAATGGACCTTCATAATTCGGTGTCCATTTGCCCCTACGATC
This sequence comes from Lathyrus oleraceus, assembly GCF_024323335.1. Classification (NCBI taxonomy): domain Eukaryota; kingdom Viridiplantae; phylum Streptophyta; class Magnoliopsida; order Fabales; family Fabaceae; genus Lathyrus; species Lathyrus oleraceus. Next base: position 12,655,177 of record NC_066581.1, read on the forward strand.
GTTTTGAGGAAGAAGGATCCTTTTCAGCACTATATCACCTACGTGATACACCCGAGGTCGTACCTTTTTGTCAAAAGCACGCTTCATCCGTTGCTGGTATAACTGCCCATGACAGATGGCTGCCAGACTCTTTTCTTCAATCAGGCTCAACTCTTCGTACCGGGTTCTTACCCATTCAGCCTCTTGCAACTTTACGTCCATCAGGACTCTCAAAGAGGGAATCTGAACCTCAACCGGTAACACGACTTCCATCCCATATACCAATGAGAAAGGAGTTGCCCCAGTAGACGTGCGCACCGACGTTCGATACCCATGCAATGCAAACGGCAACATCTCATGCCAATCCTTATAGGTTACCACCATCTTCTGCACAATCTTCTTTATATTCTTGTTGGCTGCCTCAACCGCCCCATTCATCTTCGGACGATAGGGAGAAGAATTGTGATGCTCGATCTTGAATTCCCGGCACAATTCTGCCATCATCTTATTGTTCAAATTAGAACCATTATCAGTAATGATTCTCTCGGGAACCCCATATCGGCAAATGATGTCTCTTTTGAGAAACCGAGCAACAACCTGCTTCGTCACATTCGTATAAGAGGCTGCTTCCACCCACTTGGTGAAGTAATCAATAGCCACTGATATGAACCGATGCCCATTCGAAGCCGTAGGCTCAATCTTTCCGATCATATCAATGCCCCACATAGGAAACGGCCACGGAGACGACATTAAGCTCAACGGATTTGGAGGCACGTGCACCTTATCAGCATAAATCTGGCATTTATGACACTTCCGCACGAAGTTAAAACATTGGGCCTCCATTGTCATCCAGTAATAACCTGCTCTCAGCAGCTTCTTTACCATTGCATTCCCACTGGCATGGGTACCAAATGACCCCTCATGAACCTCTTTCATCAATTGGCTTTCTTCTCTATCATCAACACATCTGAGCAAGACCCAATCAAAATTCCTCTTATACAGAACCCCATCCTTATTCAGGTAGAACACCATGGCCAACCTCCGCAGAGTCTTTCGGTCCTTCTTAGATGCTCCCTCAGGATACTCTTGAGTCTCAAGATAGCGCTTGATATCGTAATACCACGGCTTCTCATCGTCAGGCGCTGTATCAACAGCAAACACATAAGTCGGTCTATCCAGACGACCTACTTCAACACTGGGAAACTGATTCCACCACTGCACCTTAATCAAGGCAGCTAGAGTAGCCAAAGCATCTGCCAAAGGGTTCTCTTCTCTGGGCACATGATGCATCTTCACCTTGGTGAAAAACGTCAACAATCTCCTCGTATAATCCCGATACGGCACTAAATGAGATTGATGCGTATACCATTTTCCGTTAACCTGATTTACAACCAAAGCTGAATCTCCATAAATGACAAGGTTCTTGATCCTCAAATCAATCGCCTCTTCAATCCCCAATATGCAAGCTTCATATTCAGCCACGTTGTTGGTGCACTCAAATGTTAGCCGGGCAGCAAAAGGAATGTGGGATCCTTTCGGCGTAACCAAAACAGCACCAACACCGCTTCCATTCACGTTAACGGCCCCATCAAACATCAGAATCCATTCGGATTCAGGGTCAGGCCCCTCCTCCGGGATCGGTTCCTCGCAATCTTTCGATTTGAGAAAC